>NW_008342393.1:1615079-1725140 GCF_000622305.1 Nannospalax galili | reverse complement strand
GTGTGTGTGTGTGTGTGTGTGTGTGTGTGTGTGTGTTTCTGTGTCATAAGACAACTTGCTGGAGTCAGTTCTCTCCTTCCACCATGTGGGTCCCTGGGATTGAACTGAAGTTTCCAGGTGTCTGACAAGTTCCTTTACCCACTGAGCCATCTCACCAGTCCTTGAGGTTTTTTAAATTGTGTGTGTGTGTGTGTGTGTGTGTGTATCTATGTGTATATGTGCTTGTGAGTGCAGGTGCCCACAGAAGGTTCAAATGTCCCTGGAGCTAGAATTACAGGCAATAATTATGGGCTGCCTGATGTGGATTCTGGGAATTAAACGCGGGAGAATAGGTGTTCTTAACCACTGATCTCCAATTCCAGCCCCTGAGGTTTTGATGGAGGTGACTGGATGAAAGGGTGATCAGTGAGGCCTGAATCCCAGGCATTGTGCTTAGGGACTGCAGAGAACTCAGCATGGAAGGGAGAGTGGATGGCCTGTCCCGTGGACTGCTTGGATAGGGAGGTGATTGGGGATGCAAAGCTCAAAGCAGCTGACCTTGGTGATATGGCTTGTTACAATGAAGAGAGGAGGAGAGGCCTGCAGGAGGCCCGGGTGTGAATAAGTCCTGATAAAGTTCCCTCACTGCAGGTCCTAACTTTAGTGGGGGAGGGGGAGGAGCGCTCAGTGCAAGAAGTTTCTGGTCAGGGATGCCGCTCTGCAGAGCAAGGTCCAATGCCCTAGGTCCCCTGCAGGCCTGACCGAGGATGAGGATATCCGAGCCATGCTGCGGGGCTCCCGGCTCCGCAAGATCCGCTCACGCACATGGCACCAGGAGCGGCTGTACCGGCTGCAGGAGGACTGTCTGAGCGTGTGGTTCCAGCGGCGTATTCCGCGCGCGCCGTCGCAGCACATCTGTGAGCGGGGCATGGGTGGCCCGGGGCGGGACGGCAGGGACAGTCGTGGACACCAAGGCTGCCATCTGACCCGGCTTTGCTCTTAGTTTTCGTGCAGCACATCGAGGCTGTCCGGGAGGGCCATCAGTCCGAGGGCCTGAGGCGCTTCGGGGGCGCTTTCGCGCCTGCGCGCTGCCTCACTATCGCCTTCAAGGGCCGCCGCAAGAACCTGGACCTGGCAGCCGCCACTGCTGAGGAGGCGCAGCGCTGGGTGCGCGGCCTGGCCAAGCTGCGCGCACGCCTGGAAGCCATGAGCCAGCGCGAACGACTAGACCAATATCCTGTTAGGCTGGGAAGGAGGGCGAGTCCTTGGAGACATAGCCAGGGATCCTGTCCTTAGGAAAACAAGCCAAGACAGTTCCTGGTGTTCTGAAATGGGGATGGAGATGCTCTCCCTGGCCTGGCCTGTGCTCCTAAGAGGATGAGGTATCGCCCCCACTGCAGAGAGTAGGCAGGGCCTCATAATTTGGGGAGCTAGAACCTGTGAAGATGTTGCCCCTTGTTCTGATACAGATGACTTAATCTGTTAATGCTGCCCAAGGGGACCCTGTCTATTGCTTGGTATTTCCTGAGCACGCACACCTGGATCCATTCCTATCTGCACCGGGCAGACTCCAACCAGGACAGTAAGATGAGCTTCAAGGAGATCAAGAGCCTCCTTAGGATGGTCAACGTGGACATGAATGACATGTACGCCTATCGCCTGTTCAAGGTGAACACCTGGCCCTGCCTCTGATCTGCCGACCCCCAGCCATCTGAAGCATTAGCTCTCTTATTCAATCCAGTGGTTGTTTTGTTTGTTTGTTTTGTTTTGTTTGTCTGAGAGAGGATTTCACTATATAGCCCAGGCTGACCTTGAACTTGTGATCCTCCTACCTCAGCTTCCTGAGTAGCTGGGATTACAGGTATGCATCTCTCCAGCTTTTTTTGTAGAGAGCCACCTCTTCTTGAAGAAAGGCAACATCTGGGCCTAGTTAACCTTTTCCCCTGCCCTGGGGTCACAGGGCCAGAACTTTCTGTGATACTTCAGGCCTCAGAGATATGGTGGTATCTCCAGAGCCCTCCGGTATGAACAGCAAAGCTGTTCTCATCTCTCTTAGTCTTCATGGTACCATCACCTATACATGTGACTATGTGTGGCTTTCACATTGGGAACACAGTCATGAGTGACCTGCAGACATAAGTACATACACACAGCTGTACAGGCTTCTCCATGAGGGACCCTCCACTGCACCATGAACTGGTGCCAGTGTGGGAGTTTGTGGCACACAGTGAACTCTGAATCTGTGAATCTGTATCAGGAACATGGCAGGTACCTGTATGGATGCTGAGTGTGTGACCATCCTGTGTCCCAGAAAGACAGGAGAGTCTACACACTTGTACACAGGACAATAGCTCTACATGGGCTACTTCTCCAACTTTCATTCACTAATTTCTCATTGATTGTCTCAGGATGGTGATGTGTACACATGGAGTGGCACTGTGGCACAAGACCTGCCCCAAGGCCACCGTTTTCTTCCTGGATCTTAACTTGGATCCTTGGGGTAGGTCATGGTACAAATGGACAGGCATGGATCTCAAGAGACCTGCAGTTCCCCAGGGGCATGGGCTACAAAAACTGGAGAGTAAGGAAATGGGGATCTTCCCAGCTGTTATGGATCATGGAGTGTGTCAATGGGGCCAGGTTCTCAAGAGCCCCTCCTCCCTGTTCCTGTTCTTCAGGAGTGTGACCATTCCAATAATGAGCGGCTGGAGGGGGCTGAGATTGAGGAGTTCCTCCGGCGACTGCTGAAACGCCCTGAGTTGGAGGAGATCTTCCACAGGTACTCGGGTGAGGACCACGTGCTGAGCGCCTCTGAGCTACAGGAGTTCCTGGAGGACCAGGGTGAGGATGGTGCCACCCTAGCCCGTGCCCAGCAGCTCATCCAGGCTTATGAGCTCAATGAGACAGGTGGGTGAGCACAGCTCAGTTTTGGCCCTTGGCAGCTCTGGGGTTCCGAGCCAGGCAAGTCTTGTTATCACTGACACAGGGGCACTGTCCCCGGCAGGTCTCCTTTCCTCTTCTATGTTTCACACCCATAGCCGTAAAATAGCTTTATAATGTGTCTGCAAGGTTCAGCGAAAGATTAAATGGCAAGGCATATGTAGTCCAGCAGTAACCTAGCTGTTATCACTAAGTTGAGTGAGTGATAGGAGCAATTTGAGTCTAGACACCTTGGCCTCTGTGGCCTGACACTCTCCCCTTCCCTGTAGCCAAGCAGCACGAAATGATGACATTGGATGGCTTCATGATGTATCTGTTGTCGCCCGAGGGGGCTGCCCTGGACGTGGCTCACACGTGTGTATTCCAGGACATGAGCCAGCCCCTTGCACACTACTTCATCTCCTCTTCTCACAACACCTACCTTACTGACTCTCAGATTGGAGGGCCCAGCAGCACCGAGGCCTACATTAGGTATAGTGGTGGGGGTACCACATCTGGCAGTGCAGCTCAGGATTATGGGGCTCTATCTTATTCTGTGCTAAGCCTGCCCACTACCCTGTTCTGTGACACACCCACACCTTGCCCATTCATCTGTCTGATCACACAGGGCCTTTGCCCAGGGATGCCGCTGTGTGGAGCTGGACTGCTGGGAGGGGCCAGGAGGGGAGCCTATCATCTACCATGGCCACACGCTCACCTCCAAGATTCTCTTCCGAGATGTGATCCAAGCTGTGCATGACCACGCCTTCACGGTGAGCCTCTGAGACCCCTTTCCCAGTCCCCGGGGAGGGGGGCTTTTTAGTGACTTCTTGCCTCTCCCACATACCAGATGCCCCTTAGTTTTTTCCAAAGGAAAAGCCCTTCCTAGAGCATCATTAATTCAGCAAGTGTTGTGGGGATAACTGGCGGAGGGGATAAGAATAAAGCCTAGTAGAATGCTCCCTCTTCCCACCCTCATGGCTAATAAATGTACTGACATCACCAAATTTCCAGAAAAAAACCTTGGGGTCTAAGGGCAGACCTCTTAGTCTTGACTTCCCAAGAGTAAGCTCAGGTTGAGCAGTGGCATCTGTGTAAGCTTTACAACTTTGTTTGGGTTCAGCGGTGGCATTTGTCTAAGCTTTGCAGTTGTCAAGGTAACACAATCTCACAAACGATGGGGTTTGCCACATCACTGACATGGTCAGTGTCACTAGCCCTTAAAAAGTATGTATAATGAGCCAGGCGTGGTGGCACACGCCTTTAATCACAGCACTTGGGAGGCAGAGGCAGGTGGATCTCTGTGACTTCGAGGCCAGCCTGGTATACATAGCAAGTTCCAGGTAAGCTGGGGCTACAGGGAGACCCTGTCTCAAAAAGACAAAAAAAAAAAAAAAAAAAAAAAAAAAAAAACATGTATAATGGAAGTCATTCCTGCAGCCACCCTCAGTCTCCAGACAGTCCATACCTTCCCTATGGTCCCAGATCTGATGTCTGGCACCTCCATGCACATACTAGTGCCACTATGCCCCATGTCTTCCAGCCTTGGTCCCTTAGGATAAGTTCTCCATGGCCCTGCCTTTGCCTGTTTGTCCTGAAAGGGTTGGGCACCATGTGTAGGGAAGAACTGGCAGAGGGAGGGTGAGTCTGAGCAGCTGCCTGTCTCCTCTGACAGCTGTCCCCATACCCTGTTATCCTGTCCCTTGAGAACCACTGCGGGCTGGAACAGCAGACTGTCATGGCCCACCACCTTCGAAGCATCCTAGGAGACATGCTGGTGACACAGGCACTGGACTCCCAGAACCCCGAGGAGCTGCCGTCTCCTGAGGTGATGTTCCCAGACCCCCACCCCCTCAACATGACTCATTCCACCCCTTTGGTTCAGAACCCCTCACCTTTTTCTGCTTGGACCTTTTCCTTCTCCGCTTTGCTGGCATCTGCCACTCATGTCTTTTTGCTGCCCTCTGGTTCCCCATTCCTGACTAGACCCAGCGCACCCTCTTACCAGGCATTCAAGACCTTCTATGATCTATGCCTGTCTCATCTGCTCTGTGTCCCCTCTCACAGAGTCCCTGCAGGTCCAGCCACCTCCACCTCCATGGCATGAGTGGGCATTTTTCCATCTATATCTCCTTTCCCAGCCACCTGCACTTGTCCAATGCCACCTGTTTAGGACTCCAGCTAAGCAAGGCTAGGATTGTAGCTCAGCAGTTTGGTGCTTGCCTAGTGTGCATGAGGCCCTGGGTTCTATCCCTAGTGTCACAAAAACAAGGGGGGAGGGGCTTGCTACTCACAGCCATCCCACCCTGTTTCACAAGTTTCTTGTGTTCTTGTAGAATTTTTCCATATATGCCTGTATACATAACTTTCTTCTCATCTATTTATTTGGCTTTGTTATTGCTGCTGTTTTGAGACAGGGTCCCATGGAGCTCAGGTTGGCCTCCAATTCGCTGTGTAGCCAAGGATGACCTTGAACTTCTGATCCTCTTGTTTCCATCTCCTCAGTGCTGGGATTAGGAGTGTGGTCACCATGACTGTTTTATAACGTGCTGGGGATAGAACCCAGGACTTTGTGTATGCCAGGCAAGCACTGTGACTACTGAACTACACCCCTAGCTCTGAATAGTTGGGATTTTTTTTTTTAGCCCAAACTGGCCCTGAACTTGAGATCCAGCAAGATGTGGGGCACACATCTACTGTGACAGAAGGATCAAGAGTTGAAGGCCAGGGGCTGGAGAGATGGCTCAGTGGTTAAGAGCACTGGCTGCTTTTCCAGAGAACCCAGGTTCAAGAGTTGGAGGCTTAAAACCAAATGTGGTGGTACAAGCCTGTGTAATTCCAGTGCACAGGGAAAGGGGGGCAGGGGGATCAGGCGTTCAAAGTTACCCTTGGCTACATACTGAGTTTGAGGCCAACCCAGGCAACATAAGACTGTCTCAAAAAAGAAAAGTTACATGCCCTGAAGTCACTCCTTCAGTGAAAGAACTTTTTGGGTAGGAAAAGATCTTTTTGAGTAAGAGATACGTCCCTTTCAATCCTAAACTGCCTTTGGTCATTGTAAGGGCTACTGTGTGGTATTCTGACAGATACCTTTTTAGCCATCCCCTATCAGTGGCCTTGTAGTTCCTGTCCCAATTTTTCATATTCAAAACATCTCTCCTGTCTCTCACCTGCCCCCTTAGCCCCCAGCCGCTCTCACAGTGGGGGCTGAATGACTGACAGGTTGCCTGAGGGTCCTCACTTGTCCATATTGGCCTCTACAGCAGCTGAAGGGACGGGTCTTGGTGAAGGGCAAGAAGCTGCCAGCTGCTCGGAATGAGGATGGCTGCATTTTATCAGACAGGGAGGATGAGGAAGAGGAGGAAGAAGAGGCTGAAGAGGCCTCAGAGGTTGCAGAACAGAGGCGGAGGGTGAGTGTGCTAACTGGGTCAGCAGGCTGGGTCCTACTGCAGAACTATGGGTGGGGGAGCCTAAGCAAAGGGATTCCCACTGAGGCTAGTCTCCCAGGCTAAGCAGATCTCCCCGGAGCTGTCAGCGCTGGCTGTGTATTGCTGTGCCACCCACCTGCGGACCCTGCACACCAGTCCTGGCTCCCCTCAGCCCTGCCACGTCAGCTCCCTCAGCGAGCGCAAGGCCAGGAAGCTCATCCGGGAGGCAGGTAGGAGCCAGACAGTGGGCATCTGGGGGCAGAAGGGCAGCAGGGTCCTGCAGGATTCTGGGGGCCAGAAAGGGGTATCCTGAAGTTAGTCTAGAGATTGAGAGGGCTTTAGGGGGACCTATGGGAGGTTAGAGAAACCCAGGGAAGGAGAATGAAGGCCCCACTCCAGGCTAGGTGTGGGTGGAGAGCCACAGATGGGAGAGTCTTGGAGCTGCCTTTACCACACTCACCACCTAGTGGTGGGCCAGTCATAGGCAGGCTGGCCAGTTAAGCCGGTGGCAGCCCAGCAGGAAGGTATGAGATCAGAGAAGACCTCCTGAACATACCATGCCTGAGAAGACACTGTTACTGCAGAGTAAGGAGGAAGCCACAGGGGAAAGAGAAGGGACTCTGCACTGGAGAAACAGGTTGTACAAAGGCCTGGAGGCATGGCCACAGCAAGGGTTCCAGGAACCCAAGGCATGGCTGGGGGTGTGGGCAAAATAAATGTCAAAGAATGGCAGCCTGGGGCCAGGAATGTAGGCACTGGGAATGCAGTGTCAAGCTGTGTATCTGCAGAGTGTCCCTACCCCTCTCTGGCCCTCAGCAGCCTTATCCGTCTCTTCTTACCCCAGGTCATAAGGCAGTGAGGAGCTGGGGTGGCGGTGGGGTGCTACAGGCCCTGGTACAGGCAAGGGGTAAAGCCTGAGTCCTCTCACAATCCGGGCCCCAATTCTTCCCTAGGGAACAGCTTTGTCAGGCACAATGTTCAGCAGCTGACCCGAGTGTACCCACTGGGGCTGCGGATGAATTCGGCCAACTACAGCCCCCAGGAGATGTGGAACTCCGGTTGTCAGCTGGGTGAGTGGGACCACAAATCGGGATGACTTCTTGTCAGCAATGGGCACCTCAGCAGTGAGCTGCCACACAGCTTGCCAATAGAAAATGCATTTGGTTGATAATGTTTAAAAGGCTGTTGGAAATGTAGGTGGGAAAATCAAATGAAGTGCATTTCTTCTTAACAATGTAGAAGGTACATCTGTATGTCAGGCACACATTTGTAATCCCAGTACTTGGGAGCTAGAGACAGAAGGCTCAGGAGTTTGAGGTCATCCTTGTCTACATACTGATTTTTGAGGCCAGACTAGGCTACATAAGACTGTCTCAAAATACCATAAAAGTTGTTAAATTTTGTTTTGTTTTTTTTTTTTTTTTTTGAGACAGGGTCTCCCTGTAGCCCCAGCTGGCCTGGAACTCACTATGTAGACCAGGCTGGTCTTGAACTCACAGAGATCCACCTGCTTCTGCCTCCCTGAGTACTGGGATTAAAGTATTGCCTGCATATATGAAAGTGAACTCATGTCGTGCAGTGCCCACAGAGATCAGAAGAGGGTGTTGGATTCCCCTGGAACCGGAGTTACAGACAGTTGTTAGCTGCCATGTGGGTGCTGAGACCTGGACCCAGGTCCTTTGCAAAAGCAGTCTAATCACTGAGCCGACTCTCCAGCCCCCCAAATTTTTACTTATTTATTTGGTTCTTTTTTGTTGGTTTGTTTTTTTTTTTTTTTTGGTTTTTTTTTTTTTTTTTTTTGGTCTTTTTTTTTGAGACAGGGTCTCCTTGTAGCTCCAGCTGGCCTGGAACTCACTATGTAGACCATGCTGACCAGACTGGCCTTGAACTCACAGAGATCCGCCTGCCTCAGCCTCCTGAGTGCTGGGATTAAAGGCATGTGCCACCACACCAGGCGTTGTTTTTTTTTTTTGAGACAGGGTCTCCCTGTAGCTCCAGCTGGCCTGGAACTCACTATGTAGACCATGCTGACCAGACTGGCCTTGAACTCACAGAGATCCGCCTGCCTCTGCCTCCCATCTGGCCCCCCCACATTTTTTAAAACAGGGTTTCCTCACTGTACTTGGGGGTTGCTCACCCCTTTCATTAGACTGGCCGGCCAGCGAGTCCCATACCCCAACTGCTTGCCTCTGCCCCACAGCACTGAGATTATAGATGCACACTGCCATGCCTGGCTTTTACGTGGGTACTGGGGATCCAAACTCAGATCCTCATGCTTGTGCCACAAGCACTTTGCTCACTAAGCCATCTATCTACCCAGCCTCCCAAAGTTGTATTTTTATGAAGGTAGAAATTTAAAAACCCTGATTGGGTGTGGTAGCACATGGCTGTGATCCCAGTACCTCAGGAAGCTAAGGCAGAAGATTGTGAGTTCATGGCTAGCCTGAGCTAGAAAGGTAGTTTAGGCCAACATTGTTATATAGTGAGACTATATCAAAAACAAAACAAGAAGGGGCAGGAGAGATGGCTCAGTGACTAAAAGAACTTGCTGCTCTTGCAGAAGACCTAGGTTCAGTTCCCAGCACCCATATGGCAGCTTACAACCATCTGTAACTCCAGGTCCAGGGGTTCCAACACCCTCTTCTGGCCCTCTCAGGCACTGCACACATGTGGCGCATGTATATATGGAGGCAGGGTAGCACTAACTAGTGTAGGAGAGAAGCTGTGTCTTCTGTCTAGCCTGGTTGCTTTTGAGCTGTGAGGAGAGAGCTACTTATATCCCTTGCTCAATCCTGCTGTCCACTCCACAGTGGCTCTGAACTTTCAGACTCCAGGCTATGAGATGGACCTCAACACAGGGCGCTTCCTCATAAATGGGCAGTGCGGCTACGTCCTGAAACCTGCTTGCCTGAGGCACCTTGACACAACCTTTGACCCCGAGTACACTGGACCCCCCAGAACTACTCTGACAGTCCAGGTCAGCAGCCTGGTACAAGCCTCAACCTCAGGTCTGAGCTAGCTCTGGAGAAGTGCCGGTCTGAGGGGAAGACAAGGGAGGCCAGGGACAGGGGCATGAGGGCAGCCCAAGTGTCTGCATTTGTGCAGGAGGAGGGCCAGGATGAGTGTGAGGACTAGGGGCTTCCTGTTCAAGAGTAGCAAGGGTGGGCATGGGCCTGAGTGGGGGCTGGGAAGAAGCTGCTGTTCCTCCCTCCTCCAGGTGCTAACCGCCCAGCAACTGCCCAAGCTGAACGCTGAGAAACCTAGCTCCATCGTGGATCCTCTGGTTCGAGTGGAGATCCATGGGGTGCCCGCAGACTGTGCCCGCAAGGAAACTGATTATGTGCTCAACAATGGTAGGTGGGCTGCTGGTAGGAGGGTGGAGCAAGCCCTGCGACCAGTGGACCCTGACGGCCACAACCTGTGCCCTAGGCTTCAACCCTTGCTGGGGGCAGACCTTGCAGTTTCAGCTTTGTGCCCCAGAGCTGGTGCTGGTCCGGTTCGTGGTAGAAGACTATGATGTCACCTCCCCCAATGACTTTGTGGGCCAGTTTACGCTGCCTCTCAACAGCCTGAAGCAAGGTTGGTGGTGGTGAGTGGGGCGAGAACTATAATAGGATGGGGTCCCAGCCTCCCAGACACTGACTTCTGACTGCCTGCTCCACAGGGTACCGTCACATCCACCTGCTTTCCAAGGATGGAGCCTCTCTGTCCCCAGCCACACTCTTCGTCCACATTCGCATTCAGAACTCTTGATGGATCCACTGACTCCCCCCTGATCAGTGGGTATCAGTCTGTATCACTACAGAGAGGCCTCTCCAGTCCAAGGGACCATGGGAGTCAGCCCCTCACCTGTCCTGCATACCAGGTTGCTGGACTCACCTGGGTGCTGAGAGCTGCTCAGTCCCTCCTGAGGGACAGATCCAAGCATGAGCTGTGCTTTGTCCAGAGATTCACTGGACTTCAGTGGGCCCCAGCTCCCTTAATCTTCTGCCTACTCACTCACTCACTATCTGCCCTGCACGAGCCATCCCCCTTCTTCCCCAAAGGGGTAGAGCCACCTACATTGCCTCTACTGGGGCATTAGTGGGACCCTAGGCCCTCCTACCCCTCGGGCTTTCTCCCTCCTGCTCTTGAACTTGAGCTCGCCTTTCCTTCCTGTCACAAGCAAGAAGAGAGTGGATGAGGCAGAGCCCTGGGGAACCTTGGCAGGAGGTTTGTGATTTGTGTCATTGAAGAGCCTTGGAGAGGGTGGGAGAGTAACTATTTTTAACAATAAAGAAAAAGTTTACTTTCCTACTTTATTCCCCAGGCCCAAGAGGGACCAGCTAGAGTGAGGGCCTCTGGGGACTCTTTTTCCCGATGGGATTTGGGTTTCTCTGACAGCCAAGGAGTGGCTACAGGAAATGCCATAGCTCAAAGTAGCCCTGATCCCTGCCCTGGGCCAGAGGCTACCAATTCATAAGGTTACCACCCCCACTACACATGAGGCCTTAAATGGGGAGGGGGGAGGGCTCAGTAGGACACATTCCAAGGACAGGAGCCCTTGTTGCCAACCAGCCTTGCAGAGGAAGGCACCAGGCAGCTCTGTGCTGCCACTGACAAATGGCAGAGTGTGATGGATACCAGATGACAGGATCTGAGAATATCCCAGGCCCAAACCTGTCAGGAAGGGGCCCCTTATGGGAACCTAACTGCTGTGGCATTTTAAGTTCTACTGGGCAATAGCATCAGCAATGGCAAAGGCAGAGAGAGCCATTTCTACAGGGTGGCCTGGGGTCAACCTGGGCTCCAAGTCCCATAGAACCAAAGTCTGAGGCAGCTTCCACCTTCCTGCCACCCTATGACCTGAGGCCAGAAGTGCTAGCTTTTTACGTGGCCTGTGTTTCTCTGATGGATTTGTTTCTAGAGATGATCAGGATCTGAGGGGGTCTAGGGAGGATGGACTAGGTATGTGAACTGCAGCCCCAGGGTGGGACACAGCTGAAGTCAAGTCCAGTCTGAGTGTATGAAGAACAATTTGAGTTGTTCAGTCCACACAAGGCTGCTCTGGTCAGTGCCTGGCTGTCAGGAGTACACCAGGCTCAGTGCTGAGACCCCATTGTTTCTCTTCTCTAGCTTGGCGCAAGGTAGCTAGGGTGAGCCAGAGTTGGGAGACTAGAGTCCTTAAGGCAGGCTAAGGTGATAAGAAGTAGAGGCAAAGGAGAAATCAGTTGTAGCTTTGGAGGTCCCTGAGTGGAGGCTACCCCCTAGGCCCGTGTTCTCCCAGCTGAAGCTAAGGGCAGGAATGAAGGCTTTAGCCTTCAGGAATAGGAGTGATCTGGTCAGTGGATGGGGCTAGGATGCACTACAGCACTTGAAAAGCAAAGGCTGGTGGTTCTCTGTGAGTTTGAGACTAGCCTGGTTTACATATCAAGTTTCAGGCCAGCTAGGCCTGCATAGTGAGACTCTCAAAACAAAAAAGCAACAACAAAAAACACCCCTAGGACTGGGGTTGGAGCTCAGTTGTGCCTCTCTGGGCTCAACCCCCAGCACTGCCAAACATTAACAAAAAGAAAAATCAAAAAGCACTTGAAAAATATTATTATTTTTATTTCATGTGTATGAATGAGTGTATTGCTTGCATGTAGGTAAGTGGACCCATGTCATGCAATGCCCAAGGACAGAAGAGGCCATTGGATCCCCTGGAACTAGAGTTACAGACAGCTGCCATGTGGGTGCTGGGATTCAAACCCAGGTCTTCTACAAGAACAACCAGTGTTGAGCCATCTCTCCAGCCCCCCAAAAGCACTCTTAAAGCTGGGCTTGGTAGGACAGGACTTTAATTCCAGCTACTTGGGAGGCCAAAGCTGAAGAATCACAAGAATTGCATAGGCTACAAGTTCAAGGCCAATCTTGGAAACCTAGTGAAGCCATCTCAAAATAAAAAAGTAAACTGAGCCAGGTGTGGTGGCGCATGCCTTTGATCCCAGCACTCAAGAGGTAGAGGCAGGCGTATCTCTGAGTTCAAGGCCAGCCTGGTCTACATAGTGAGTTCCAGGCCAGCTGGGGCTACAGGGAGACCCTGTCTTCTGACCTCCATAATCATACCATGGCAGGGGCACCCCCTCCCCCAATCAGACCATCATACACACCAACCTGAGGGCCCATAAAGAGTTCTTACTTAGCGTGTATGAGGTAGCTATTCTGCTCCCAGAGGGGAACAGGATGGCTCCTCCACCAAGGTGATCAGTACCTGGCTGTTCTCCTCACATGGAGTAACCTGAGTCAGTGCCAACTCTGTGGTAGGTGAGAAAGACTGGGACGACACAGCTATGTGTGCCCTAAAAGAGGGAACTTGTAAAGCTGGCCTGGTGCTGTGGTCATGGGGGGAGCTTTCTTATCACCTTCGTGCTAACCCAGGCCCCAGGACTCCTGCCGCCTGTTCCGCTGCCACCTGCTGACCAGAGGAAGACCAGGAGAGACCAGTCTGTTTAGCTGCTTCCTTTATTAGAAACAAATGAGACGTATTGAGTGGGACAACACATTTGGTATTTCTGCCCCCACCCTGGCAATGAATGCCCCCAGTACAGCCTGAAGAAAAGCCAAGACAAAAAAGTGAAGCTTCCCCTTCCCTGTCCCCAGATGCAGCACCTGCCTGCCAGTCAGTCAGCATTTTGAGATTTTGAGAATGAAATTTTCCTAAACAGCCCTCCCAGGTGCAGTCCATCTTGTAGGCCTGCCTTCACTTGCAGCGGGGCAAAACTGAGGCCTTGGGTCTCCTCAGGTTCTGGGGCAGGCAGACCAGGCCATAAGAGACAGTTTGTCCCCTTACCTGACCCGAGAGACTCTCCTAGACTGTAGACAGCTCCAGGAAAACTGTTCAGAGCCTTTGGGCCCTCAGGTTGACTTAATGCTGGTCATCCTTGGAGAAAGAATTCAAGACCTCAAAGACACCTGCCTCCAGGCTTCAGAGTGCCAGCAAGTAAGGGGGACAAATGGCGGTAAGAAAAGCAAGGTCTGAAATTTTCCATAAAAAGTGTTAGTGGAGCTTGATGTGAGCCAACCTTCGGACATCAGCATCTTCAGACATAGGCACAAGTGGGAAAATGAGCCCTATACAGGCCTCAATCCGGAGTTAAGGCCTTTCTACCCAGCGTGCTCCCTACAGACTGGAGTCCATGGTAGCATGGAGTCAATCCCAAGGCAGGAGGTAAAGGTGGTCTTCGGAACATGGCAACCAGAAGACTGGGCAGCAGAAGGCGTGGGGCACATTCAGAGAGGCCTTCCAACAGTGGCTGCCAGAGACAGGCTTGGAGGCCCCAGGATCCTTCTTTTGTTTGGTTCAAGCCAGTCCTCGTGCAGCCATACTACAAAGACTGTGGGGTGGCTCTGAACCCCACAATGGTGCTCTTTGGCCCCTAATCCCAGGAGAACTGAATGAAGACCACAAGCAGAGTTTGGATAAAAACAAGACTAAAGGCACCCCTGAGCCAGCTCCTGCAGACCTGGGCATGACCCTCAACACGTGGCAACGGCAGAAGTGGAGAGGCAAGCTGCCTGGCTTTGGGGGAGGAGATGTTGCCAGCAGATCTGTTTCTTCCAGAGCAGTCCTCTGGGGCTCACTGTTTTGTTCCATGACTGGGGTCAATGAAACCAAAGCTCACTCCAGAGATTTGTGTACCCCAAATCTGATGCAACTTGATCTGAGATCTGGCCTGGAACTGATCAAGACTAAGACAGGGAGCCTTCCCACATTCCAGGCCCCACCCAAGGTAGGAAAGACTTGAGCACTTTGTTCTTTGAAGGTCTGGGCAGGGTGAGCCCACTCTGGCACTTAGGGCACAGTGTCTGATGACTGTGAGGCTGTAGGGCAAGCCCCTGCCCTCTGACTCCTCCCAAACGCAGAACTCAGGGCACATCTTGCCAGGAACAACAGCTTCTTTGGTATCTCGGAGTCACAAGTCAGCCACCTTCACTGCTGCTTGCATTTTGCAGCACAGGACAGTGAAGGGAAGGAAGGTCCCTAGAAGCCTGATGAGACTCCACCGCAGCAGAGCTGCTGCCTCTAGCAGCAGCCTACACAGCAGGCAGCATCCACACACGGCATAGCCCCCATCTTAAGCACTTCAGCTTAGAAAGCCGCACAATTAGTTTCTGTAAAACTACACCAGGAGCTACAGTCTGAAGCAAAGCCTTGCTCGCCTGTAGACCAGCTTTAGTTCATGGGATGAGGCCGAAGCTGGTTTCTGGCTAAGGCTTCCCATACAAACCTCCCCAACAAAAGCCAAGAGGTGAAAGAGCAAGGAAATGCTCCATTGCATACCAGTTCGGGTTTTCTCCTACAGCAAAAGTTACAAGGAAGCTGGATGTGGTTGCTGACAGTTCACAGCCTAATCCTCCCAGGCCACTAGGCTGAACACCACTGATGAATGCCCACATGGGCAGCCATGTGACCAGAGGCTTGATTACTTCTGGAGAGAACTACACAGAACAGCCTCGACAATAATCAGAATCAGACAACGGCAATATTGCCAAGTCCAGATCGGCCTCTAGTTACTATTTTTTTGCTGCCACTACAGGCTTCACATCCTAGAAAGGAGACAAGGGAGCACAGCAAGAGACGGCTGATGGGCTGGAAGGCACAGGCAGAGGCTAGGGCTGAAGGACCTGCGTACCGGCCCACACCATGCCTACTCAGCCACCCAGGGATGCTGACTCTTTGCTCTAAGATGAGTTAAGCAGGGCTTGCACTGATGTGGTCTCTACAAGGTCTCGGATGCTACAAGGATGTCCAAGGTCCCCTTCAAACTGCCAGCCATCTGAGGCAGTGAAGGCAAAATCTCTCAGAGAACACATACCTGTTAGGTTGGCAACAGCCAACTCAAAAGCCTTTTAAAATCACTTGGCAGGATGATCTCCTATGGGAGAAGGCCCAGGGGATGGAAGAAATCCATTTCCATGATTATCCCTACTTCCAAGTCTCAGAATGAGGAAGTCTGGCTCCTGCCCTGGGCCAGTCCCACTGCGGAGCTCAACCTGCCATCCTGGAGATCTGAACCCTCTCCTAAGCTGGCAGGCCCTCTGCCTTCCCTCCCTGTTCACACCAGTTGGTCAGCCAATTCTGAAGGGGGACTGGATGAGGGTTCCCAGATCCTCTTTGTCCTGCTTCCCCTGAGAAAAGCCAGTACCTGCTTCTGAGGAAAACACAAGAAATGTGCCGATACGTGCCTGTCCACTGCAGTCCTTGGTTCTAATTTTGAGGAATGACTGGATTCAGCTTTTCATTAGAGACCAAACATCCTTGTACATTTGGAACATGAAAGATATTTAAAATATTTCTATATATAATATATATATATACTTTTATTATTCACCCGTTAACTCCATAATATGCCAATCACGAGCTAGGTTTCAGCAGTTACATTCCCTTGATCATGGCTGCACGAAGATGTAATTAATTGAAAACAGGAGACCAGAGACACGGCCAAAAGTGACATCACGCAGCCTACGCCATTGCAATACAATTGTCAAGTTCGTTGGCGGTTTGGTAAAGCCGGTTCAGTTCTGTTCCCCTTGCCAGGAATTCTCATGTTTGTGAAAGTTGGACCAACAAGTGTTAGGATTCCATTTCCTGGTTTGAATTCTCAGTGGCTTTATCCAGAATCTCACTGATAACTAGTTACTGTAACACCAGCCCAACCTAGGAGAGCCAATGGAGAAAGGTCGCGTTGAGTTGACAATGTCCAAGACTTTTCCTACCTCCCCAGTCCTGAAGTTCAGACCCAATGAGCTCACAGAAAAATGCCCATGCTGTGGGAGAGCTCAGGCTGAACCTGGGCTTCTTACCCCACCTCTGCCAGATTTACAGCTCTATCAGATCCTTCAAGGAAAGCAGTGACAGTATTGAAGAACACTGGGCCAAAGGCCTCCGTCCAGCTCACAGTCAGTGCTTTATAAATGCTGACCATTTCCATGCCCCTGGGCTGCCCTGAGGAGGTGGGGGATGAAGAGCTAAGGAAGGGCCCACTGAGATGAGAAAGGCAGCCCAGGACAGGAATGACAGATCTGCAGACGCTAACCATGGGCAACAGGAATGACAGATCTGCAGACGCTAACCATGGGCGACAGGAATGACAAATCTGCAGACGCTAACCATGGGCAACATTATTCCATGATTTCCATGATTTCCTCAAGTGATTCCAGCTACTCAGGAGGCAGAGGTAGAAGGGTCTTAAGTTCAAGACCTGCCTGGGCTAGAGTGAGCTTCAAGGCCAGCCTGAGCAACTTAAGTGTCAAATATAGATATAGGCTGGGTGTAGTGGCTCACACTTTAAATCCCAGCACTTGAGAGGCAGAGGAGGCAGCTCAGACTCTCTGAGTCTGACAACAGCCTGGTCTACACAGAGAGACCCTGTCTCAAAATAAAATAATCGTGTATATATACACATACATATACACACACACACACACACACACACACACATATATATATATAAATTTATATACACACACACATATAAAATCTTAAAAATTTCAAGGTACAACAGTTGCCTAGCATGTGTGAGGCCCTGGGTTCAATCCCCAGTATTATCACCCAAAACCAGAAAGCCTTATCCCAGTCAGATGGTTGGCTCAGTTGGCAGCAAGAGAAGTAGGAGACTACCTTCCTACTCCTGTGAGACTCCAGCCCCTGGCCTTCTGTCATCCTCACTTGCTGGTCTGGCCATCAGATGGAGCAGATTTTCCAAGGCCTAAACACTGATTGCTATGGGCCTAGACTGATGTAACCTCTTTGTGTTATTTTATCTGTCAGGTCAGCCTCTGGCTGGCCCACACATACCTTCTCGGCCCCCATGCTGGGACATTTCCAATTATACAGGTAATACTGCAGGTTGCCATCCCCTATGCCAAACTTGAGCTTCTCCAGGAATGTTTTGTTCTCCATGAGATCCAGTGCATTGAACACGTCAAACCCTTTCTGAAGGTTAGCAGAGAAATGAGAACAGGTGAAGACAGGCTGCCTCACCTTCCTTCCCCCCTGCCATCCTAAAGGCAGCCACAGAGCAAGGTTCCTTCAGAAGCTCCAGCTCCATCCTGGTTAGATCCAAGCTCCAGTCAGTACTCAGCTCTCCAGATGTGCTTCCCAGACGACCTCCAACCTGGCCTTTCCTCAGTGTCTCTTGGAGTAGACCAAGACCTGAGCTCATTCCTCTGAGAAGCCAGCTCCTATCTACTTCCTAACTCCATGGTGTGAACAGTATGACACTTGATATGCTGCTTTAAGGACACAAATTCCAAATCTAACCAAACTGATCTGATGGTCTCATGGAGTAAGGACCAACCTACCCATGGGGTGTAGGAGAGGATCAGAGCCTTAAGAAGGCCAAGTGGATGGTCTGACAACTTACCATCTGGGTTTTCTAGTCAGTCATTCCAATCACTCACTGGGACAGAGCCGAGGTTCCCTGCCCACGATGGGAAAACCAGAAGAACCCCAAGCCCAGAGCCAGCTGCCCCACTGAAGCAGCTTAGTGCCTCTACTTTGGACACTAGACACACTTTGGCCCTCCTACACTGGAGTTTGGGGCTGAAAACTGATGGGACCCTGCTTAAGAGCAGGAACTTGAGAAGGCTCCAAAGCCCCTAGCTCCCAGGCAGCAAGCTCACCACTGCTCCACTACCCTCCCCTCAGATCTCTCAGCATCCCCCCCTCCCAGTCTGTTCCTTACCATTTTGGCGAGAACCAGGGCATCATTCATGAGATCTAGAAGAGGGGTTTGGGTGTGAACGTTGTAGAAAGAGTAAGCAGCTTTTAGACTCTTGTGGGTTGGATGGTTCATGATGGTGGAAGGAAGCGCATAAAAGCTCAGGAAATCTGTCACCTCACCGTTGGCATTCTGAAGGAAAGAATAAAAAGGCAGAGTCATACAGCACCACTGCCCAGAGCACGTGCTACTCGCACACCACCTTCAGAAATGCACCCCTCCAGCTGAATGAGTGGAAACTGGAACTGGATATGCAATGAGAGGATCACTGGCTAAGGGCACTTGAGGACAGAGCCAGACTGGACTACAGGCCAAGCTACTAGCCTCCTTTCCTGCTGGGCAACGCCACGGATGTCTCCCTGTGGCTCACACCCTCAGATGGTGGCTTTGTGTCTGGACAGCGTTAGTTTCAGCTGACAACACAGAGAAGCAAAGGCTTACCTGACTAAGGTGTGTGGTGCTCTCTATTCTGTATTAATCAGGGGTGGGGGACCCAAGTCAGGATCTAAGGCACAGGGTTCTAACAGACACAAGTTATGACTCCCTGACTTTTAGAGGATCAAACACAGAGACTTCAGAAAGCTTAGCATGGTAACACCAGGTACCTGGAAACTTGGCAGTTTCTGGAACTGCTGGCCAACTCACCTCTACCACAAAAGTGTCAATGATGTTCTCCTGGGGGTAGAACCAGTGCTCTACCTCCTCCTGGTTCATGACTGGTGTGAGGTGAAACTGCTTCAAGTACTTGGTGAGCAACTGGTGCACTACTGGAATGTCCTTTTTCTCCATTGGTCGCAGCCCAGCTGTCTTGGGAGTCTGGAAGGAAGACAGAAAAGATGGCATCAGAAGTGGCCATCACCCTAGACCTACTCTCAATGGCCCTCAAGAGACAAATCCTGGTCATCCTCAGCATGTGTCATGCCTAGCACTCTGAGTACCTGGACTTGGAAATCAGTTGGCCCTTTCCCTCCTTGGCATGGCTGCTACTGGGGCTGAGACTATGGCAACCAGCTCCTAAGTGGCCCCAGGCTCTCCTGCCCTCCCTTGTTCACTCTCCACAAGGCACAAGACCTTCTACTCTATGGACCAGTTGGCCATTTAGGTGCTGGAGGAATTCAGTGGAAGGACATGCTCCTATAGAGCAAATACTAGAACAGACTATTTCCAGAGGCTCAGCACACACAAGTAGGGTTGGTCCAAACTGAAAACAGCAGAGACACAGGTGATAAGGCCTGTCACTGCCTGATATAGCCAGAGCAGGGAATCCCTTTAAAAGTTCATACTGGGGCTGGGGAGATAGTTCAGTGGGCAAAAGAACTTGCTATGTAAGCATGAGGACCCGAGTTTGAATCCACAGAACCCATGTAAAAGCTGGATACAGTGCTACAAGCATCTGCAGCCCCGGTGTTCTTGTGGGGAAACAGGAGGCAGGCAGCAGAGCCTCAGAAGCATGGGCCAGCAAGCCTGGAGCATGCAGAGAAAAACTATAGACACCATCTCAAAACTCCCTTACTAATCTTTTCTTTTCTTTCTTTTTTTTTTGTCTTTTTGAAGCAGGGTCTCCCTGTAGCCCCAGCTGTCCTGGAACTCACTATGTAGACCAGGCTGGCCTTGAACTCAGAGATCCGCCTGCCTCTGCCTCCCAAGTGCTGGGACTACAGGCGTGTGCCACCATGCCCAGCTCTAATCTTTTCTTTTTTAAGATTTACTTTTTAGCCGGGCTTGGTGGCGCATGCCTGTAGTCCCAGCACTTGGGAGGCAGAGGCAGGCGGATCTGTGAGTTCAAGGCCAGCCTGGTCTACATGAGTTCCAGGACAGCTGGGGCTACAGGGATACCCTGTCTCAAAAAAAAACAAAAAAAAAAATTTACTTAAAAAAAATTTTATGTGTATGAGTGTTTGCCTGTACATACGTATGTGCACCACATGCCTGCCCCATGCCTGCAAGGCCAGAAAAGAGCATCAGATGCCTTGGAACTGGAGTAATAGATGGTTGTAAGCTGCGATTTGGGTGGGTGGTGGGAACTGAACCTGGGTCCTCTGCAAGAGCAACAAGTATACTGAGCTATGTCTCCAACCCTGACTTCCTTACTAATCTGGATCTCTCTAGACAATGCTTACTGACTTCATTCAATATGGCAATCCCCATAGTAATTTCTCAAACCCTGAAGATACCCACACTGGGTTCTTGCCCAAACACAGAGAGATGTCTCTTGGCTGTTGGAGTACTTTAGTATGACTCTCTACCTTCATGGAATACAGGGTACAGCAGCTATGATGACACAGGAGAGAAGACATTTGCTAGACCCCCCAATTTATTTTCTTGAGACAGGCCTCAGGTAGCCCAGGCTGGCCTCAAACACACTATGTAGCCCAGGCTAGCCTTAAACTCCTGTTCTTCCTGCTTCCAAGTGTTGGGATAACAGGTGTGAGATACCATGCCCAACTTTCCAAATCTGTTTCAGCAGTATCTTGCCATTCTGCAGCAATCTCAAGAAGAGACAAGAACGACCCTACCCCAGTATTAGGTGTTTTAGACCCATACCAGGGTGACTAATCCCATGTGGAGGTCAACTAATTCAAGTGAGCAGCCCTCTGAGCAACAGGCACTTGGTCACCGTGTGGCCTGACAGCCAGAGAAGGGATTTAAAGAGTCCCTAGCTCAGGATCCTGAAGTAGGCACTCTGGAGAACAGTAGCACTTATCTCTTTAGGAAACCAGGCAGATTGAGAGCTACACTGAACGTCTGATTGTTCCATGCCACCCAGTCCCTCAATGTCAATCTGGGTGTAGAGAGGGATTAGAAACCTGGCTTCCCTCACAAGCTCTGGCTATCTTTCTCTTGGCAGAAGGGAGCTGGAGCCTTTCATACTTGTCTCTGGAGTATGTGCGATAAAGAAGACAGCTCAGTAAATAAATCCAGCCTTCTATCTATGATTCACTTGTGCTAAAATTACAGAATAGGTGTTTTCTGAGTCTGTTGACAGATGGCAAGAAATCCAATCCAGGAATAGACTCAGGAGAACCAAGAATATGAAACAAAAATGAACCCTTGTAGACAGCAAGACACAAGAACCTAGACTATGGGCTGGTAAGCAAGTCCTCCCCCCACAGTCCTGCTCCTTTCCTGCCAAGGCCAGGCTTTCTGGAGCCTCTGTACCCCTGCCCGCCACCACAGAGCACCACTGGCCTCTGGCAGTCGATAGAGCTTCATGGTGCGTTGCATGGTCATATTTCTGCTCAGGTGGGAGAACTTCACTTCAATCAGCTTCCTCGGGTTTAGGGACCGATGCCAGTACCTGTAGGGACACAAATGTCCTGTCCTCAGTGGACTCTGGCTATTCATTAAGAGGACAATGTCAAGGTGACCTCCAGATGGCCAGCAGGTGGCATGAGAGACACATTAAGCCCCTCTTTGGGGGAGGAACAGACTCCACCTTCCTCTAGTGTGTGCAGGAGCTACCATGGGTCTATCTCGAATTTTTTCTCCCTGCTTTTCCTTTTCTATTTCAAAAGCCATTCCTTTGCTACAGAAGGTGTCTGGGGAGCACAATCCTCTCTCCTGGAATCAGGTGAGAGGGAAGACTGTCAACAGCACCGAGACACCTGGCAGACGTGCACCCTCCTCCTTCCTCTCCTGTACTCACCTGGAGTTTTGTTTTTCAGTTCTCTAGGCAGAGATTATTCAATTGTTTCAAAACAACTTTCTAAGGCAAAGATTTTCCTTAGATCACACAGGGATCAGACAAGCCCCCTTTGATCCACACAATAATCATAATAAAAGCCGAGTCAAATACTTAAAGACATTATCTATAAAAACCCAGGTTTGGCCTCACTCTTAAAAAGAAAACTCCCATCTCTAAATGATGGTAATCAGGAGTTGAGAATGGCTACTCTTTTTTCTAGTCTGCCTGCACCATACCCTCCTCCTCAGTTCTAAAAGCTTTCCACCTTGGCTCCTGCAGCCCCAGCCACCTCTACCCTCCTGAGAATGCACAGAGCAGAGGGGCAGTGCTATGTCTCAGTGACATCACTCCTCAGCTAGAGCAGGGCACCTGCATTCCCAAAACCTGCAGGAAGAAAGTTTTACCTGCAGGTGCCAACAGGCTTTGGCAATACCACCCCGGCAGTATAAACAGCTTGGAAAATGCCCTCCAAGTGGACCCGCCGAGTTATCTCTCTGATCAGGACTGGAGCCACCCTCTTGGAGCGTAGCTTCTTATGGACACACAGGAAGTTGATCTCCACCATTTTCTTCTCTCTGAAGAGGGAGCAAAAATGCTGAGTGACAAAGCTTTTTCCATAGAAAGTAATAGTAATCTCTTTAAGTAGCAGAGCTGCACCTGGAGGAGGGGCATTCAGCACAGGTGTGTGTTTGCTGCCACCCACACTAGCAGTCAGTGCTGGGGATCCCGCCCACTGCTGTACCAGGTTTTACCAGGCAAGCTTGCCTCACTTCCTCTACTTCAAAAGGGAAGTGGGAAGTCTGCAAATTCCAACATCTCCTGGTGGGACCCTGAAGTATGAGCTGGGGAGTCCCACCTGCAACATGCAGGGAAGCAGCGCAGGAAACTCTAGGGTAAGTCAAGGCGATTCTAGGATCGAGACACAGTTGACTTTGAACTCTATAGGAAACTCAGGCTAGCTTTGAACTCTTAATTTTTTTTTCTACCTCCTGAGCACTAAGATTAAAGATGTGTACCACCACACTTGGCCCTCTAGTCTAGGGTTTTTTTGTTTTTTTGGTCCTTTTGAGACAAGGTCTCCCTGTAGCCCCAGCTGCCCTGGAACTCATTATGTAGACCAGGCTGGCCTTGAACTCACAGAGATCCGCCTGCCTCTGCCTCCCGAGTGCTGGGACTAAAGGCATATGCCACCATGCCCAGCTTCTAGGATTTTTTTTTAAGAGTTATTTTATTTTTATGTGTGTGTGTGTTTGAGTGTGTGTATATGCTGTGGGGCAGGGAGGGGTGCTCAGAAGCTAGAACTGGGAGTTGGATCTCCTGGAGCAGGAATTATAAGTGGCCGTAAGCCATCTGATGTGGATGCTTGGAAATGAACTTGGGTCCTCTGCAAGAGCAGCAAACATCTATAACCACTGAGCCATCTCTCCAGCCCTTTTATAGAATTTTGATTCCCACAAGAATCCATAGCCTATAAGCCCAGAAGACTGTGGCAGATGATTGTGAGACCATCGGAATCTGGATCACTCTGGCTCCTGTCTATTTCTGAAGCTATTCAAGTGTATCACCATGTGACTGGGTCAGGAATGCAGACGAGGATGGATGGATCCTTCCCACCCTAGTCATAGACATGGTTGCCATCTACATACAACTCAGCAAAACGTGGCTCCTGTGATGAGTTTCTATTGCCAGTACTTGGTTACCTCCACTTCATGGGGCCCTCCATCTTCCTTTCATGGGTGAACATGTAGCTTTCTTCTCCCTCCCAGACCAAGGAAAAGGGTGATGATGGGCCCTGATGCTTACGTGTCATAGATGTGGATGTTTGCTGGGATGGCACTAATGAATCCAACCAGTTTCCGACTTGAGACCACTCGAACCCCACAGTGCCACTGGGGCAGCCAGCCAGGTGGCCGGAGAGCCCTGGAGAAAAGACAAGGGCTGCAGCTGTGGGACTGCTTCCAGCAGGCTAGAGAGCTGTTTGTGCTCCAGAGCCGTGTTTGGTTCTAAGCTGGCACGACCTCTTCCCTGGAGATTAATGGCTACATTCTCTTTAGGACCAAGCTTTCCTAAACACCAACGGAATCAACTCTTAGACATTTCTCACAAACATCTTTTTTCTTTGCAATGCCGGAGACAGACCCCACAGCTTTGCACATACATGTCAGGCAAGCACTTTACCCCTAAGCTACAGCCTCAGTCCTGTTTTTTGAGACAAGGTTCTGCTATGTAACCTATGCCGGCCTCAAATTTGTACTCCTAGTTCTACCTCTTAATTACATCCCTATACCAGGTTCCTTATGTTTTTTTCATGTGAGACAGGATCTCACTAGGTAGCCCTGGCTAGCCTGGAAGTGGTTATATAAACCAGGCTGGCCTCAAACTCAGAGATCCCTGCCTTTGCTTCCCTATGCTGGGATCAAATATGTATGCCACCATAGTGGTCTTTACGTTCATTTCAATAGCCTGAACCAGAGGACTGACCTATTCCATTCAGAGGGCCAGTGGGTCTTTTGGTTAGGAACTGATTATGGCAACCCTGGGCTATCTCTCCTCTTTCTGCTTTTCCCTCCCCTTTCAGGAAATCCCTCCCTACTTCAGTATCATGCTTCTGTCTTCTAGGATGTTAAACTGTAGTCCAAGCAGGTGGATGGTTCAGCCAGGATAAGCTATTTTCTACAACTGAGCATGCTCAGAAACTAGAGAGTCAAGAACTCTGTTAAAATCTTAGTAGGTTTTAGGGGCTAGAGAGATGGCTCAGTGGTTAAGAGCACTGGCTGTTCTTGCAGAAGACCCAGGTTTGAATTCCTGCACCCACATGTGAGAACTAGCAGAGATCTTGGA
Organism: Nannospalax galili; assembly: GCF_000622305.1. Classification (NCBI taxonomy): domain Eukaryota; kingdom Metazoa; phylum Chordata; class Mammalia; order Rodentia; family Spalacidae; genus Nannospalax; species Nannospalax galili. The sequence goes on along the minus strand of NW_008342393.1, from coordinate 1,700,544 downwards.
GGTGGACACTACACCATTACCACATACTAAACCTGCCGGTGTCTTGGATTTTTCCAGCTTCCAAAACCAAGAGAAATTTTTCTTGTAATTACTGTTTACAAGTTAAATAAAATGATAATAAAAGATATTCCTTACAACTTACCACAAAAGAAACTCTGGGGAATAATCAAATCGGAACATGTTGTCATCATCTTCAACATAGTTCTCATTCAGGAGAGTGTACAGTTCTTTCAGCTGTAGAGAAATAAGGAGCTCACTGGGGTATTTTGCCAAGTGGGGACCAACCTCAACATCTTGTGACTCCAGGCTTTAAAGAAGGACAAGACAAACTACAAAACCACCTCTAACCTCACAAATCTGTTTTGTTCAAGGCATGGCACCCTTAGTTGTAATGAGAAACTGAAACACTAGGGGTGAAGCCATAGACTTTAGAACACAAAGTGGCAGTCCTAGCACGTCATCTAACTAATGGTTCCAGTGTTCTGATCATCAATGGGGAGACACTGGTTTCTACTTCAGTAAACATACATTGGAGACACGATTCTTGGGCCTGGTCAATGAATTACTCCTAGGGCAGTCACTGTTACTTGTTTATTTGTTGTTTGTTTTTGAGACAGGGTCTCCCTGTAGCCCCCACTGGCCTGGAATGTAGACCAGGCTGGCCTCAAACTCACAGAGATTCACCTGCCTCTCCCTCCCGAGTGCTGAGACTAAAGGTGTGCATCACCATGCACAGCTCAATGGTTTTTTTTTGTTGTTGTTTTGTTTTTTTAAAAAACCATACTTGTGTTATCATCATGCCCCAAAGAGTATTAGCTTTTTTCTTCCTTCTTAGCTGTTTCCACTGGCTGACCCAAGTTTGCTATTTAAAAATCCTGCCATCTTGAAAAACGGGTCAGCAGTTAAAGAGTACTGGCTGTTCTTGCTGAAGACCCAGGTTTGGTCCCCAGCACCCACATGGCCACTAAAAACTGTCTGTAATGCCACTTCTAGGAGATCAAATGCCCTCTTCTGGTCTACGCAGGCATTGCATGCACAGGTGCATTTACATACATGCAGGCAAAACATTCATACACACAAAATAAAATTTAGAAGCTGGGTGTGGTGGCACCGACCTTTAGTCCCAGTGCTCAGGAGGCAGAGGCAGGCTGATCACTGTGAGTTCAAGGCCAGCCTGGTCTATCTAGTGAGTTCCAGGCTAGCTGGGGCTACAGGGAGACACTCTCTCAAAAAAGACCAAAAAATAAAAAAATGTAAAAATTAAAAATAAATAAATAAATAAATAAATTTAGAAGCTGGAAAGATGACTCAAGGGTTAAGAACACTGGCTGCTCTTCTGGAGGACCTGGGTTCAAATGTCAGCACCCACATGGGGGCTAACCACCATCCGTAACTCCAATTCCAGAGGATCTGACGCCCTCTTCTGTCCTCAGCAAGCACTGCACGACACAGGTACACTTACATACATGGAGGAATAACACTCACACACATAAAATAAATAAATAAATAAACTTAGATAGCTCAGGGGTTAAGCACACCACCACAAGGTGCACTTACATACATGCAGGCAATACATTCATACACATAAAATAAAAACAATAAATAAAAAAATATAAAAAAAATACTGTTCAGAGATGGCTTATCAGTTAAGAGCACACACTACTTTTGCAGAAGACCCAAGTTGGGTTTCCAACACCCATGTCAGGAGACTCACAACTGCATGTAACTCCAGCTCTAAGGGGTTCTGACACCTCTGGCCTTGTGGGGCACCTGCACTCAGGTGCACATACCCCCCACATACATGCACATATACACATAATTAAAAATAATTAAAATAATAGATTTTTTAAAAAGTCCTGTGGAACGACATCAGGGTTATGGCTCACTGGGTAGAAACATTTGAAGTGCAAACCTATTGACCTGAGTTAGAGCTTCAGAATCCAGGTTAAAGCTTTCAAAGTTTTCCTCTGACCTCTATACAACATGCTGTGGCACACATGCACCTGCTCTCTCTTACACTCACTCTCTCTGTCACTCATACACACATATATACACATACAGAATAATAAAAGCTAAAAAAAATTAAAAACAGGGGCTGGAGAGATGGCTCAGTGGTTAAGAACACTGGTTGTTCTTGCAGAAGACCCAGGTTCGAATCCCAGCACCCACATGGCCACTAACAACTGTCCATTAACTCCAGTCCCAGGGGATCTGACAGCCTCTTCTGACCTCTTCAGGCACTGCATGACAGGGTGCACTTACCTACATGCAGGCGATGCACACATGCACATAAAATAAAAAATAATAAATTAAAAACAAAATTCTGTTCACAAACTAGGTGTGGCTGAGATGCTGATAGTTCTTGGGGGTTTGAGCCCAGAGGATCACTAAAGCCCAGAGATGGAGGCTCTTAAAAGTTAAAAAGAAAAATTCTTTGCACATCTTCATCATTCCTTATAGAGGAAACAAATTCCTAAATCCCTGATGTCAGAATAAGAGGGTAACCAGTGTGTTAGTGCAAGCTTGCAATCTCAGCACTCAGGAACCTTGAGGCAAGAGGTTTGCTTTGGGCAGGGCATAGTGGCGCATGCATTTAATCCCAGGAGGCAGAGGCATAAAGATTTCTGTAAATTCAAGGCTAGCCTGGTCTACATAGGGAGTTCTTGGACAGCCAGGACTACATAGTAAGACTGAACCTCAAAAAACAAGAAGTAAAAAAAAAAAAAAAAAAGAGGTTTGCCTGAAGTTCAAGGCTGGCCAGGGCGATATAGCAAGAAGACTATCTCAAAACCAAAATCAAAGAAAGGGGGAGGGGGAGCAAGTCAACAGCTAGAGTTCCCATCTAATATGCACAAAGCTAGATTCAATCCCTAGCACTGCATAAAAAAGACGTGCACACCTATAATACTGGCCCTTGAGACACTGTCTGAAAAAACATAAGCATATGTGCATGCATACACATGTTTGCCTGCACCCCCTCCACAAAAAAGAGGCGGCTAGCTAAGGATGCAAACAGCAGTAGAGTATTTGCACAACACTCTAGGTTTAATCCCCAACATACAAAAAAGAAAAAGAAGAGGCACTGGTGGCTACAGTGGAAAGGAAAGGGGGGAAGAAGACACCCTCCCCCTACTTAGCAGTCCAGGTCATGAGTCAAGAAACAGGTAAGAGCTCAATGGTTAAGAGCACCTGTTGCTCTTCCAGAGGACCTGAATTCACTCTCTCTCTCTCTCTCTCTCTCTCTCTCTCTCACTCTCACACACACACACACACACACACACACACACACACACACACACACACACACACACACACACACACCCAGGCCCATAACCTTTTATAACTCCAGTTCCAGGGGATCCAGCACCCTTTTCTGACCTCCACAGGTACCAGGCATGAATGCATACATGCAGGAAAAACAGTCATATACTTAAAATACAAATGGTTTAAATCTTTAAAAAAAGAAAGAAACAGACAAGAAATAAAGAGGCCAGACATGATAGATTACCCTACAATGGTAGCACTTGGGAAGCCACAGCAGGAGGCAAGTCAAGAATTTGAGGCCAGCCTAGGGCACATTGCAAGATAATGCCTCAAAAAACTAAAAAAAAAGGACTAGCAAGATGGCCTTGTAAGCCTGACAATCTGACTTTGATCCCAGGAACCCACATAAAGGTAGAAGAACCAACTCCACAAAGTAGTCCTCTGACACATACATACACCACACAGCATGCACATGCCCATGCAGACATGCAAACATAATAATAAAGAAAAAACATGGGCATGGCGGCACACGCCTTTAATCCCAGGGAGGTAGAGGTAGGCCGATCTTGGAGTTTCAGGCCAGCCTGGTCTACATAGTGAGTTCCGGGTAAGTTGGGGCTACAGGGAGACCCCGTTCCAAAGAATACAAATTGAAAAAAAGACGAGAATGACAAGGGAATGAACGAACAACAAAAGAACAACAAAAAAAAAATCCACACTGGAGAACTTCAGAAGGTAATGCTCAACCTCCCAAGTACTGAGATGCCAACTGCTATTTCTGTGGAATGTGGGACATGCCCCAGGAAGCATCAGATGGGGTCTGTTCTGCCCTCCTTGGCCTAGCTCCTACTGGAGAAGGGCTTATGAAAACACTGCCCACCTTCAGGCCCCAGGCCCACTCACCACACCACGGTCCCCCAGGTCCAAGGCATCCCAGGTGAAGCCTTGGGGTAGGGTATAGGGTTCTTGGCGAATGTTGTCCTTGTCAGGTTCCACTGGACCATGGGTGTTTACCACCTCACCTGGAAGAAGAGCATAGCCATGAGCCTCACCCCCTGCCTATGGGTGAGAGGGAGCTCACTGAAAATATTTACTAGAGGGTTAGAGTGTGGCTCAGTGGTAGAGTGGTTGCCAAGCAATCACAAAGGCCTGGGTTTGATTCCCAGCACCATGTAACCTACACATAATGACATATACCTATAATCCCAGCGCTTATGAATTAGAAGCACAAGGACCAGATGTTTAAGGCCATCTTTGGCTACACAGAGAGTTTGAGGACAGCCTGGGCACACGCCTTTAATCCCAGCACTTGGGAGGCAGAGGTAGGCGGATCTCTGTGAGTTCGAGGCCAGCCTGGTCTCCAGGACAGCTAGGGCTATAGGGAGACCCTAAAAAAAAAAAAAAAAAAAAAAAAAAAAAAAAAAAAATACCAGAGCAAATTTTCCTCTCCCTAGGAGCCCTGTAACTGAAGAACACTCTGTGCTTGGCAACTTTAAACCATCTCTCCAGTCACTCTTGATCCCTAATTGAAGGCCAGTGCATAGCAAAACTTCAAAATAATCTGTGATCCAAGGTGGCTCAGTTTTGGAAAATTTTTAACTCTCCCTTGGGTTCATGAATGGCAAATATTTTGTCATTACTAATTTGGTTTCCTGCCTCCTGTCTAGTGTACAGTGTTGTCATGCTCAAGCCCAGGTACCCTCCTCCCACTTGAGGGGACTTGTTAGAGTCACAGCAAGGCTGCCTTTATGTCAACAACAATGCACTGTGCTCACTCCTCAATCAGATGATGGCTCCGAGAAGCTCTCTTGGCCTCATAGCCGAAGCTTCCAGCACCACGGGCCAGCTAACTGCTGCCAGTGCAGAGCCTCAATGCTCAGTACCCCACAAATGCCTTTAGGCTGAATCACTCAGAGTGCACAGCACTGCCGGGAAGCTTCCACTGACACAAGTTTCCTCTGTTGGGAGTTCGGGGAGGCTGAGCTGAAGGGGAGGAACTGAAACCAGATGAAGGCAGAGAGGAAAGCCAGGCAGTCATAGAAGGCCAATTCTTAATAAGCTTTGCTTTGTTTTGTTCATTTTTTTCTTTTCTTTAAAAAAAAAAGATTTATTTTATGTATATGAGTGTTTTGCCTGCATATATGGCACTGAATCACCAGGTGATTCAGCCTAAAGGCACTTGTATGTACACCATGCGCATGCCTGGTGCCTTGAAGCCAAACGCAGGCATCAGATTCCTTGAACTGGGGTTATAGCTGGTTATTAGCCCCTACATGGGTGCTGGGAAGATAACCTGGAATCTCTGCAAGAGCAACAAGTGCTCTTAACCACTAAGCTGTCTCTCTAGCCCCTTGTTTATTTTTTTTTAGGGTCTTGCTAAGTAACCTAGGCTGGCCTATACTCATGGCAATCCTCTTGCCTTACCCTCTCAAATGCTGGGACTATAGGTATACCCAGCACACCCAGCTCTCCAAGTACTTTCAAAGCAAGTTGCAGGTGTCCAGTCATTTCTGTTTGGTGGCCTAGACGTAACAGGTTGCATCGCTGTTATGAGTTGCAGAACAGCCTTCTTATGCCCAATCTGTAGGAGCCCAAAAAAAGCCACCATAGGAGGGGAGGCCATGTGCCTCAGCAGGACATGGTGAGGCTGAGGCAAAAAAAAAAAAAAAAAAAAAGAGTAAAAGTTGAAAATAAAAGAGATTTTGTTCCCCTCAACAAGACCAGGAAAGGGGGTAACTAGAAAGATGACATGATCTAATAAGGGAGACAATCAGGGTATACACCAACTGTTATACAGACCCAAGCTTCTTAAAACTGGGTTGAAACTGGGGGTAGTGACACACGCCTTTAATCCCAGCACTTAGGAGGCCGAGGTAGGTGAGGCAGGCAGATCTCTGGGAGATCCGGCCAATGTGATCTACACATAGGGAGTTCCAGGCCAGCTGCAGCTACAGGGAGACCATCTCAAAAAGACCAAAAAAAACCCAAAAAAACCTACTCTTATATCATGAATTACCATACCTATGAAGTTTTCTGCTCTTATAGAAAAATAAAGTTTTAATTAAAGAATAAGAAATATTTTCCTGTTATTCTTCAGTATGTAAGTATCAAATTAGCATATCTTTGGATTATATCATGTTAGAATGCTTAATTTTAAAAGTTGCTGGCTGGGCTGGAGAGATGGCTCAGCAGTTAAGAGTGTATGCTGCTCTTCAAGAGGACCCAAATTCACTTTTGAGCATCTATATCCCACTGGTGGCTCATGACCACCTATAACTCCAGTTTCAGGGGATATGACACCTTCTTGTGACTTCAGTGTACCCAAACACGCAGCATATATATATACACACACACACATACAAATAAACATACATTTTTGAAATATATATTTTAAAAATTACTTTTTTTTTTGGTCTTTTTGAGACAGGGTCCCCCTGTAGCCCCAGCTGTCCTGGAACTCACTATGTAGACCAGGCTGGCCTTGAACTCACAGAGATCCACCTGCCTCTACCTCCCGAGTGCTGGGATTAAAGGCATGTGTGAAATAAATCTTTTAATAGGTAGCTGCACCTGTGTTGTGCAGTACCTGCAGAGGTCAGAAGAGGGCGTTGGATTCCCTGGAACTGAAGTTAGGGATGGTTGTTAGCCATCATGTGGGTGATGGGAATCAAACCTAGGTCCTCTGTAAGAGCAGCTAGTGCCCTTAACTGCTGAGCCATCACTCCAGCTCTGTTTTACATTTTTAATTTTTATTTATTTATTTTTGTTTATGTGTGTGAGTATATTGTCTGCATATATGTAAGTGCACCCATGTCATGCAGTGCTTGAGGAGGTCAGAAGAGAGCGTCAGTTCCCATGGAACTGGAGTTACAGATGGTTGTTAGCTACCATGTGAGTGCTGGGATTCAAACCTTGGTCCTCTGTAAGAGTAGCCAGTACTCTTAGCCACTGAGCCATCTCTCTAGCTCCATGTTTTACATTTTTTAAGATATTTACTTTTATTTTCATGTATATGTGTTCATCTGTCGCCTGTTTGTAAGTATGTGTACCATGTGCATGTCTGATGTCTCAGGAGGCCAGGGACATTTGATCTCCTTGGAGCTGGAGTCACAGGCAGTTCTGAGCCACACAACATGGGTGCTAGGAACCAAATTCAAGGCCTGTGCATAGGAAGCACCTGCTCTTTACTGCTGAGCCATCTCTCCAGCCCCTTGTCTTACTTTTTTAAATTATCCTGTGTGTGTGTGTGTGTGTGTGTGTGTGTGTGTGTGTGTGTATGTGCATAAGCAAGTAGAGTCAGAGTACAACTTGTGGGAGTCAATTCTCTCCTTCCACCATTTGGTCTGGAGTATTACACTCAGGTTGTCAGGCATGGCAGCAAGTGCCTTTATCTGCTGAGCCACCTCACTGGTCCAAAAATCATTAAATCAATTTTGGTTTGGGATTAGGACAATATTTCACAATCTGTAAAGTGGCCCTAAACATACTTGTGTTATGTATATATGTGAAGCAGCAATCTCAGTATTAATTATTACAAAATTCAAAATATAGATGAACTTTAAAAACTGTTGAAAATGTTCTATGTCCTTTTTTACTCAGGAGTTAATTCCTTTTTAATTTTTTTTTTGGGGGGGGGGTTGTTTTGAGAGAGGGTCTCACTATGCAGCCTGGCTGGCCTGGAACTCACAGAGATTTACCTGCCTCTGAATCCAGAGGGTTGGGATTAAAGGTGTGTGTTATCATACCCATACCTGGTACAGGATTTAATTATTTTTTAAAAGATTTTATTCATTTTATTTTATTTATTTATTTTTTTTATTTTATTTATTAAGTGTTTTGCCTGTGTAAAACCCAAGGAGGCCAGAGAGGACGTCAGATCCTTTGGAACTAGAGTTACAGATGGTTGTGAGCTGCAAGAGTAGCCAGTGTTCTTAACCCCTGAGCCATTTCTCCAACCTCAGGATTTAATTCTTTATGTTAAGAATAAACAATCACAGGTCTCAAGAGTCAGTTCAGCAGTCAAGAGCACTGGCTGGTCTTGCAGAAGATCCAGGTTCAATTCCCAGCATAACAATGGTCCATAGCTCCAGTTCTAGGGGAAACTGATGCCCTCTCCTGACCTCTGTGGGCATTGCAGGACATGGGAGCACTTCCATACATGCAGGCAATACATGCAAGTTATACACATAACATAAAAATAATAGATAAAATATTTGGAAAAAAACAGTAATCCATTTTATTAGTATGCAAACTGCCTTTTTTTTTTTTTTTTCCTTCTTTTGAGATAGGGTCTCACTATGCAGCCTGAGTTTCTCTATGAAGACCAGGATGGGCCTTGAACTCACAGAGATTTGCCTACCTCTGTCTTCTGAGTGCTGGGATTAAAATCATGAGCAAACACCGGGGCGTGGTGGCACACACCTGTAGTCCCAGCACTTGGGAGGCAAAGGCAGGCGGATCTCTGTGAGTTCAAGGCCTGCCAGGTCTACATAGTGAGTTCTGCCTGCCTCTGCCTCCCAAGCACTGGAATTAAAGGCATGCACTACCACGCCTGGTGAGCTTAGAGTGATTTTTAAACCCATAATTTTGGGTCCCTTTAGTGGAACAAAGTTTAAGATTAAATCTCTAAAGGTAAGGGGTGTATAAACATAGTATACTTTGTTTTTTGGGAGACAAGGTCTTGCTAAATTATCCAGACAGCTTTGAATTTGTTCTGGGGCTCAGGATAACGTTCAATTTGTGATCTTCCTGTCTCTGCCTCCCAAGCAGCAGGAATAACAGACCTATCTGCCAAGCCCAACTCAACAGCGTATACTTAATAGGCATGAACTTTACTGTCATTAGTTCCAGGCAGCTGGGGCTGAAAAAGACCAAAAAACCCCCCCAAAAAACAAAAAAACTACGCCAACACAGCAACCACCACAAAATGAGTATTAGGGAGTTCACTAGAGATAGACTGAGAGGCTCTCCACACACTTTCAGCTCCTTTTCAGGGTTAGTGGGAACCCACCCTAGTAACAGCAGTACTGTGTGAACCAACACCAGCCCCAATAGTTGAAGATGAGGGAAGCAGTCAGACTGGTGCTTCTGGAATCTGTGCACTCATCGCCTCATTGTCAAACAATCCCACCACCCCCCCACTCCCGTGCTCATATCTCCTCAGATGGCTTCTGGGTAATGGCCAGCCTGACAACTAAATCTGTTCCCAAGCAGCTTCACAAGCATAGATGTAAGTTCTCTGCAAGTTCTTGTTCTGTAGGTCTGGGGTGGGACCTGAATTTCTATGAGCTCTGAGGTCATTCCCAACCTACATACCCTACATAGGCAGGACTCTACTTAAGTATAACAGTCCCCAACTTATGATGGTTCACTTTAGGATTTTATAAGTTTATCATCTTGCAGAATCAACACACAGTCAACAAAAATTGTACTTCCAATTTTAATTTTGCTGTTGCTGAGACAGGGTCTCCCTGTAGGCCCAGCTGGCCCTGGAAATCGCTACGTAGACCAGGCTGGCTTCAATTTCACAGCGGTCCACCTGCTTTCTCCATCCAGATACAGCATACTTTAAATTGAGAAATACCTATATGTCTGCTCCAAACCTCTGCAGACAAATCTTGAGCACAGCTGCCTTTGTCACCTCCTTGTAGTCGATCTGGCTCTGCCTACAACCTACAATGTATTGCCAAGTCTTACCATGTTTCTGGAGAGAAGTGACACTGAAAACCTGATCATCACTTACATTTGGTGCTAGAGTATGTTTTGTTTTGTTCTAAGACAAAAAAAAAGGATGCCAGGTATGGCAGGAGCCTTTAATCCCAGGCTTCGGGAGGCAGATGCAGATAGATCGCTGTAAGACTGAGGCCAGCCTGGTCTACATAGTAACTTCCAGGTGGGCTGGTACTAGAGACTAGAGAGACCCTGTCTTTAAAAAAGGGGGAGGAGGGTTGGAGAGATGGCTCAGCAGTTAAGAGCACTGGCACCCACATGGCAGCTGACAACCCTCCATAATGCCAGTTCCAGGGGGATCTGATGCCTCTTCTGACTTCTGCAGGCATTGCACACATGGATGCACTTACGTGCATGCAGGCAAAACACCCATATACAAAAAATTAAAAATAAATTAAGAAAAAAATTTACCTCCTCATTCATATACGTACAGATCAGGAATTGGGCCAGTGGGTCCAGAAACATGACCCAATCGTTCATGAAACTTTTTGTCAACCATAACCTCTGAAGTTAGCCACTGAGGCCAGCTGTAGCTCACACCCTGCTAGATATCTGGAACTTCAGTACACCCAGTCCCTTCTGGAATCCTTTCTGTCTATCAAATTTCTTCAGAAGTTAATTATAGATTTTTAAAGGGATCATGATTGAAATCCATAGTTAGATAGACAGACAGTCAGACAGGCAGACAAACAGACAGAAAGACAGATAGGTAGTATTCCAGGAGTTGAACCATGACTGTCACTTCAAATTTAGTAAGCATGTGTTAGCTGAGAGAAGTGGGGAGGGGGCTGGGGACTCCTCTCATTTCTGATTACACATTTGTCCAGAAAAATAGTCTTTCACAAATCTAAATACAAAGATAGACCCACGGCAGATGTCCCCACTCATCATGTACCACAGTCCTGTTTTTCTCTGTAGATCTATACTAGATGAAGATGGACTAAAGAATCATCATTTGTTCTCGGCGTGTGCCACTGTGGAACGATAAGGTCTCTGAACAAGTCTTTGCAATACTCCTTTTTAAAGTCTATTCTCAAAGAATAATGACCAAGAATTCTAGGGCCTTACAGCCCTCCCTTACAAAACTCCCACAAAAGCACAGCAAAGGGACATTCCTTGCTCTCACTTAGGAAACAAAGAAAACACATACCCAATTTGGGGACTGGCTGTGTGTCCCAGAACTGGTAGCTTCGCTTGCTGGCCTCCTCCATGGTTTTGGCAGGTCCCTGACCCACTGAGAACAGCTCAATGGCCTTCTGTATTTCCTGGATCCTCTCTGCTGGCAAAGAGTTCATCTGGGCAGGACAAAATTGGAGAAAGAAAAGGCCCATTGTGTTAGTGAGACTTTTGATTCATTACGAATCCAAGAGTTTTCTAGGTGTAGTAATATACATCTGTAATCCTAGCACACAGGAGGTAGAGGCAGAAGGATGAGGAGTTCAAGGCCAACCTCAGCAACATGAGATCCTGTACCAAGAAACCAAGAGAAAGCTGGGCATGGTGATGCATGCCTTTAGTCCTAGCACTCAGGAGGCAGAGGCAGAGCAGGTGGATCTCTGTGAGTTTGAGGCCAGCTTGGTCTCCATAATCAGTTCTAGGTCATCCAGGGCTACATAATGAGATCATGTCTCAAAAACCAAACCAAGTGTTCAGGGCTAGAGCGAGAGCTAAGTTGGTAAAGTGCTTGCCACTTAGGTATAAGGACCTGAGCTTGATCTTTAACATGATGGTGTATGACTGTAATCTCAGTGCTGAAGTGGACAACAGTGCTCTTGCAGAAGACCCAGGTTTGGTTGCCAGCACCCACATGGCACCTAACAGTCCATGACCCCACTTCCAGGGGATCTAATGCACTCTTCTGGCCTCCTCAGGCACTGCAGGTACATGGTGCATGTATACACCTGCAGGCAAAACATTTATATACATAAAATAAAAATAAAATTTTTTTTTTTTTGTTCTTTTTGAGACAGGGTCTTCCTGTAGCCCCAGCTGTCCTGGAACTCACTATGGAGATCAGGCTGGCCTTGAACTCTGCCTCCCGAGTGCTGGGATTAAAGGCGTACGTCACCATGCCTAGCTACAAAATATTTTTTTAAAGGTGGCAATTGATTAAGGAAGACACCTGACATTGACATCTGGCTTCCACACTCATATATCTACATAGCACATGCATACACACACACACACACACACACAAACCCAAGAGTTCTAGAGTTGAAGGGTACAACTCAAAGAAAGTGAGTGGTTCTTCAATACTAATCCCAGAAGCTATATGTTATATAAGAACTAGACAAGAGTAGCGACAGTTAGTTAGTGGGTGTTGCCTATGGGGTTTTGTTGTTTTATTTTTGTTCTTTTGAGAGAGGGTCTTGCTGTAACCGTAGCTGGCCTATAACCCACTATGTAGAGCAGACTTGCCTCGAGCTTGATCCTCTTGTCTCTGCTGGGATTATCGGAGTACACCACCACACTCAGATCTATCTATAGTATGGTTCCCTATCTCATGTTGTTTGATGCCAACCAAAAGTGACAAAGCTGAGTGTAAATGTTAAACAATGCAGAATGTGGAAGGCACAAAAACAAAACCCTATAGCTGGGTATAGTGGTACAAGCCTGTAATTTCAGGAATTAGGAGGTTGAGACAAGAGAATCAGGACTTCAAGTATAGCCTCTGCTGTACAGAAAGTTAAAGGCCAGCCTGGGTAACATGAGACCCTGACTGAAAAAATAAAATAAATAAATAAAAACTCAACACCCCATTACCTCAGATACATAAAACATTCATACACAGTTTCCTTTAAAAACTTTTAAAAAAATAAATGAGAGGCTTGAGCCGGCCGTGGTGGCACATGCTTGTAGTCTCAGCACTTGGGAGGTAGAGGCAGGCAGATCTGAGTTCAAGGCCAGCCTGGTCTACATAGTGAATTCCAGGAAGACCCTGTATCAAAAAGACAAATAAATAAATATGGTAGAAGGAGAGAACCAATTCAAAAGTTGTCCTCTGACTTCTAGATGTGTGCTGTAGAGCGTGTGCCCAGCTCCTCCCATACACACATGCACACACATATGCACTGACATATAGACAGACAGACAGACACACACACACACACACACATACACACACACACACAGTAAAACTGGGGGCTAGATGTATAGTTCAGTGGTAGAGTACTTTTCCCATGTACAAGATACTTGGTTCAAGCTATAGAAGCACAAAATAAAACATAAAACAAAGCAATAAAATAAAATAAAATTTCAATGATTATTATTCTACAAACTGTCCTTTAAAAACTATAGGCCAGCCAGGCGTGGTAGTGCATGCCTTTAATCCCAGCACTCGGGAGGCAGAGGCAGGTGGATCTTTGTGAGTTCAAGGCCAGCCTGGTCTACATAGTGAGTTCCAGGACAGCTGGTGCTACAGGGAGACCCTGTCTCAAAAAGACCAAAAAAATAAACTATAGACCAGATGTGGTGGTGCACACAGCACTCGAGAAGAACAGCCAGTGGGATCTCTGTGAGTTCCAAACCAGCCAGGACTACATAGTGAGACCCTGTCTCAAAAAAACAAAAAGAAAAAACAAAAAAACAAACAAACCAAAAAACCCAAACCAGACAAACAAAAAAACTATGCCTTAGAGGAGGCTTGAGATGTAGTGTTGGATCCCTGGAACTAGAGTTACAAACACTTTTTAGCCACCATGTGGGTGCTGAGAACCAAATTCAGGTCCTCTGCATGAGTAGCCAGTGTTCTTAACTACTGAGCCATATCTCCAGCCTCATGAATTTCCTTTTAAATTTATTTTGTTCATGTGTGTAAGTGTGTGGGCATGCACATGTCTTGGCCTATGTGTGGAAGTCAGAAGATACCTTTTGGGAGTCAGGTCTCTCCTTCCAAACCAGGTAGGCCCCAGGAATCGAATTCAGGTCATAAGACTTAATGGCGAGGAGCCTAAGATACAGAAGGCCAAGAAGCACTGCTCTAGGCAGCAGAGGCTGTCACATCATTTCTCTGTAGCACCTAGCACACATATGCAATATGACCTGCAATTTTCAGGGATACCATGCTTAAGAGTCAGTGTCTAACCTGCCAGGTCTTTCAAGGCACTGTGAACAGTCTCATCACCTGGGTCTAGAGGAGAGAAAGCATTGGGATTTCTTCCATCTTTAAACAATACCAGTGGGGATGATCAATCTAAATTATCTTTCACATTTAACTCAAAATTTATCAGCCATAAGAAAACAGAGCATCCTTGTTACCTTCACAGGCTGATCCTGGGCTGGATCTGTGTCACTGCCTTTCTCTTTCTTCTTTTTTTGTTTCTTTTTCTTCTTTTTGGCTCCAGTATCATTGGCTGGACTCAAGCCACTGTAAGGCAAAGTAAAAGCTGATGCAGGCTTTAAAAAAAAAATCAAATGTCTTAAGCTACACTGACAAAAGGGCTTTCTGTAGAGCAAACCCTCCTTAATCATGCCTGTTGGCTTCAGAAGCAGACTGGAGACCCCAGCTCCCAGAAGGGGCATTTGGAGGGCACCAGCAAGCACAGGGATCCCCACTCCCACCCTCAGTTGCTCAGGAGAAAACACTATTCAAGACAAGTCCTGCTACTTTCAAAGTGCCTTTTCTGTTCATTCATTCATTTACTCATTCATTCATTCATGGAGACAGGGCCTCAAGCAGCTCAGGTTGGCCTCCAAGGATGACCCTGAATATGTGATTCTCTTGCTTCCAAGTCCTGGGTACTGGGATTACAGGTGTTCTACCTACCTGGTTTATGCAGTGCTGGGGATAAAACCCAAAGCTTCCTGGTGCTAGGAAAGCACTAAGAACTGAGCTACATCCCTATCCCTTTTATTTATGAGACAAGATCTTGCTAGGTAGCCTTGGCTAGCCTGGTATTATGTATCCCAGGCCGGCCTTGAACTTATGGCAATCCTCCTCCCTCAGTCTCCTGGGTCCTGGGATAACAGGCACGAGCTACTACATCCCTTTTGGGGACTTGGGATGGAAACCACGTACTTCTTTCTTTTTTTAATATTTTATTTACTATTTTTATTCTATGTCTATTGCCTACCTGTATGTCATGCAATGCCCTCAGAGGACAGAAGAGGGTGTCAGATCCCCTGGAACTGGAGTTATGGACAGCTGTTAGCCACCATGTGTGTGCTGGGATTTGAACCTGGGTCTTCTGCAAGAACAATCATTGCTCTTAACCACTGAGCCATCTCTCCAGCCCCATGTACTTATTTCTTTAGATTGCCAGGCTGACTGCACCAAAGACAATGATAACGCTCAACAGAATATTTGTACTACCACCACCACCACTTCCTTAGGGCCCTGAATTTAAAAGAACGGCCAAAAGGCAGTAGTAACCTTTTTTTGAATCCTTTGTCCTTATTCACCAAGTGTATTTGGTTTACTGAGTCTTCCCCAACTAAACTTAAAGCACAAGACAGTATGGTAAAGAGAGAAAAGGAGAGATGCTCAGGGGTTAAGAGCACTGAGTGCTCTTGCAGAGGACCCACATGGCAGCTAACAATAGTCTGTAACTCCAGTTCCAAGAAATCTGACATCTTCTTCTTTCTTCTTCCACAGGGATTGTACGACATCGGTATACACATACACATGCAGGCAATACACACATACACATGAAGTAAAAATAAAAATTTACTGTTATTTTTATGTATATGAGTGTCTTACCTAAATGTATAGGCACCACATGCAGGCCTGGTCACCAAGGAGGTGAGACTTGAACCTCGGTCCTTTGCAAGAGCAGCCAGCTCTTAACCTCTGAGCCATCTCTCCAGCCCCAATAAATAAAAAGTTTTAAAAAGAATCTGACTGGGGGCTGGAGGCTGAGGGTATAGCTCAGTGGTAGGACACTTGCCTGGTATGCACAAGGCTGGGTGAAAGGAGAGATGTGACCCCTGCAAGTTGTCTTCTGACTTCCACACGTGTGCCTGTGTGCGTGCACACGCACGTGCACACACATACACACAATAAATAAATAAATAAATAAATAAATAAATAAATAATTTTTTAAAGAATTAAAAAGAGGGGCTGTAGAAATGGCTCAATGGTTAGGAGCACTGACTGCTCTTGCAGAGGACCCGTTTTCAATTCCCAGCACCCACGTGGCGGCTACCAACTGTCTTTAACTTCAGTTCCAGGGGAATCCGTCACCCTCTTCTGACCTCCATGGCATTGCATGACACAGGTGCACTCACATACATGCAGACAATACATTCATACACATAAAATAAAAATAATAAAATATTTTAAAAAAAAGAATTAAAAAGAGGGGCTGGAGAGATGGCTCAGTGGTTAAGAGCACTAGCTGCTGCTGGGGGCTGGAGAAACGGCTCAGCAGTTAAGAACACTGACTGTTCTTGCAGAAGACCCGGGTTCGAATCCCAGCACCCACATGGTAGTTAACAACTGTCCGTAACTCCAGCTCCAGGGGATCCCACAGCCTCTTCTGACCTCCGGGGGCACTGCACAACACGGGAGCACTTACCTACATGCAGGAAATATATGCATACACATAAAATAAAACTTAAAAAGATTGAAAAAAAGAGCACTGGCTGCTCTTGCAGCACACCCAGATTCAGTTCCCAAAACTCACATGCCCTCTTCTGATCTCCATGGGCAGTGTATGCATGGGTACACTTACGTACATTCAGGCAAAACACTCAGACACATAACAATGAAAAAAATTAAGATTTATTTTAAAAACAAACAGACAAGCAAACAAAAATACAATTCAGAAAAACCCTGGCTGAGTTTTAGGCCAACCTGTGGTATACAGCCAAGACCTTGTTTCAAGAACTATTGCACTTAGAGGAAGGCAGACCTCTGTGAGGCCCTGTCTCAAAAAAAGGAACAGAGAAAGAGACTTCAGGGTTTCAAAGTGCTTTGGGGGTCATTTGAACATTGGCACCATCTCATAGTAAATGAGACAATACATTTATACACATAAAATAAAAATAATAAAATATTTTTTAAAAAAAAGAATTAAAAAGAGGGGCTGGAGAGATGGTAAAATGGTAAAATCCCATCAGTGGCACTGTGAATACATATATATGGAGCAGGTAATCTGCAACCACATACTACCCTTATCTGAGGATGTAGCCAGTGGCAGTGGACTTGCCCAGCATGCTCTAGATACGGAGATTCTATCCCCAATGCTGGAGAAAAAAGTGCATCTAATAGACACATACGACCATTTCTTTACATGCAGAGTCTTCATATTTATCTCCTCCTATTGGAGAATGCAGAAAGATTATGAAGTCAAGGAGCTGAAGTTCCCTTAGACCAAGCACATGGTCATGAAGTCTGGACACAAATGTTCCTGCTAAATATTCTATTAATGAGACACAAAAGCACAACACAAAGGAAGACTGATAACATTCAGACTAAGAAAAGGTAAGCTCCTTAAAACCAGATACTCAGTGAAATTCCCAAGGCCACAGCAAAGAACAGGAACCATGGCCACTCATGGACTTGGATACCTTCTTCTCCTTTAATAACTCAATTTTGTTATCAAATATAGGCCCAATTCAGAACCTATCACAACTCTATATGGTTTTATTTTGGAGATACTGTCTTTTTAGTCTCAGGATTGTGCGTAGTATTGAAAGGTCTAAAATCTAGTTAATATGTTTTATTCCTATTGGTTTATGGAATAAATTATCTGGTCTCTGTGCATTGTGCATGAATCACCATAAAAATAATTTTTTTAAAAAAAATCATTTTTGGCCGGGCATGGTGGCACATGCCTTTAATCCCAGCACTTGGGAGGCAGAGGCAGGCAGATCTCTGTGAGTTCAAGGCCAGCCTGGTCTACATAATGAGGTCCAGGACCTCTGTAGGGAGGCCCTGTGTCAAAAAGACCAAAAAAAGAAAGAAAGAAAAAAAAAAACCTTAAAAAAACATAGGGGGCTGGAGAGATGGCTTAGCAGGTAAGAGCCCTTGCTGCTCTTGCAAAAGACCCAGGTTTGATTCCCAGCATCCACTTGGTAGCAAACAACCATCCATAACTCTAGTTCTAGGGGATCTGATGCCCTCTTCTGACCTCCACAGGCATTGTACAACACGGGTACACTTACACACATGCGGGCAATACATTTGTACATATAAAATAAAAAATAAATAAATGAAGAAAAATAAAAATGAGAAAGAGCTGGATGTGGTGTCACAGGTCCTTTAATCCCAGCACTCAGGAGGCAGAGGCCAGTCTGGTCTACACAGTGAATTTCAAGCCAGCGAGGACTACATAGTGAGACCCTTCTCAAAAAAAAACAACAAAATAAAGCAAAGCAACCAAAAACCCAACCAAAAAAAAGTACATTCCTAGGCCAAGCAGGATGGCACATGTTTGTAATCTGAGTCCTTGAGAGTCAGTCACAGGAAGATCACTGTAAGTTTGAGGTTAGCCTGGTCTACAGTGAGTTCTAAGCTTCCTAAGGCTATACAATGAGATCCTGTCTCAAAAAAGAAAAATCTACCTTCCTGCTTTTGCTTGTGCCTTTTCAGGAGAGATGCTGCATGCACTATCATGTCACAAATCCCATTTTTGTGGAAAGATGATAGGCTATACTTCTGTTCTGTTTTGGGTGATGGTAGAAGTTGGGTTTGCTTTTTTTTAAATTTTATTTATTATTTTTATTTTATGTGTATGCGTGTATTGCCTGAATATAGGTAAGTGCACCCATGTCCTACAAAGCCCACAGAGGTCAGAAGAGGCTGTCAGATCCCCTGGGACTGGAGTTATGGACAGTTGTTAACTGCCATGTGGGTGCTAGGATTCGAACCTGGGACTTCCACAAGAACAACCAGTGTTTTTAACCACTGAGCCATCTCTCCAGCCCCCGGATTTGCTTTTTATTTAAATTTAATTTTATGTGTATGAGTGTTTTGTCTGTATATATGTAAGTGTATCACATGTGTGCAGTGCCTGCAGAGGCCAGAAGAGGGCATCAGATCCCCCTAGGCCTGGAGTTAACAGTTGTTAGCTGCCATGTAGGTGCTGACAGCCAAACCCTAGTCTTCTGCAAGAGCTGTCAGGGCTCTTATACACTGGGCCATCTCTGCAGCCCTTACTCTTATTTTTACCTATTACCAATATCAGTGCCTGTCCAACTCCAAGACCCAAACTAAAACTAGAGAGTTAATTCGGTTTTTCTTACATTGCCTTGAATGTCCACATACAGGTATTAGACAACCTGCTGTTCCAACTTCTGTATCAAGTGTACAGACAGTTGAAGAACAAAGAGAAGGTTTTTGTTTTTGTTTTATGCTTTACTTTTACAAGTTATTTTTACTGAGATATTGAACTACAACTATAAGAACACAAGAGGTCATCATGGTCATCTAAGAGTCCCAAAAAGGAATATAAATGAATCAGAGAAGAGACTCCAAGGAGTCCAGTAGGGTGAACTTTCATGTTCATTATAATAATTTTAATTGTTCAGAAGTTACCAAGTTCAGGGGCTGGAGAGATGGCACAGCAGTTAAGAGCACTGACTGTTCTTGCATAGGACCTGGGTTTGAATCCCAGCACCCACATGGCATCTAACAACTATTGTAACTCCAGTTTTAGAGGATCCAACACCCTCTTCTGACCTCCATGGGCATTGCACTTACACACAGGCAATACTCTCATGTAAATAAAATTACAATAAAATTAAATAAATTACAATAAAATTAAAAAAAAAAAAAGACACCAAGTTCACAGACTAGAGAAATGGCTCAGCAGTTAAGAGCACTTGCTGCTCTTTCAGAGAACCAGGGTTCAGTTCCTAGCACCCACATGGTGGCTAAAAAACAGATGAAACTCCAGTTCCAGGGGGGACGCTCTCTTCTGGCCTTTGCAGGCATTGCATGGCATATATGCCCTTATATACATCCAGGCAAAACCCCATACACATAAAATAAAAATAAGTAAATAAGCTGGGCGTGGTGGCGCACACCTTTAATCCCAGAACTGGGGAGGTAGAGACAGGCGGATCTCTGGGAGCTCTAGGCCAGCCTTCAGCCTGGTCTACATAGTGAGTTCCAGGACAGCTGGGGCTACAGGGAAAAAAAAAAAAAAAAAAAAAAAAAAAAAAAAAAAAAGTAAATAAATTAAAAAACAAGATGCCAAGCTCATAGCCCTTGAGAGTAGACCTTCTAAAGGGACTGGAAGCAAGCAAGATGGTGCACTTAGAAGGCTGCATCAAGATTGCTTAACTCAGGTATTTTGAGGTCAGCCTGAACAACATAACAAGAAAAAGAAGATTGAGTTCTTATAAATCTAGACTACAAGTCATCTTGATATATTTGAAACTGAAACTGACCAGAACCATAAACTCACAATACAGCAAATCAAAGTTAACTTGTTCTTTTGGGTTCCAAAATAATGAGAAGAGAATGAGATGAAATCTGCTTTGGGAGGCAGGGAGTATCTGCTATGGAAAGAGGGGGAGGGAGTTAATACAAAAATGTTCCTATTCACATTCTAAAGCAACGTCGATCAACTTATGTATCAATGACCAGCCTAGCAAATATGGGATGAATTGTGACAGATCTGAGACCGAAAAGAAATTATGAAATGTCATCTTTAGGGCTGAGATGCCTCAGCTAGCAAGAGATCACTTGCTATGTGAGTCTGGCAACCTCAGCTTTATCCCTGGAATCCATGTAAAAATGGAAGGAGAAGCCAGGTGTGGTGACACATGAATTTACTCCCAACACTTGGGAGACAGAGGCAGGTGGATCCCTGTGAAATCGAGGCCAGCCTGGTCTACATAGCAAGTACTAGGCCAGCTGTGACGGGAGAACCTGTCTCAAAAAGAAGAGGAAGAAAAAAAAGAGGATGGAAGAGATGGGGCTGGAGTGATGGTTCAACAGTTCAGAGCACTTGCTGCTATAGCAGAGGACTCCAGTTCAGTTCCCAGTGCCTATGAACTCCAGTTTCAGGAGGATCCAATGCCCTCTGCTGGCCTCCATAGACATTACATGCACTTACATGCAGGCAAAACACTCATACATACAAAATAAAATAAATTTTAAAAAATGTCATCTTTTACTTATTTTTGGGTTCTTTGAGGCAAGGTCTCATATAGCCCAGGCTGGCTTTAAAACTTGTTATGAGCCAGGCGTGGTGGTGCATGCCTTTAATCCCAGCAGTTGGGAGGCAGAGGCAGGTAGATCTCTGTGAGTTCAAGGCCAGCCTGGTCTACATAGTGACATAGTGAGTTCCAGGACAGCTGGAGCTACAGGGAGATCCTGTCTCACAAAGGCCAAAAAAAAAAAAAAAAAAAAAAAAAAAAAAAAAAAAAAAAAAAACCACCTTGCTATATAACAAAGCTGGGGAGATGGTTCAGTGGTTAATAGAACTGGTTGCTTTTGCAGAGGACCTGGGTTCAATTTCCATATGCCAGCTAACAACTGTCTGTAACCCCAGTACCAGGGGATCTGATGCCCTCTTCTGACCTCCACAGGCACTGCATGACACAGGTGCACCTACCCACATGCAGGCAATAACACTCCATACACATAAAATAAAAATAAATAAAAAATATTTTTAGTTGCCTTGGTTTTTTTTTGGTCTTTTTGGGGTTTTTTTGGAGATGAGGACCAAACCCAGGGCCTTGTGCTTGTTAGACAAGTGCTCTACTACTGAGCTAAATCCCCAACCCCCAAAATAAACAAAAAAAAATTTTTTTTTTTTTTGCCTTTTTTTGAGACAGGGTCTCCCTGTAGCCACAGCTGTCCTGGAACTCACTATGTAGACCAGGCTAGTCTTGAACTCACAGAGATTCGCCTGCCTCTACCTCCCAAGTGCTGGGATTAAAGGCGTGCGCCACCACGCCCGGCTCACAAAAAAAATATTTTTAAAAACTTGCTATATAGTTTAGGATGACCTTGAATTCCTGATTTTCCTGCCTACACTTCCCAAATGCTGGGATTACAGGTATGCACCAGGACACTTACCCTTTTTTGCTTGTTTTTTTTTTTTAATTATTTTTTACTTTATGTGCATGAATGTATTCCCTATATATATGTAAGTGCACCTGTCCTGTGCAATGACTGGAGTTATGGACGGTTGTTAGCTGCCATGTGGGTGCTGGGATTCGAACCTGGGTCTTCTGTAAGAACAGTCAGTGCTCATACCTGCTGAGCCATCTCTCCAGCCCCTGCTTGTTTTTTTTGTTGTTTTTTGAGATAGGGTCTCCTTGTAGTCACAGTTGGCCTGAACTCCCTATGTAGATCAGGCTGGCCTTGTACTCAGAGATCAGCCTGCTTCAGTCTCTTGAGTACTGGAATTAAAGGCGTACACCACTACTCCTGGCCATTTTTTCTTAATTTCTTTTTTTTTTTGGTCTTTTTGAGACAGGGTATCCCTGTAGCCCCAGCTGTCCTGGAACTCACTATGTAGACCAGGCTGGCCTCAAACTCAAAGAGATCCACCTGCCTCTGCCTCCCAAGTGCTGGGATTAAAGGTGTGCACCACCACGCCCAGCTTATTTATTATTTTTATGTGTATGTGTGTATTGCCTGTATGTAGGTAAGTACACCCATGTCGTGCAATGCTGTGGAGGCTAGAAGAGGCTGTCAGATCCCCTGGAACTGAAGTTATGGACAGTTGTTAGCTGCCATGTGGGTGCTGGGATTTGAACCCGGGTCTTCTACAAGAACAGCCAGTGTTCTTAACCACTGAGACATCTCTCCAGCCCCCACACACTTAGCCTTTTTTTTTTTTTGGTCTTTTTGAGACAGGGCTCACTATGTGGGCCAGGCTGGCTTTGATCCACCTGTTTCTGCTTCCCAAGTGCTGGGATTAAAGGCATGCACAACCGGCATATTTATTTATTTTTATTTTATGTGTATGAATGCTTTGGCTGCATGTAAGTGCACCTGTGTCATGCAAAGTGCAAAGCCTGCAGAGGCCAGAAGAGGGCATTAGATCCCCTGGAACCGTAGTTACAGATGGTTGCTAACCACCATTAGCAACTGAACTCAGGTCCTCTGCAAGAGCAATCAGTGCTCTTAACCACTGAGCCATCTCACCAGCTCCTATATTTTATCTTTTGAAATACAGTCTTTCATAGTAGCCTGAAACTCATTATGTAGCCCAGGCTGGTCTTGAACTCATAGTGATACTACAGCCTTGACCACTGGAGTACTGGAATTACAGGCATGAGCCATCATACCCCGCCAGAAATCAATCTCTTTCTCTCTGTCTCTGTCTCTCTGTAGTCTTGGTTGTACTTGAACTCACTATGTAAACAAAGTTAGCTTCAAATTCTCAGGGATAGTTTGCCTTTGCAACTATGGTTGCAATACCATAGTACAATACCACGGTACATGGTACAATACCACGCCCACTTAGAAATGCCATCTTTGGGCTGGAGAGATGGTTCAGCAGTTAAGAACACTGGCTATTCTTGCAGAAGACCCGGGTTCAAATCCCAGCACCCACGTGGCAGCTAACACCTGTCTGTAACTCCAGTTCCAGGGTATCCAACAGCCTCTTCTATCCTCCTCAGGCACTGCACAACACAGGTGCACTTACCTACATGTAGGCAATATACGCATACACATAAAATAAAAATAAATAAAATATTAAAAAACATAAATGCCATCTTTTAATGAAGGCCCCAAATTTTAAATTCAAAGATACAAGAAATCTTCCAGATGTACCTATATAAAATCAGAGCAGGAAGAGATGGAAAATGAGCCTCCGTACTCACTTCTAAAATAGAATGTGGAGCCAGGTGTGTGTGGGTGGCTGGGAAGGGCAAGCTGACAGATGAGCAGGAGCAGAGAACTCCCAGGAAACATGGAGGCCCATAACACAGGCCTCCCTCACTCTTACAAGATGACAAAATCCACTCAGATCTTGAATGTGCATGCCTGGGAGCTGAAAGCTCTTATCTTGGGGGAGTGTGCGCTAAGCTGCCAGTGCCAGAAGGAATCTCAGAGCCATCTGTCTTAACCTGTTGTTCACAGGAAACCATAATGAGGCAGATTGGGCATCAGCTAACCAACTAGTATCCACAGAAGCCACCAATCTCTAAAGGCCTGTGGTATTTTCTCCCCAAATACTAGTCTCATTCCCTGGAAAGATTTATCTGGGAAGCCTCCAAAGCCTAGTTATTAACTCTTTTTCATACTAGGCCTAGAACAATTTTAGTGTATGAGAGCAAGTATTACAGTAACCAGGAAAGGCAGGTGTGGGGCAACTAGGGAGACTGAACTAGGGAGACTGAGGCATGGGGCAACTAGGGAGACTGAGTAATTCCAGCAACTAGGGAGACTGAGGCAGGATAATGAGGTTCCAGGTCAATCTGAGCAAGAGCCTTTCTCAAAAAGACAAGAGGACGAGTTGGGCAGGCATGGTAGCACATGCCTTTAATCCCAGCACTTGGGAGACAGAGGCAGGCAGATCTCTGTGAGTTCAAGGCCAGCCTGGTCTACATAGTGAGTTCCAGGACAGCTGGGGCTGCAGAGAGACCCTGTCTCAAAAAGACCAAAGGAAAAAAAAAACAAAAAACCCAAGAGGTCATGTGGCAGGCAAACCATGCTTTATCCTGAAGCCACCTCTGACTCTTCCAGTTCTTACTGATAAGGATTTTTAAATTATAGTCTCCTAAATAATTACTTATATAAAATGATATGTTTCTTTCTTGACTTCCCAACAATACTAAAAATTTCTGGGCATAAGGACCATATTACACAGCTGTTTCTCGCAGCCCCTTCTATTGTACTGAACACACAGCTAAGAGTTCAACAATTATATGTTTGCCTGATCCTTTCCAGGCATAATAGACTAAAATAAAATTCAGAACAGCTACAGCCCCAAAGAGGTCAGTGAAACGTCTTTGGCACTGTTTCCACAGGACAGCTGCATTCCCAGGCAGCAGTGGGATCGCTGGGCCCTCGTGGGCGCTTGTGAGACTTTTCAGTTCCCAGCTTTCTACTCACTGCCTTCTCCCTCCCTAGGTCACACCCTCCTAGAAGCCAAGACAGAAAAAGCTCCCCTGGAACTATTTCAAATGGCATCACTGTCTTCAACACAGACCACAGGTTTATGAGATCAAAAGAAAATAAAATTCACAACTTTTGGTCACTTATTTCCTTCTCCTGTTTGGGCTGTGAAAGGGACTTGCTATGGCTAGCCTCAAATTCAAGATCCCCTGGCGTCAACCTGTGTGTACAACAGCACATGGCCACATAGCTTTGGCATCTTTGTTGTTTTTTAAGATTTATTTTCTTTTTTATTTATGTGTGTGTATCTGTACATGTGTGTCCAGGCATCCTAGGAAGCCAAAAGATGGTGTTAGATCCCCTAGAGCTGCAGTAACAGGAGGTTGTAAGCTCCTGACACGGGTGCTAGGAACTGAACTCTGGTCTCCTCTATAAGAGCAGAAAGTGTTCTTAACTGCTAAGTCATTTCTCTAGCTCGTTTTCTATCTCTAAAAGCCAGAAGTCAATTCTTTTCTCCATAGTTTACTGAAAATAAATCCTGACTTCTATTTCTGCTTTTAGACATTGGGAGATTCTTTTGCAAGTGAATTTAACCTTGGGGTATGATATATTCATCAGTAATCCTTCTAGCACTCACAAAGCTCAGAGGTGAATGTAGAACAGGTTCAAAGTCACACAGGAGGAAACCTAGTGCCCCAGTCATTATCAGCTGCCTA
The DNA here is from genome assembly GCF_000622305.1 of Nannospalax galili. Taxonomy (NCBI): domain Eukaryota; kingdom Metazoa; phylum Chordata; class Mammalia; order Rodentia; family Spalacidae; genus Nannospalax; species Nannospalax galili. The sequence continues at coordinate 1,674,864 of NW_008342393.1, read as the reverse complement.
TTGTTGCATTTCTGTGGCTACAGGGCCACATCACACAATAGCCCAAACTCTATACATTGCCAGCCATCAGCTACATATATAAACGGGGCCAGGAGATGGCTCAGCAGGTACAGCCTCTTGCTGTCAAGCCTGGCAACTTCAGCTTGATCCAAGAGACACAGGTGCTGGAAGGAGAGCTGATCCCGCAAGTCGCCCTCTTGACATTCTACCACTGCCATGGTGGTACTCAGGAGGGCTATAAAAAGATTACCCCAACTTGTGGGCAGGAATTACAAAAGATTGCTTTTACTATCACCCTTTACCCTCTCTGGGAGTTTTGAGGGTTGAACAAACCAATTTCTGTCAAGCACAGCTCTCTTTTAGAGGTAACAAAAACTCTGATATAACTGACTTAAAATTGAGAATGGATGTACTTGCCTGTAATACTAGCACTTGGGAGGTAGAAACAGGAGGATCAGGAGTTCAAGGCAAGCCTGGGCTATATAGTAAGTTCTAAGTCAGCAGGGCTAACAGAAAAAAAAATTAAGATGAGAATGAGATAAATGTAGAAATTCAACATCCTTTAAGTTTGTTTGGTGAGTAGTGATCTGGTAACTCAAAGATCATCAAACGCTGTTTGATTACTCAGTGCCTATCTACTGAAGAAGACAAGGGTATGTCAATAAGAGTTTACAAGGATAGCCAGCTCTGTTATTATCTAAATCCCTACTAAGAAAGTCCACAGGTTGCTGAACATATCCAAAGAGAATACTCAATCAAGCTGCTGTAGGATGCAGGGGCTTGGGAATACTGCTCAGTGGTAGAGCATGCACCTTATCATGTGAATGGCCCTGTGTTTGATCAACAGCATCATCAAAAACAACAAAACCCAGAAAGATTGAGAACACAACTCAATCTGGTAGGGAAAATAAATTCAGCAAGTTCAAAAAGGATCTTTTTAGATGTCAAAAGGAAACTTAGAGAATTCCAAGGCTCACAACCAAAACTAAACTGGTTTTCCTAAATGAAAGACAAACAGTAACAGCAACAGTTATTAAGAATGAACTACAGTGAGCCTTTAGCTGCTTCTCAGTCAATAGCACTAGAGAAGCGTTTTAGAAGGAAGTCATGCCTTGACAAGGCATTTTAGGTGCTCTTAGTAGAGAACATTATATTTTATGTCCCTTAAAGGAAATAACCACATGGCCACTTTCTTTAAAGAATCAGAAGAGGCCAGGCGTGCCTCCTAACACATGGAATGCAAAGGCAGCTGGATCTTTGTGACTTCGAGGCCAGCCTGGTCTACATACATAGGGAGTTCCAGGCTAGCTCGGGCTACAGGGAGACCCTGTCTCAAAAAGACCAAAAAAAAAAGAATCAGAAGAAAAGCTTAAAGAGATTTCTGAGCTAGGAGCTGTGGCTTATGCCTATAATTCCAGAACTTGAGAGGCTGAGGCAGGAAGATTACTCCAAGTTTGAGACCAACCTAGGATATATGACACCATGTCTAGCAAAAGAAACCAATAAAAAAAGAATTAGGGGAGGGAGGCAGTAAGATGGCTTAGTGGGTAGACATTGTCGCCAAGCCTGATGACGAGTTCCATCTCCAAAATTTACATGGTGGAAAGGGGAGAATTGACCTCCACAAGTACAAAGTACATCATGCACATATGCACAGTTTACACACACACATACACACACAAGCACATGAGCAAATAAATACAATTTTTTTTAAAATTTTATGTGTATGCGTGTATTGCCTGCATGTAGGTAAGTACACCCATGTCGTACAATGCCCTCAGAGGTCAGAAGAGGCTGGAATAAGAACACTGGTTGTTCTTGCAGAAGACCTGGGTTCGAATCCCAGCACCCACACAAATACAATTTTTAAAATGGAGATTTCAGATTTTCTCAAAAATTAAAGAGCAGCCGGGTGTGATGGTGCATGTCTGTAGTCCTAGCACTTGGGAGGTGGAGGCAGGTGGATCTCTGTGAGTTCAAGGCCAGCCTGGTCTACATAGTGAGTTCTAGGACAGCTGGGGCCACAGGAAGACCCTGCTTCAAAAAGACCAAAAAAATGAAATGAAATGAAATAAAATAAAATAAATTAAAGAGAAACGGCTACAAAAGCATCCTCCTGAAGTCCCTAAGTCTCTCAGCTCCATAAAGAAAGGGTTAAATTGTTGGCTTGGTAAGACTGACAAATTTTAGAGTAGACACATTAAATAATGTGAGAAATCAGCAAAACTGGCTCAGTGGAGAGCAGGCTCCCTGAAATAGGCTCTCATTTACTTTCCATTTCTTCTGCTTTCCAGTTACTTCTCTTTGAAGCATCTCTTGATTAGTTCCTTTTTTAAATGCCACTTAACTGGAAACCAGAATTAGAATACTTATTTGATATTGGTGAAGAAGGCTCTCTTTTCATTTCTGTTTTGATCTAATTTTGAAAATCCCAAATCTGAAGAGAGTGCCTTAAAAGACTTCTTTCCAAGGGCTAGCCTCAGCTAGAAGTCAACAAGGAACATGGCTAGAACTACCCTAGAGTCTGATGACAGAAGCGAGTCAAGGAAAGCTTCATGGAATTGACCTTCTGTTCTAGTTAGCTTTCACTGTCAACTTCACACAGCCTAGAGTCATCTGAGCCATGACAAGAATTGCCTAGATCAATCAGACTGGCCAGTGGGCATGTCTGTGGGGGACTGATATAAGCAAGCCAGCAGGCAGCGTTCTGACTTCCAGTTTTTAAATTTTTAAAATTATTTATTTATTTTAGCATGAGTGTTTTGCCTGCATGTAAATAAGTACACCCATGTTACACAGTGCCACAGAGGCTAGAAGAGGGCATCGGATCCCCTAGAACTGGAGTATAGACAATTGCTAAATACCATGTGGATGTTGGGAACTGAACCTGGGTCCTCTGCAAAAGCAGCCAGTGCTCTTAACTGCTGAGCCATCTCTCTAGCTCCTGTCTAGTTCTTGCTTGAGTTCCTGCCCTGACTTTCCTCAATGATGGACTGTGACCTGGAAGTTAAGCCAATAAATCCTCTCCTCTCTTAAGCTGCTTTGGGTCATGGCGTTTTATCACAGCAACAAAAAGATAACTAGAACCCCTTTTAAAAGAAAAAGTACAGGGTCTCACTCTGTAGTCCTGATTGACCTTGAACTCCTTGCAATCCTGTGGTCCCAGGCTCCTGAATTCTGGAGTTACAGCCATGTGCTACTATTTCTGGTACCTTAAGTTTCTTTATGGGTGACAATATCTATCTATCTATCTATCTATCTATCTATCTATCTATCTATCTGTCTGTCTGTCTGTCTGTCTGTCTGTCTGTCTGTCTGTCTGTCTATCTACCTCCTATTTTTTGAGACAAGGTCTCACTATGCCCTGACTGGCCTGGACTCGCTATGTAGGCCTGGTTGGCCTTGAACTCACAAAGATCCACCTGCCTCTGCATCCTGAGTACTGGAATTAAAGGTGTGCACCACCAAGCCCAGCAACAGTACCTCTTCATCAGGGAATAATGAAAACTTTAAGAATCCATGATACTCTACCCTAGAGAGTAAGAGAGGAAGATGAAGAAAATAATCTTTTTTGTTTTTTCCTTTCTAATTCTTCCTATGTACCCTTGGCTAGTCTGGTACTTGCTATGTGGACCAGGTTGCCTCAAACATATAGTTCCATCTTCCTCCATCTGCCTCCTCAATGCTGAGATAACAAGTATGTGCCACCACACACTTGTAATAGCTGAGGTGTCTGCCAAAAAGCATGAAGATCCCCAGCACCCACATAAAAAGTGGGACACAGCTGAGGGGTGGGAACAGGCAGAGTTCCCAAGCTCATGGCCAGCCAGTCTATCTGGACTGCTAAGCTCCTGGTTCTGTGAGAGACCCTGTATCAAAGGGGTCTTAACCCATGCCTAAAGGCATCTCAGTGATTAGTGATGACATTGTAAAATAAATTCCAAAAGGAAGCTAGAAACAAAATAATCTAATTATTTCTTACTCCAAAACACCCCCAAAAGTCTGATATCTTTTGTTATTTATGATCTTAAAAGCACAATTTCCTGCGCACCCCCCCAAAAAAAAATCTAATGAAAAAGTATGACGGCACACACCTATAATCCCAATATGGAGACAAGAGAATCAAGAATTCAAAGTCAGTTGCAGCTACATATCAAGTTCAAGGCCAGTCTGGACTACAGAAGACCCTGTCTCAAAAAGACCAGAAAAAAGCACTAAAATTCATTAACAGCTGATGAGATTTCTTTTCTTTCTTTTTTTTGAGACAGGGTCTCCCAGTAGCCCCAGCTGGCCTGGAACCCACTATGTTGACCAGGCTGGCCTTGAACTCATAGAGATCAGCCTGCCTCTACCTCCAGAGTGCTAGGATTAAAGGTATGGACTACCACACCCGGTCTCACACCCAAGATTTATTCTTTAGCAGTACTTAGAAAAGAAGGCTAGGAATGTAGCTCAGTGGCAGAGCACTTGTCTAGCATATGAGAGGGCCTAAGTTCCACCTTTAGCACTAAAGAACAAGATTTAAAAGGCATATTATACTGGAGAGATGAATCAGGCACTGAAGAGGGACGCATCATAAAAATGATCTTACTCTGACTCTCCTCTCAGTTGCTCAGGGTAGTTTGTTTCAAGCAAGTAACTGGAGGGAAATGTTGACTTCACTACTGAGGGTTTCTAAAAATAAAGTTTAGGGGCTGGAGAGATGGCTCAGCGGTTAAGAGCACTGATTGCTCTTACAGAGGACACAGGTTCAATTCCAAATAGGGATGGAGAGATGGCTCAGCGGTTAACAGCACTGACTGCTCTTGCAGAGGACCCAGGTTCGATTCGCAGCACCCACATGGCGGCTATGAACCATCTTTAACTACAGTTTCAGGGGAATCCAAAGCCCTCTTCTGACCTCTGCAGCATTGCATGACACGGGTGCACTCACATACATGCAGGCAATACACTCATACACATAAAATAATAAATAAAATATTTTAAAAATAAATAAGTAGATAAAATATATTTTTTAAAAAATAGTTTTTAAAAAAACTGTAGGCAGATACATATACATGTATATACATACACACATACACACACATGCATGCAGAGATAAATGAAGTTTTGGGTTTTTTTTTTTTTTTGTGAGACAGGGTCTCCCCGTAGCCCCAAATGGCCTGGAACTTCACATGTAAAAATCTTTTTAAAAACTTCGGGGCTGGAGAGACGGCCCAGCGGTTAAGAACACTGGTTGTTCTTGCAGAAGACCAGGATTCAAATCCCAGCACCCACATGGCAGCTAACAACTCCAGTTCCAGGGGATCCGACAGCTCTTCTGTCCTCCGAGGGCATTGCACTTACCTACATGCAGGCAATACACACATACACATAAAATAAAAATAATAGGGCTGGGTGTGGTGGTGCACACCTTTAATCTGAGCACTAGGGAAGCAGAGGCAGGCGAATCTCTGTGAGTTCGAGGCCAGCCTGGTCTACATAGTGAGTTCCAGGCCAGCTGGGGCTACAGGGAGACTCTGTTTCAAAAAAACAAAAAAAAAAACTTCATCTGCCAGGCATGGTGGCGGACACCTTTGATCCCAGCACTCGGGAAGCAGAGGCAGACAGATCTCTGTGAGTTCAAGGCCAGCCTGGTCTACATAGCAAGTTCTAGGCCAGCCAGAGCTACAGGGAGACCCTGCCCCCAAAAGACCGAAAAACAAAAAACAAACAAACAAGACTTATTTATTTTAAGCTGAGTATGGTGGTACATGTCTTTAATCCCAGCACTGGGGAGACAGAGGTAGCCTCAGAGTTTGAGGCTAGCTTTGTCTATACAGAGAGTTCCAGACCAGACAGTGGTACATAATGAAACCCTGTCTCAAAAAAGCAAAAACAAACAAACCAAAGATCTATTTATTTTACTTTTTATTTATGCATCTGTATGTGTGCCTGTGTGAATTTATATGCACTACATGCACACAGGTGCCCATAGAAGCCAGAGGGCTTTGAAACCCCTGGAACTGGAGCTGGAGGTGGTTGTGAGCCATCCAATATGGGTGCTGAGAACTGAACCTGGGTCCTCTACAAGAGCAGTAACTATCTGACCTTTCCAGTCCTATATATAAGTTTTTGCTGTTTTAAGACAGGATCTTACTGTGTAGCCCTGGCTGAACTGGAACTCATTATGTACACTAGGCTGGCCTCAAACTCAGAGATCTACCTGCCTCTACCTAGAAGTACTATGATTAAAGGCTTGTGCCACAAAGCCCAGCTGAAAGTTTTATACAAAACTAAATTTGTACTTAATTATGAAGGAAACATACTTACTGCCAAGAACTAAACTTATAAAGTAACAACAAACCAACACAGTTGCATTCCTTATTAATCCAGTGTATTATCTAATTAATTTAAAGCAGTAGGAACACATTTTGAAAGAGAAGTGAGTGGCTCAATGGGTAAAGTGCCTGCTGGGCAAGCATGAGGGTCCCCAGCACCCTGGTAAAATGCTGGATTTAGCCAGGAGTCAGAAAAAGGTAGATCGCCAGGACTATGGACTCACTAGCCAGCCAGTCAAGTTGAATCATATGAGCTGCTGGTTCAGTGAGGCACCCTGTCTCAAAAAATAAATTAGGCTGAACATAGTGGCACATGTCTTTAACCCTAGCACTCAGGAGGCAGAGAAAGCGGATCTCCGTGCAATCAAGGCCAGCCTGGTCTACATAGTCCAGCTGGAGCTACAGGGAGACCGTGTCTCAAAACAAAAACAAAACAAGCAATTATAGGTAAAGTAACTTTCCCAAATTCACAGAATTATTTAAGAATCAGAACCAGGCTTTCAAAATAGATTTGGATGACTTCAAGTCCATACTTTTCCTGGGGTGATACAGTCTCTTCCCAAAACACTTTCCTTTGAAAGTTAATGGAAAATGTTGATTCTAAATGTCAGAGCTAGACTTTCCTGACTAGGACCTTTGTTTTTTACCTATCATCTCCAAACTCATTTTCACAGACCTCTATATTTGGTATACTAAATAAATACAATGTGTTCATTCAAACCATACCATGTTCTATAACACACACCTGATCCCTGATCACCACCCCCCAAAAAAACCTACTTTCTGGCTATTACTCTATGGTAACACAAATAAAACAACTTCCTGGAAAACAGGATTTTCTTGGTTTTTGTGGTGGTGATTTAGCACCAGGGCCTGAAGCATGGTGAACATGTGCTCTATCGCTGAGCTACACCCCAAGTCATGGCAAAATGATTCACAGTTTATGGAGAACAAAACCTTTAAAGAAGTACAGGCAATGATTAGGGCAATAGTTCCACTGAGAAAAATAAAAGTAACTACAGAAAGAACAAAGAAAAAGCCATACTTTCACTTCTGAAGAGACTTTCAACTCTCATGGTTCGGATTTCTACTCAATAGGCGTATCCTTTCCCTTCTTCCGGCTCCTACTTCCTCTCTCAGCTTAGGAACAGCTGACTTAAACAAGGCTGCTACATTAGATCTGCCGTGAGTTACAGCAACAGAATACAGTCATAAAAACCACATTTGGCAAGCTTCCTTTTCTTCCACATTCTTGTGATTTTTCATTCCAGTTAAAGAACAGGAAGCTAGATGTTTGGTTTTTGTTTGTTTGTTTGTTTTGTTTTGTTTTTGGTCTTTTTGAGACAGGGTCTCCCTGTAGCCCCAGCTGTCCTGGAACTCACTATGTAGACCAGGCTGGCCTTGAACTCACAGAAATCCGCCTGTCTCCGCCTCCCAAGTGCTGGGATTAAAGGCGTGCGCCACCACGCCCGGCAGCTAGATCTGTTTTCAAACTAAGATTCATCAGAGTCAGATTATTAATCATTTAAATAATCTTTTGCTCTCCCAACTCTAATATAGCTGAATAAATAAGAGTTTATCCAAAGGCTACAAACCTACCTTTACCTCAGCTGTAACTGGGGGAGGTGAGAAGAGTTGCCAGTTACTGCAAATGACAAGCTGCCTATAAAAAAAATCAGACCATGCCAGGCTTGGTGGCATACTTCTTTGATCCTAGCACTCGAATCTCTGTGAGATCAGTGAGACCAGCCCGGTCCACATAGTGCCAGGCCAGTTGGGGCTACAGGGAAACCCTGTCTCAAACAGACCAAAAGAGAAAAAAGAAAAGAAAAAAAACCGGCCACCACAAACTCAGCCAGAGTTACAAACCCAAAACAGTCTCTCACACACTAAGTATATATACACATACACAGACAAGGAGAGTTAGTACCAGATAAATGATGTGAACTATACACTGTGACTTACATATTGACTGATTTGGAAAAAAGAACTCAAGACTCAAATGCCAAGCACATTTCTTCTCCAATAACAAATAACAAATAACAGAGGGTCCAGTAAGACCCTCCCCTGCATGGTGGCCAACAGTAATCCCTATACCTGGGAGGCAGAGGCAAGAAACAGCCTAAATTTGAGGGCATACATAGCAAGTCCCAGGTCAGCCAGGTCTACACAGTGAGACCCTCTCTCAAGAAACAAAAGGGACAAAAAAATCCTGGGAAGACCCTAAGGTACAGGATATATAGTACTAATCCCACTAATAGCACCTACTGTCCAAGAAACATCAATTTGCTGAACCATTGTGTTACTTCACTAAGTTAACAAAAGAAAAGTGCCAGAAAACCTAACAATATACCGTTCAGAAAACTTACAGATTATTGGCCCAATAGGCACTGAATAAACCAAAAGATGATACAGCTATTTACACAGGGTTTATAAGGTGAATTTATATTTTGGAATTCTCTCGCAATGATATTTTACAACATAATTATATATATGGTTTGTTTAGTACATTTTCTTATTGAGAGTGAACTGTAGCGAAAAGCCTTATTATTTATTGCTAGTCACGTTGTTCATAAACCTTTAGAAGTAACGTTCCTACGGAATCTCAGTCATTAGATTGCCTGTGATATACTACTGAAAACCCACCGTTCAATATGCTCTTTTTCCTGGTCGTGCCAGAAGCACACGAGTGGAACACTACACAGAACTTTTATATAATGAAAGTACTGCATGTCTCCGACCCTTAAAATCTGAGCACCCACCCCCTGATAAATGACAAAGGCAAAAACCAATCCATATACAGGATCTCAATGGCTTAGCCAATGAGAACATGGGGGTGGGGTTGGACTAAGCTCCCGGTGACTTCCCCGCACCCCAGAGACCCAGGTTGTGGGAGACTGGACAGGAATTGGCTCCGAGGATCTCGTTACCCTCTGTTGTAGCTGTTGTCCTCCTCGTTCTCGCAATCGCTGCAATGCTCATGGCCGTTTCCGTTCCCTTCCATCACCTGCGGCAGCGGAGGTGCCGGCAGCTTCACTGCTGTCTCACTCTCATCCGCCATCTTGATTAGCGAGAGCCAGACTCCGCGCTCCGCTACATGGAGAGCTCCTATTGAACGAGGGGAATCTGCACTGCATTCTGGGTCTTGTAGTTTTTATAACGCGCTCTGCAACTAAGCGCGGCTTGTTCCCTAGAAACCGGAACACGGTGGACTACAATATCCAGAAATGATGAAGGTACACTACTTTGGGAGGAGGAGGGCAGCAATCCCGGAAGCCCCTCCGTTCGGCCGCGCGCTAAGGCTTTGAGGCCCACGCATGACCGGGTGGTCGCGGGGCATGCTGGGAGTTGTAGTTCCACGCTGAATTTGGGTTTCGGGAGTAAAGAGCTCCAAAGTCCAAGGTTTCATTTCAGTCTACCTTTGGTAGTCACCAGGTCACAGGTTAGCCGTTATTGGCTGCCATTAAGGACCGTTGCTTATCCTGGGTAAGTGAAAGACCCTGAGATTCGTGGGTGCGACTCGCTGGGAGCCCAAATGCCCAGGGCCTTTTTAAAGGGGACTTAACTACCAGAAGCCAGGTGGTTTGCCCTGGACTGCCTTGCCCACGCGGGCCTTTGGGCAGACCTGGATCATTGGCAGTCTAAAACCCGGGAGGCAGGGGATCGTGTGTGGAACACCTGACAACCGTGAGCCAGAACATTTGACTCCTTGGAGGCAACGCTTGCTTCTTCTTGGCCACCACGTTTGCCCTGAGCTCTTCCTCTCTGCTCTTTTTATTCCCCACTGAAAACCTTCCATCACAAGTCTTTAACGATCATTTATACTCACGAGGCTCTGGGGTCAGGCTTTTCGTTCATAATTTCATTTAATCTTTAACAACAAGCTAGAATATGTGTGCCGTTATTATGGCCCCTTTTCACAAATGAAATAATGTATCTAGGAAAAGTTGGTAAATTGCAGCCACATTGGTAGTAAGTGGCAAATCTGGATACAAAACCGGATCTATCTACTCAGATCCTCTTCATTGTTTACTGTCACAACAGTCCAGTTGTCTGATAGAGTCATCCACCTCAGATCAGTAACTGCAACATTTTATCTACTTTAGCTGTATCTAAAAGTTTCAGTCTCTTTGGTCTCCCACCCATGACTAAATAATCTCTTCATAGTCCAGAGAAGACCCAAAGATATGACTCCCATTCTTAGCGATTTCCTATTTAGGTTGGATGTGGTGGGCAGTGAGAGATGGACTAGTTCTTACCACCTGAGAACTGCATGGCCAAAAAGAGCAATGGTCTTTGCCTTTGGGAAACTGAACAAGGGGAGAAAGGTTCCCCTCTGACACAGGGACAGAGAACCAAATACCATGAAGAGCTAAATATAGTCAACTATTTATATTAGTGGCAGGAGCAGAAAAGTAAATAGAATCCAAATCTGCAGATAACCCCCAATCATTTCTCTTTGACTTTAGAAAACAGTCAAAGCTACCCCCTTGCACTAAGAGCTGTCACTTACACTCAGCTCCCCAGGACCAAAACTGCTATTTAGCATGATGTCATATTGGGGTTAGGGCTCAGTGGTAAAGGGCTTGCCTAGCAAGTAAGGTCTTGGGTTCAGAAGGAACTACAAAAAAAGCAGCAAAAAGGATAGAATGCTGTATATTACTGCTAGAAAGGGCAATCGGGGATGGTAATAAAGCCTTATGTGTGCTACATTTGTTTAACTTTTTTAAAAATATTACATTTTAATGGGGTGTGATGGTGCACACCTTTGGTCCCAGCACTTAGGAGGCAGAGGCAGGTGACTCTCTCTGAGATGGAGGACAGCCTAGTCTACATAGAAAGTTCCAGGCCAGCCGAGGCTACAGGGAGACCTTATCTCAAAAAACAAACTACATTTTTTTATTTGTGTGTGTGTCTGTGTGTGCACCTATGTACCATGGCACATGTGGAGATCAGAGGACAAGCTTCAGGAATGGACTCCGTTTTTACCATAGGGACCTCAGGCAAGTGCCTTAACTCATTGATCCATCTCACCAGTCAGAGATAAACTTTTCTTAATGTTTTGTCTCCTTTAATTTATAAAGTGCTTGTAAAATAGAAAGGGAAGGAGATTGAAGAAAATTGTACTTTCCCCAAGACTCAGTGATACTCACTTGCAGAGCTTGGGTAGGAACTTACATTTGGTATTCTAATTCTTAGCCCTGTGTTTGTTCTGCACAGATGTACAACATGGCCAAAGAAGAATGATTATAGGAAATGAAGGTGCAGGTTTCTGTAGACCCTGCCATTCTTGTAGTTCACAGCTTAAGTATAACACTTTGTGCCAAATGTGATTGTACAAGCAGGAGGAATATACTGAATTTGAGACTACTCCGAGTGTGGGAGGTAGGCTTGAGCCTAGAGTGGAAGTCTTAATGACAACCATACAGCAGGCCTGAGGCAACAGCCTGACCGCTGGAGCCACAGGGAACGCCCTGTGACAGTTGCTCCAACTGGCAGATCATGAGGCTGATGCTCAGGGCTTGCCACTCCCTAATCACCACCCTTGAGATTCCTGCAATTTCCCTATGACTTGTGGCACTTGGATGGATATCACAACAACCTGGGTTCCAATAAATCATGTGACCGTGGCTGTTGTGACATGGTTTGTAGGGATGGTCGCATGGTTCTTGGATGTCACAACGACCTGGGTTCCTGTAAATCATGTGACCATGGCTGTTGTGATGTGCTTTGCAGGGATGGTTGCGTGGTTTACAGGAATCTGGGCCCTGTACTGTAAATCAAAACCTAAGCAAACTGAAACCTAAGCTGAGATGCTTTAACTGCCCATTTATGGTATGATCACTGTGTCTTTATCTGATTGGCCCTGGAACCCTATCTAAGCTTGTTGCTTCCCCAATAAAGTAGATCTGCAGCACTGAACCTGGTCTCCTGTGTCTGAATGCAGCTCCGCTGACACAGTCTCCTCACCAGCCCTAGGGTCTGGGATCAGTGGTGATCAGTGGTGGCAGTGATGACTGTGAAGGTGGACCGGACGGACGGCTGCAGCTGGCGCCCAATGTGGGGCATTCTTAGGCTCAGGTTCAACCATGGAATGCCCTCTTTCCCACCCTTTTGCTCTTTTGGCTCACAGTTTTTGGTTTGGCATGTCACTCCTGTCTCTGCTGATCGTCTCCATAAACAGCTCTTGAGTCCCTCTGGGTATGTCTTGCAGGGTGAGCGACCTCCAGAATGGGGAATAGTTATCCAGCTGCCGCCAGCCCCCCGTGCTGCAGCATTGGTTTCTCTCCTCAGGAGCAGGTGACTTAAGGTAACAGAAAAGGATGTAGCTAAAGTGCTAGATGAAGTTTTAGCTCTTGCCCCTTGGTTTGCGGAGTCCTGTTGCTGGGATCCTGAACAATGGGCCTATGTGTTATTCCGGGCCAGAAAGAAAGAGGTCAGGGAGGGGTGCCCACAATCTGGGCCGTTCTACCCCATTGTAACTGCCATTCTGGCCTCTCATCGGGGAGTTCCCCCCGCCATGCCCCTGAACAAGATGATCTTATATTACAGTAGATAAGCAAATTCAACAACAAGATGCTGAGAACGGCTTGCCTCAAGTGTTCCTGGTCAAAGTGAAACTGACAAGAAAGCGATGACTAGTGCTGAGGATTTGGAAAGCGAGGGACTAGGGTCTGAGGGCTCCCTTAGTAAAAAACAGGAAGTCATACCATCCTCTGCTCTGCCATTACAGGGCATTAACCATCCCCTGCCATCTTATGCTGGCTGCAGGGGAGCCCCTCCCCTCTGCCTCCACTTAGGGGAGGAAGACGGAAGCCTTTTCCACTGACCGCCTTCTTGCCTGGTGGGGGGATGGAAACACCCCACAGTTTTTTCCTGTTACTATTGTTCAGAGCCAACAAAATCCCAATGTTTGTAATCCTTATTCTCATGATACCGTAAAAAAATTGGGCAAAGCGGCACTTGAGGATGGTATCCATTCCCCCTGGTTCAGCCAACTTCTGGATACAATCAGTCATGCAGCCAATACCCCCTACGATTGGCAGCATATTGCCTGTGCATGTTTGCAGGGGGGTGACTTCCTCTTATGGAAGACTGCTTATCAGGATGAATGTGAGCAGCAGGCAGAGCACAACAGGCCGCCAATGTTCAGATTATAGGGTTCGATGCACTGGCAGGGCGAGGCTATGTTTGTGTTTTTCCAGACAATGTTCCAGCCCCCATTTAGATCCCAGCACAGAACATTAGAATTGCCTGTGATGAAAAACAAACTCCTCTCCACAGCCACCGACTCCAGAGATGGCAGCCCTGACCCTGGAGGAAACAACACCAAGAACAAAGCTTCAAACCACCTGAGAGACCAGTCCAGCGCCACAGACCTCAGAAGCGACCGCCATGCACATCCAATAACCTAGGGAGACCTTAAACATCTCACTTCACAAGCAGAGACTATCACTAATCAAAACCCTCAAACTAGAGGGAACCCTCTTGTCAATGTTCCTCATAATGTGCGCCATTATTACAGCAAACTCACAAGCCCTCTCCTTGCCACACAACCCCCATGTGCCTCAAAATTTGACCTGGGTAATTACAAACTCTGCCACTGGTACAGTGCTTAACTCCACCTCTGAGGTCATACCCTCGAACAGCTAGCACCCTGACCTTTGAGTGGTTCTTTGCACCATATTTGAGGGAGAATGGGAGCCCAGTGACCAGACCCCCTTTCCATCCTTTGGCTGCCTGCACCCTGGCCCCCCATCACGTACCCACAATCCAACCATCTATATCTGTCTGGTCATCGTCGTGATTCATGACAAAAAACAACTGCAGAGGGCCAGGAGATTACTATTGCACCAGCTGGGGATGTGAAACTACTGGCACATTTTGGTGGACTGGGTCTATGATCCAGGATCTTATAACTGTAGAACGGGCCCCAGGATCTACCTCCCTGGGATGGGGCAGAACCAGCGCAAGCCCACACTGTAACCCACTTATCATTAAGTTTACAGAAAAAGGAAAAACGGCTTCAGGTTGGGACACTGGAAAAACTTAGGATCTGAGACTCTACGTGTCGGAAAGAGACCCTGGGGCACTGTTTACCATCCAGCTTCTTACTCGGACACCCTCTGACCTTCCCTCTGGCCCGATTGGGCCAAATCATGTGCACAGTAGGACCCCCTCTTTTCCTCCCAGCTTCCCCATCCCTCCTCCTCAATTACCCTAGCTCACACTAGCCCACCCTCCACACCTACCTTCATGAGCGTACCCCCCCATTGCTAGGTCTGAAGCTCTCTTGGGACTGCTCTCTGCCACCTATTCTGTCCTCAATATCTCTAAACCCGGGTACACTCAAAATCCAAGTTACATAGAACCAGGCAAGCCAGGGCCACAGTGAAACCTTGTCTCAAAAAACAAAATAAAACTACCATCACAAAAAAATAACACTTTGCCATCTTGGTGACAGACTCTTATAATCCCTATACTTGGTAGGCAGAAACAGAAGGATCAGAAATTCAAGGTCATCTTTGGTTACATAGTTAGTTCAAGGCCAACCTGGGCTACAGGTCAAACAGAAACACTGCCTTAATCTTAAATGAAAATTTAGTAGTTTTTGCTCAGTGGAGAACATTTCTGGCAGTGAGCAAGGAATGTGGCTCAGTACGCAAGTGTCAGAAGTTCTGGAATCAGATCTTCAGAGTTAAAAGGGCACTTTTACTCTCCTGAAACTCTTTAGATGTTGAAGGATCCATGATTTCTTTATAATGAAATTGAATTTGAAGATATTGAGGATAAGGGGCTGGAGAGATGGCTCACAGTCTAAGAGGTCATACAGCTTTGAAGAATACTGGACTCCCCACATGGGGATGAGTTACAGCTGCCTTTAACTCCAGTTGCAGGAGATCTGATGCCCTTTTCTGGCCTCTGTAGGCAAAACACTCATACACCCAAAATAAATGAATAAGGAACTGGAGAGATAGCTCAGCAGTTAAGAACCCTGGCTGTTCTTATGAGGCCCTGGGTTAAGTTCAACTCCCAGCACCGACATGGAGGCTAACAACCATCCATGGCTACAGTTCCAAGAGATCCAATGTCCTCTTCTGGCCTCTGCTGGCCAGACATGGGTGCACTTACACACATGCAGACAAAAGCACTCACACAGAAAATAAAACTAAATATATAAATCTTTTTTTTTTTTTTTTTTTTGGTCTTTTTGAGACAGGGTCTCCCTGTAGCCCCAGCTGTCCTGGAGCTCATTATGTAGACCAGGCTGGCCTCGAACTCACAGAGATCCCGCCTGCCTCTGCCTCCCAAGCGCTGGGACTACAGGTGTGTACCACCACACCCAGCTGAGACAGGATCTTTTAAAAACATCTTTTTAAATTTAAATTTTTTTTAAATATTTTATTTTTGTGTATAAGTATATTGTCTGCGTTCATGTCATGCAATACCCACAGAGGTCAGAAGAGGGCATTGAATCCCCTGGAACTGGAGTTACAGCCAGTTAGCCACCATGTGGGTGCTGCGAATCAAACCCCAGTCCTCTTCAAGAACAGTCAGTGCTCTTAACTTCTGCACTATCTCCCCAGCCTTTATTTTTTGTGTGTGAGTATTTTGCCTGTGTGTAAGTACACCATGTATGTGCAGTGCCTGTGGAGGCCAGAAGGCATCTGACCCTCTTTAACTGGAGTTAAGGATGGTTGTGAGCCACTTTATGGGTGTTGGCAACTGTAAGAACAGCCAGTGTTCTTAACTATTGAGCCATCTCACCAGTCCCAGGATCATATTTTTGTTGACAAAAGGTCATGCTCAAGGGCCTTGGGATATTGCTCAGTTGGTAGAGTGCTTTCCTAGCATGCCTAAAGCCCTGCCTGAGTTCCCATCCCCAGGCCCACATAAACCAGGTGTGGTGGCACGATACCTGTAATCATAGCACCTAAGGAGGCAGAAGTGGGAAGATCAGAAGTTCAAGGTCATCCTTGGCTATATAGCAAGTTCCAGGCCCAGCCTGGACTACATTAAACTCTTATCTTACACACACACAAAGTTCATATTGGACAACTTAGTTTTCTTAGGTAATAGGGTTTCTTCCCTCTGAAGAGCAAGGCTAGTGGACTTAGTATGAAATAAGGGGTGAACATGGTCCTTGGTAGCTTCTTATCTCCCTGTACTTCACCTTCTGGAAGGGACCCCTGCTTCCTCCTGAGACACACTCCAGACACTTGATTCCAAAACAGTGGGCCTGCCCTCTTGCTTGGTGCTGTGGGTTTAAGATTGTTCCAGGCATTCCTTACACTTTCAAGCAAGTTAGGGACCAGAAAATGGCTCAGGGTTAAAGTGCTTGCTATACAAGCACAATCCTGACAACTTGAGTTCTACCCAAAACCCACAGTGGAAGGAGAGAACTTATTCCTGAAAATTGTCCTCTAACTTCCACATGTGCACCATAGCATACACTGGCACACATAACACACACACACACACACACACACACACACACATAAATAAATAAATAAACAGCAGGCATTGCATGACAGACACCTGTGCACACATGCAGGCAATACATGCATACACATAAAATAAAAATAATAATTAAAAAATTTTTGTCAGGCATGGTGGTGCACACCTTTAATCCTAGCACTCGGGAGGCAGAGGCAGGCAGATTTCTGTGAGTTCAAGGCCAGCCCCTTGAACTCATAGTGAGTTCCAGGACAGCTAGGGCTACAGGGAGACCCTGTCTCAAAAAGACCAAAAAAAATTTTTTTTAAATAAAACGGCCTGATCGTGCTTTTTTTTTTTTCTTTCTTTCTTTTTGTTGTTTTTTTGTTTTGTTTTGTTTTTGAGACAAGGTTTTACTATGTAGCCCTGGCTGGTCTGGAATGTACTATGTAAACCAGGCTGGGCTTGAACTCACAGAGATCTTCATGAGAGTGCTGGGATTAAAGGCATGCACCACCACACCTGGCAAAGATCATGTTTATTTAAGTAATGGATGAGCTCTTAGACTGATAGATGAAGTTGGGGAAGGGGGTACATATCTATCTCTGGGGTGATGCTGAAAAAAAGTTTTCATGAAAAAGCACACCTTTAGGCCTAGCCCTTGGGAGGCAGAGGCAGACAGATCTCTGTGAATTCGAGGTCAGCCTGGTCTACAAAGCAATTTCCAGGCCAGCTAGGGCTACAGGGAGACCCTGTCTCAATAAGACAAAAAGAAAAAAAGCAGGGGTTTGTATGTGTTTAGATAGAGGCTCATGTATCCCTGGCTGGCCTTGAACTTGCTATATATCTGAGGATGATCTTGAACTTCTTATCCTCCTACCCCCACCTCCCTAATCCTGAGGTTACAGGTATGCACCAACCATGCCTGGTTTTTGTGGTGTTGGGGATCTATTCCAGAGCATTGTACTTGCTAGGCAGGCATGCTTCTGACAACGGAGCCACATCCCTATGCCCCAGACTTTAAAGCCTGGGGTCTCCATTGACTCCTGGAGCTCTTTGGACTCCCTCCTGAGCTGAAGTCGTAAGTGTGCATTTACTTTAATTTGTGTGATTATTCAGTTTATGATTATTTTCCCTACAAAACCTAACTTTCTATGAGGTGGGAGAACAGGTTGTATTTTTCTCACCTCTCTTGTTACCCTCAGGCCAGCATACATTGGATCTCACATTTGTTGGGTAGAATGGGACATATAGCTAGAACCTTTGTCTAACATGCATGAGACCCTGGTTTTGTTCTCTAGCACTGGAAATAAACAAAACAACAAAATTATGAGAGTAATCTATGTATGAGCAAGTGATAATATAAAAGGGAATAGGTGAGCCAAGCGTGGTGGAGCATGACTTTAATTCTAGCACCCAGGAGAGGCAGGCAGATTTCTAAGAGTTCCAGGCCAACCTTGTCTATATAGCAACTTCCAGGTCAGCCAGAGCTATTCAGTAAGAACCCGTCTCAAAAAAAAAACAACAACAAAAAAAAACAAATAAAAACAGGTGGGGTGGCACATGCCTTTAATCCCAGTACTTGGGAGGCAGAGGCAGGTGGATCTCTGTGAGTTCAAGGCCAGCCTGGTCTACACAGTGAGTTCCAGGCCAGCTGGGGATACCTGGAGACCCTGTCTCAAAACAAAACAAAAAAGACAAAAAAGAAAGAAAGAAAAGAAAGTCTGCAGGGTGGGTAAATATGGGAACACATTTATGACCATTTATGTTTGTTTGTACTGAGCTTTTCACTGCTCACAAAATAAGCTACAATACCATCTTGTTTGAGCTCTGTCATCACCTCTCTTGTTTGGGCCTGTACAAAGAGAAGGTCAAGTTTTATTCCTGTTTCACAATGAGAAAACAAGTTTAGTGATTTGCCTAAAGTTTTGCTGCAAACTTTGGAGCTCAGACTTTACATGGAAATTTTTTTTTTTTTTTTTTTTTTTTTTTTGAGATAGGGTCTCCCTGTAACCCCAGCTATCCTGGAACCTCCCAGAGACCCACCTGCCTCTGCCTCCCAAGTGCTGGGATTAAAGGCATGTGCCACTACACCCAGCTATATGGAATGTTTTAATACAAAGCTGGGTGGAAGAATTAGACTGCCTCTTTCTTCCCTCTGTCACAGGGGACCATTTGGTGAGACGTGTCTGCATGGTGAACTGGCTGGGTTGCAAAGACTGTGCTTCTGACTAGAGAGTTTGAACTTTGTGAGGACCTAGAAGAGAGGTGTTTTTTTTTTTTTTTTAGGAAAAGCATTTCATTACAGTTTTAACATACTCAATAACAGTTTCTAGAGCAAAGATACATCTCTTTCAAAAGTGGCTATAAAATTTTTAGGTTCACTGTTGAATTAATACAGTTATACAATATTGAACTCAGTATAAGCCCTGTAAGACAAAAAAATTGAATGAGTTTTTAACCTTTAAAAAAGATCTCCATTTCATTTTTTATTTTTTTAAATATTTTATTTATTATTTTAAGTTTATGTGTATGAGTGTATTGCCTGCATGTATGTGAGTGCACCCGTGTCATGCAATGCCGCGGAGGTCAGAAGAGGGCTTCGGATTCCCCTGGAACTGGAGTTAAGGACGGTTCATATCTGCCATGTGGGTGCTGGGAATCAAACCTGGGGCCTCTGCAAGAGCAGTCAGTGCTCTTAACTGCTGAGCCATCTCTCCAGCCCCTCCATTTCATTTTTAAAAAATGAGTCTTTCTGTAAGAAGAGAGTTTTTGATCTTGTTTATTGGCAGCTTTTTTTGAGATGAGTCTGACTGGCCTGGAACTCACTGGATAGCCCAGGTTGGCCTTGAACTCATGATCCTCCTGCTTTGGCCCTCCTGAGTGCTGGGATTATAGACATAGACTGACTACCACACCCAGATGTGGAAGTTTTAAAATAAAGAATAAATATTAATGACATTTGTGAAGTGTGGTATAAATTTCATCGCATATTAATATTTATTTAAAATAAACATGCAAAGTAAATTTAGATTTAGGACTAGAAGTCAAAGGAGTCATTTGTAATGAACTCAGAGGGTTGTTCTCCAAACAAAACTTGAAGCAGTGCAATATTCTAGGCTAGATGCTAAGGACACAGACCCAAGTCAGACAGGATGAAACAAGACCATTTTGTATGCAGCTGGGGCCAGCTCAAAGTATACTGTCACTGTCCTGAATAATAGAGAATATATATTTATATTGAAAGAGATGGGTTTTTTTTTTTGTTTTGTTTTTGTTTTTGAGACAGGATCTCATTTTGTAACCCTGGCTGGCCTGAAATCTTTATGTAGCCCTGGCTGACCTGAACTCTTTATGTAGACCTGGTTGGCCTCTGGTTGGCCTCAAACTCACAGAGATCTGCCTGCCTCTGCGTCCAGAGTGCTAGGATTAATGGTGTATTTCTTCCATGCCTGGCATTGACAGAGTTCTGGATGATATCATCTCAGAACTGCAAAGGCTGGGGCTGAGGAGATTTCTCAGTGAGTAAAAGCACCTGCTGTGCAAACATGACTTGAGTTTGAATCCCCAGCACCCATGTAAAAAGTTGGGTGCCTGTACCTGTAACTCTAGCACTGTGGTGGGCAGAGACAGGAGGATCACTGGGACTTTCTGGCTACCAGCCTAACTCCAGGTTCAGTGAGAGATTGTCTCAAGGGAATATGGTAGAGTGTCATAGAGCACGACACATCTTCCTTTGGTCTCTAAAGGGGGATGCAAGTGTGGGTACACATACACACACACACACACACACACACACACACACAGAAGTTATTCTCTAAGGGAAAAAAAAAGAACTGCAAAGACTGAGGAATACTTGAGTAGAAGGCCTGCACTGCCTTTCAGGCTTTCCCTCTGGGATCATCTCAGTACAGAGAGGTAACTATTGTGTATATTGCTTACATGTAGGTAAGTGCACCCATGTCGTGCAATGCCCGAGGAGGACAGAAGAGGCCGTCAGATCCCCTGGAACTGGAGTTAGTACAGTTGTTAGCTGCCATGTGTGTGTGCCGGATTCGAACCCAGGTCTTCTGCAAGAACAACCAGTGTTCTTAACTGCTGAACCATCTCTCCAGCCCCTCATCTCCCTTTTCTGAGCATGATTTCTCTAACGCTTTGGGCTGCCCTAGCATCTTGCATTTTTTTTTTTACTTTTTCTCCAAAGCTTTCTTCTCGCTGCCATGTGGCTGCCAGCCGGCCACGGGCGTGATCTCCATGCAGGCTCTAAACCTGCATGGCTTCTTGGCTTTTTCCCCTCCATTCTCCTTAAGACAGCTGCTGAGATAACCAGTTTACCTGTCCTGAGGATTTTTCTTTAAAATTCTAATAAAATTGTCCTAAAGCTTCTGTTTGGGTCTATTCCTAAACTTTTTATGAATGAGACTAAGAACCTTCTAGGGGTGCAAGGCCCTTAATGGTACACTAATAGTTCCCAGTATTATAAGCAGAATTATCTGCAGTTTTTCAAAATACAACATGCCTTGGGAAAGTCCAGATAAGTGGTGAGCTGACCAGGGCAGGGCAGGTGTGCTGGGTAGCTTTAGTGTCAACTTGACACACCCAGGTTGAGGGAGCCTCAGTTGGGGAATTGCCTCTATTGAACTGGCCTGTGGCCATGTCTGAAGGGCATCTTCTTGATGAGTGATGTGGGAGGGCCCAGCCCACTGTGGGTGGTGCCACCTCTGGGCAGGTGGGCTGTGTTGCATAAGAAAGCAGGCTGAGCAGGGGCCAAGGGCGCAAGCCAGTAAGCAGAGGTCCTCCATGGCCTGTGCTTCAGCTCCTGACTCCAGGTTCCTGCCCTGAGTTCCTACCTTGAGCTCCCTGATGAACTGCGACCTGGGAGTTGTAACCTAAATAAACCCCTTCCTCCCCAAGTTGGTAGTGGTCAGAGTATTTTGTCACAGCAATGAAGAAACAAACCAGAACAGCATGTATGTTTCTATTTCTGTCATGGCCAGCCATAGTTACTGATGGAATATAGGTATCCCTCTGGCAGGTCAGGAGTAAAAATTCTGAGAACCACAGAGCTAGGTTATCTGAAAGTTGCTTGCTTGAGGAAGGAGATTGATACATTAGCTCTGCCTTTAAAGGAAAAGAGATTTATTCTGCTTGGCCTCCTGGCTTAGAATAGGAGAGCTATTATTTCCTAAAGAACTTTCAACTGCTGGGATTGAACTTCAAAGACAGCAAAAATCCATCTTGAGGGAGAGCCATTTCACTGGCGCTCTTCACTGGCGTAACTGCTAATAAGTTTCCCTTGTCCCAGTAAATACCTCCTGCTCATGTTCATGTAGGCAAGCACAATTAAACTCAGTCAAAACAGGGATGGTTGGAGAGATGCCTCAGTAATTAAAAGCATTGGCTGCGCTTCCAGTGGACATGAGTTCAGTTCCCAGCACTCACATGGCTGCTAATAACCTCTGTAGCTCCAGATCAAGGGGATCTGATGCCTTCTTCTGCTCTCTGTGGACACTGCACACACATTGTGCACTTACATGCATGCAGGCAAAACAGTCATACACATAAAATAAAAATGAAGTCAAAAAAAAAGAAAAATTATTAATTTTGGAATATGCCTTTAGTTCCAACACTCAGGAGGTAGAGACAGGTGTGAAATCGAGGTCAGCCTGCTCTCCATAGAGAGTTCCAGACCAGTTGGGGTTACAGGGAGTAGGCTGCCTCAAAAAGACCAAAGGGAAAAAACCCATCAAAGTAGAGGGGGGGCTTGTCAGGAAGAAGATAAGAGATAGTAATGAAAAATACATATGGGGCTGGAGAGATGGCTCAGAGGTTAAGAGTACTGGCACTCACCTAGTAGCTAACAACTGTCTTTATCTCCAGTTACAGGAGATTTGATGCTCTCTTCTGGCCTCCGCAGGCCATTGCATGACATGGGCACACTTACATACATGCAGGCAAAACACTCAAACGTAAATTTTTTTTTTTTTTTTTTTTGGTCTTTTTGAGACAGGGTTTCCCTATAGCCCCAGCTGACCTGGAACTTGCTATGTAGACCAGGCTGGCCTTGAACTCATAGAGATCTGCCTGCCTCTGCCTCCTGAGTGCTGGGATTAAAGGCGTGAGCCACCACGCCTGGCTTCAAGCATGTAAAATAAATTTTTTTAAAAATTAAAAAAAAAATCAGCCGGGTGTGGTGGCGCATGCCTGTAGTCCCAGCACTTGGGAGGCCAGCTGGGGCTACAGGGAGACCCTGTCTCAAAAAAAGACCAAAAATAAAAAATAAAAAATAAAAACATATGGGGCTGGAGAGATGGCTCAGTGGTTAAAAACACTAGCTGTTCTTGCACAAGACCCAGGTTTGAATCCCAGCATCCACATGGCAGCTAACAACTGTCCAACTCCAGTCCCAGGGGATCTGACAGCCTCTTCTGTCCTCTGAGGGCATTGCATGACATGGGTGCACTTGCCTACATGCAGGCAATACACGAATACACATAAAAATAATAAAATATTTTTTAAAAAATTAAAAAAATATGGGGCTGGAGAGATGGCTCAGCGGTTAAGAGCACCAACTGCTCTTGCAAAGGACCTGGATTTGATTCCCAGAACCCACATGGCGGCTACAAACTGTCCTTAACTCCAGTTCTAGGGGAATCTGAAACCCTCTTCTGACGTCTACGGCATTGCATGGCACAGGTGCACTCACTTACATGCAGGCAATACACTCGTACACATAAAATAAAAAAAATAAAAAAAATTTTGAAAACCATTAGCTGGGCGTGGTGGCACATGCCTTTAATCCCAGCACTTGGGAGGCAGAGGCAGGCGGATCTTTGTGAGTTTGGAGCCAGCCTTGTCTACATAGTAAGTTCTAGGACAGCTGGGGCTACAAGGAGACCCTGTCTCAAAAAGACAAAAAAAAAAAAAAACATTAAAAAATTAAAAAAAAATATGTATGAGGGCTAGCAAGATGGCTCAGTACTGGCTGCCAAGCCTGACAACTGAGTTTGATCCTTGGAGTCCACATGGTAGGAGAAAACCAACTCCTGGAAGTTGTCCTCTCCCTGACCTTGCATCCATGCCCCCAAACACAAATGTAAAAAATTAATGAAAACCCTGCATGTATAAAATTGTTAAAGAATTTTACACAAAGGAGCTGTTTTAGAGGCAGTGTATATTGTAAGGCACTGGGCATATCTAAGTGCAGATGGTGAAAATAACGTTGAGGAGGCTCCAGCACTGTCAGGATGTTTGGATCAAATGTCTTATTTCATTGTAAAACAAAATTCTGTATGCAAGTTTAAGGCCAGTGTGGGCAGGGAGGCCTAATGATAGATTCCTATCTGAAGATAGCCCAAGTATCCTTGGCTGTGGAAGTCAAGAAGAAAGTTGGTTTTAAAGGCAGGCAGATACTATTGCTTTTCCTCTCTAATTCCTTAATTTTGTTTTGTTTTGTTTTTTTGTTGTTTTTGTACTAGGATTGAAACTAGACCTCTGGGCCATTAGGCAAGTTTTCTATCACTAAACTGTATCCCCAACGCATTTAAAATTTTTATTTTGAGATAGAATCTCAATAACTTGTGCAGACTGGCCTTGAACTCACTATGTAGCCTAGGCGGACCTTGAACTTTGCTTCTCCTGCCTCAGATTCTCAAGTAACTGGGATTACAGACCTTCCCTAACTCCTTTAACCACCCCTCCCCCCTTGTGTATGTATGTGTTTCTTTGAGACAGTCTCATGTAACTGGCCTCAGAACTCACTATAGACCTAAAGCTGGTCCTAGAATTCCTGATCCTCCTGCCTCAGCTTCCTGAGTGCTGGGACCACAGGCCTCCTGCACCAAGCCCAGCTAACTACCCACTACTTTCATGTGGTATTCTGACTACTATAGAGGCCTCTTCTCAGCTCATATGAATTGCCTTGCAAAAAAATAATGTGTTTGGAAAGAAAATGCAGATGCTGATCCCAGGATTTCGAAGTCCTAGGTTCCAATCAATTTACTCAACTTTTCAAGAAAGAGGTGAAGAAGCAAGGGGTGTAGAGTGTAAGACTCCACATAGCATGTGAAATTTCCTGCCCATTGCCTCACTATCATCCCTTTGTCCTATAAAAGCCCTTTGTGCCCCCACAGCCCCCCCCACCCATAGAGATTTGAGTTAGCAAAGTCTCCTCTATTGTCCTCAAGGCCAGTCCAGTAAATCTAGGTCCATTAATTCTGTTACCTGGCTTTTTTTTTGTCCCCCATAGAGAAGTGAGCACTTTACAATCCAGTAACAAAGTGATCAGAGAAAAATGTTAAATGACTTCATTCTTCAATATACAGAATCCCTACTATTCTGGGCAGACTATATTAGTGGCAGAAATCCCTTAAGTAGAGGACAAGGATACAGCTTAGGACGAAGAGAGGTGAAGTTGTTCATTTAGGACTACCTACTACACTGCTTCATTAGATTCATTTATGTATTTCCAGTTCTTTCTTTCTTTTTTTTTTGGTCTTTTTGAGACAGGGTCTCCTTGTAGCCCCAGCTGTCCTGATCTCACTATGTGGAACAGGCTGGCCTTGAACTCACAGAGATCCGACTGTCTCTGCCTCCTGGAGTGCTGCACCACGCCCGGCCTCAGTTCTTTCTTTTTAAAAATATTTTATTTATTATTTTATGTGTATGAGTGAATTGCCTACATATTTGTATATACACCCGTGTTGTGCAATGCCCGCGTAGGTCAGAAGGCAGCATCGGATCCTCTGGATCTGGAGTTAGAGACGATTGTTAGCTGTCATGTGGGTGCTGAGATCTGAACCCGAGTCCTTTGCAAGAGCAGCCAGTGCTCTTAACCGCTGAGCCGTCTCTTCAGTCCCAATATTTTCAGTTTTTTCAACAACACTGCACAGTAGATCTGATTATCCCCCACTTTAGGAGCCTAGACTAAGTACCTGCAGGATATGGGGCCTTGCAATCAAATGCCTCTGACAGAGAGGACAAATGGATTAACTTCTAAATATCAATTACCTCGTGTGTAAAATGAGATTGATAACAGTATCCACCGTAAGGACTCTGAGGATTGAGATAATAATGCCTACAGAGAGCTCTTAAGACTCGAAGGCTAAAAGCTGCCTTGTTACCTGCCATGGCTACCACAGCGAGCCCCTGAACCCTTCGGCTCTCAACAGCTTGACCAGGCCACGCCCACTTCCTCTGGCGCGGGGGAAGGGCACTCTTTGCCCCGCCTCCCGCTCTCCAGCCGCATCCCTTCCGCTGGCCGGACGTCCGGTTTGCGTGCGCGCTCTCCAGCCCCGCCTGTGTGCAGGGAGCCAGCCAGTAAGCGCCGCGGAGATTGGGCCCGCGCCGGAGGCTGAGGCCGAGTCAGAGCCCCGGTAGGTAGCGGTGCGCGGGCTACCGGAGCCGCCGGCGCCGGGAGGTGGCGGCCGAGCCGGGGTCGGCCGGGGACAGCCGCGCTTCCTTCCGCCTCCCGCGCCAGGCTCGGGCCGGGGTCTGGGAGCGCGAGGCGACCACCGGGACGCGGGATCGTGCGCCTCGCCTAAGCTGAGCGTGCGCGCCTTTTTGTTTTTGAAGCACATATTGTGTAGCTGACCCTGGGGCAAACTAGCGTTTGTATCTCATCGTTTAGATAACAAACCTGCAGAACTGTTATTTACTTTGTATAGCCGAGCAAACCTGGAAGACTGTGCGATAGAAGATACTCTGTTACCTGAGGCTCTTTTGTTTGCTTATTGACAAAGGATCGATCTCACACTAACTCAGCTTGGCCTCCAACTTGTATGTATCTTCCCGCTGCAACTTCAAAGCCCGGTTATCTGCTTCCATTAAAATGGCAGAATAAGTTCTTTTGAAGGCGGGGCTGCTTGCATTCGAGGCAGAAGCATCTGAGTTCGAGGTTAATCTTGTCTACTTAGCTAGTTCCAGGGCTACATAGTGAGGCCGTGGCTTTTTAGACACATTCATGGGGAAAAAGTTCATGGGGAAAATTACGGAGATGAAATTTGTAAAATGTTTTAAACATGCAGTGCTGTTTCCAAAAAGAATGTCTGAAATCACTGATGACCAATTTCAGCAGCTTATTGCCTGGCCTAAGGGCAGCTCAAAGTTTGCAACTGCTTTGATGAAACAACTGATGTTTTTCATACTGACACAGTTGTTTATGCTCGGTTTGATAACGAAGAAAACATTCATGAGGAGTTACTGTTTTGTTGCTACTTAGGTCACACCGGAAGAAGCAGTTATCTTAAAAGTCGATACATTTTCCACAGTTGACCGTTTAGAGTGTAAAAAGATTGTATTGGTGCCTGTACAGATGGTGCTGGAGCAAAGATGGGGGAACATCTTGGATTTGTAGCAAAAGTTAAAACTAGTAGCAGTAGACAGCACTCTGACTCCCTGAATGTTCCCATGGGCACTTGTAGCCACAACTGTCTTTAGAGTGGTACCTCAAGATACTACCAAAATCATTAATTTCATTAAAAACTGTACCTATTTTCAAACCTTTATAAAGATATGGACTTATTACCACATACAGACAAGGTGGCTCTCAATAGGGTGAGATTTAAACAGATTATCATTGAAAGATGAAGTTTTTTATATATATCTTGAGACAGAATCTTACTGGGCACCACTGACTGGCCTGAAACTCACAGAGATCTGCCTGCCTTTGCCTCCCAAGTGGCAGAATTAAAAGTGCGTGCCACCAAGCCTGACTCTCTTTAAATTTTTTTTTTAGTTTTTAATAACTACATGATTAGAAGCATTTCATTACAGCTTTAATATATTCAGTAACACACCCCAGAGCAAGAATACATCTCTTTCATAAGAGGCTGTAAGTTTCTAGGTTCACTTTTTTGGTCTTTTTGAGACAGGGTCTCCCTGCAGCCCCAGCTGGCCTGGAACTCACTGTGTTGACCAAGGAGGCCTTGAACTCACAGAGCTCCGCCTGCCTCTGCTTCCCAAGTATTGGGACTACAGGTGCGCCATCACCATGCCCAGCTTCTCTTTAAATTTTTAATTCTAAAAAGCTATATTGAGTTGACAAACCATACTTAGTGGTTCATAAGTTATTATTATGTGCCATTTGAAGTTCAGTTTCCAGGGCTGCAGAAGTGGCTCAGCAGGCAAAAGCAGTTGCTGCAAACATGAAGACCTGAGTTTGAATCCTAAGCACCTATGTAAAAAGCTAGGCATGGCTGTGTATGCCCAGTACTATGGCAGGTGAGTGGGCCTGGATTTGTTTTCATCTTTAGTAAGTGGCAAATTTTAAACAAAAAGGGGGTGGGGCTGGAGAGATGGCTCAGTGGTTAAGAGCACTTGTTGCCCTTTCAGAGGACCCAAGCTCTGTTCCCAGCACCTACATGTTGGTTCATAACTGCCTATAAAGCCAGGTCCAAGGGCTCCAACACCCTCTTCTGGTCTCCGAGCATACCATACACATGTGACATACACATAAAAATAAAATAACTGTAGGGAGGGAGAAATGGCTTAGCACAGGCTGTCAAAGAAAGATGCTTTCTGCCAAGCCTAACAATGTGAATTCAAAACCTGAGACCCACATGCTGAGAAGACAGAATGGATTCCTGCCAGTAATCCTCCAGTCTTTACACACATGTTATGTGGCACTGTGAACACAAAACACACAATAAATGAGCACCCAGGTTTGATTCCCAGCACCCACATGGTGGCTAACAACTGTCTGTAACTGCAGTCCCAGGGGAATCCAATGCTGTCTTCTGATTTCCCCAGGCATTGCACAACAGGGGTACACTGACATTCAGGCAATACACTAATACACATAAAATAATAAAATATTAAACAATAAAAGGTTTTAAAATTATAAAGAGATGATAAAATTATATGTATACCAAAGAGCTGTTTTAAAAGAAATTTGTTTTATTATCAATAAAGTTTTGATTATATGCCCTGGATTGCATACACATTTCTCTGGCAACAATAGGTTACTAGTGGAAAAAGAATACTAGCATAGGTCTGGAGAAACGGATAAAAGGTTGGAGATTACGTTGATGAATAGGAATGGGTAGGCCCATTAGGGTGATTTTTGTCCTGCCAGAGCCCTAGATTCCCACCAAATTGTCTTATGTCTGTCTACAGCAGAGAGTGAATCTGAACTGGGTTTAAAGGGCTTGGTGATGTCTTGGTACCTGTAATGCACAGAGAAAAGAATAGGGCTCTGTGGCAGAGGGAAGTCAGCAGACTTTGGGAAAGAAAAATGATCCAGTTTTTATCTGACATTTGAAATCTCACATCCTTTATTTGCTTTTCTTTTTAAGTTATCTTTCTTTTTATTTTATTTAAAACAGGGTCTCATGTAGCACAGGCTAGCTTACAACTCCTGATCTTTCGGCCTTTGTCTCCCAAGTGTTGGTATTAGAGACTTGTGTTACTGTGATTTTTGTCCTGCCAGAGCCCTAGATTCCCACCAAATTGTCTTATGTCTGTCTACAGCAGAGAGTGAATCTGAACTGGGTTTAAAGGGCTTGGTGATGTCTTGGTACCTGTAATGCACAGAGAAAAGAATAGGGCTCTGTGGCAGAGGGAAGTCAGCAGACTTTGGGAAAGAAAAATGATCCAGTTTTTATCTGACATTTGAAATCTCACATCCTTTATGTTCTTTTCTTTTTAAGTTATCTTTCTTTTTATTTTATTTAAAACAGGGTCTCATGTAGCACAGGCTAGCTTACAACTCCTGATCTTTCGGCCTTTGTCTCCCAAGTGTTGGTATTAGAGACTTGTGTTATTTTTTTTGAGACAGGGTCTCCCTGTAGCCCCAGCTGGCCTAGAACTCACCTTGTAGACCAGGCTGGTTTTGAATGCACAGAGATCCGCCTGGCTCTGCCTCCCAAGTGCTGGGATTAAAGGCATGCGCCACTGCATTTGAAAACTTTTAATTTTGATAATCATTAAATAAAAATTTTTATTTGAAATGCTCCTTTTAAAATACTTTTTAAAAAGAATTTAAAATGGGGGGTGGTGGTATGTGCATGTATGTTATGGTGCACATGTGCAGGCCAGAGAACAACTTTGTGAAGGTGATTCTTCCACCTTTTCGAGGTTTCTAGGGATCAAATTCAGGTCACTAGGTCTGAATGGCAAGTGCCTTTACTGCCTGAGTCATCTCTCCAGCCACCCCCTCCTTTTTTTTTTTTAAAGAGACAGAGTTCCACTATGTAGCCCTGGCCCTAGCTGTTACTATGTAGCTGATATTTGCCTCCTACTGCTAGGAATGCTGGGATTGGCCAGAACTCTTTTTTAATTTTTTTAAGTACATGTATCCATATATATCATATATGCTGGTGACTCAATGCAGAGTGCTTGCCTAGCATGTGTGAGGCCTTGGGCTCAGTCCTCAGCACCAACACATAAGTAGAATAAGCAGAACTATTGTTGTTTTTAATTGCTGAAAATACTGAAAAAGTTTCTCCATGTGAACTAAGTACA
Source organism: Nannospalax galili (assembly GCF_000622305.1). Lineage (NCBI taxonomy): Eukaryota > Metazoa > Chordata > Mammalia > Rodentia > Spalacidae > Nannospalax > Nannospalax galili. The sequence goes on along the minus strand of NW_008342393.1, from coordinate 1,644,646 downwards.
AAGAACTGAAGCCAGGCCTGGTGGTACATGCCTGTAATATACTCTTACACATACGTCCACCATTTGGGACTCTGAGGAGGAGGACTGATACATGTTCAATGGCAGTTTGAGCCACATATGCAAGATTCTATCTGAAAAATAAATAAGCCACAGAAATTGAAGGTGTTTTGTTGCAGTCATATTACTCAATTCTTTGACTGTTCCCTGAGTTATGAGCCAGAAAATGACAGTGGTAAGTAATTTATTGAAGATCTGTTGGTCGGTAGTTTCTGAACCTCCTCTAACTTTGCAAAATAATGGTTTGGAAACCACCTGCCCTTATGAAGCAAGGATGCCTTCATAGTTATCATAAGTAGTCACATTCTCAGCATGAAAACGGACATTTTAGCCGGGCATGGTGGCACACACCTTTAATCCCAGCACTCTGGAGGTAGAGGCAGGCAGATCTCTGTGAGTTCAAGGCCAACTGGGGCTACAGGAAGACCCTATCTCAAAAAGACCAAGAAAATAAAACTGATATTTTAGTTGCTCCTTTTGCATTCAGGGGAGTTGTACACAATAGCAGTGTATTTTTGTAAGACTTTCTGGTTTGTTTGGTTTTTTTTTTGGTCTTTTTGAGACAGGATCTCCCTGTAGCCCCAGCTGTCCTGGAACTCACTATGTAGACCAGGCTGGCCCTGAACTCATAGCAATCCCTTTGCCTCCTGAGTGCTGGGATTAAAGGCGTGTGCCACCACGCCCGGCAAACACCATATTTTTTAAATTTTATGTGTATGAATGTATTGCCTGCATGTCTGTAAGTGCACCAATGTCTTAAAATGCCCGATAAATCAGGATAGAGCATCAGATTCCCCTGGAACTGGAGTTACAGATGGTTATTAGCCATCATATGGATGCTGGGACTTGAACCTGGGACTTCTGCAAGAGCAACCGTGCTCTTAACTGCTGAGCCAACTCTCCAGCCCCTGAGTTTTCTTTTCATTTTATTTTTTAAGACGGGGTCTCGGGGCTGTAGAGATGGCTCAGTGGTTAAGAACACTGGTTGTTCTTGTGGAAGACCCGGGTTCGAACCAGCACCCAACATGGCTGCTAACAACTGTCTGTAACTCCAGTCCCAGGGGATCAGACAGCCTCTTCTGACCTTCTACCCCAGTAACCATCCTTTATATGTATAAACCATTTTTATATAATAAACTGAATTGAGTATAACCTGTGATAAATGCTATTTTACACAACTCAAACCCAAATTGTGCTAAATAGTATAGAAATTTGTTCCTGCAGATGTTTTAGTATCCCTTGCTCTCAAAAATTTTATTTGTGCCTCCATAGGTACTTTGATATTAGTGTCAAAAGTAAAGCTATCAGCTGAGCATGGTGGTACACATATTTAATCCAGCACTCAGAGGTGCAGACAGGCAAATCTCAAAACCAAAACAAGGAGCTGGAGAGATGGTTCAGCGATTAAGAGCGCTGACTGCTCTTGCAGAGGACCTGGATTGAATTCCCAGCATCTACGTGGCAGCTGATCTGTAACTAGTTCCAGGGGAATATGACTCTCTTCTGATCTCCTTTAGGCATTTCACCACTCGGGTGCCTTTACATACATGCAGGCAATACACTCATACACATAAAAATAATAAATAAAATTTTTCTAAAAAAACAACAGAAAAGTAAGGCTATCTTCTGGTTTGCCTTTATTTCTTTATTCCTAGATAAAGTTAGTGCTGGGACTGGAGAGATGGCTAAGCGGTTAAGAACACTGGTTGTTCTTGCAGAAGGCCCGGGTTCGAATACCAGCACCCACATGGCAGATAACAACTGTCCGTAACTCCAGTCCCAGGGGATCCGACAGCCTCTTCTGACCTCCTCGGGCATTGCACTACACGGGTGCATTTACCTACATTCAGGCAATACACGCATACACATAAAATAAAAATAACAAATTAAAAAAAAGAAAAAAAAAGACAGGGTCTCATTATGTAGCCTCTGAGGACCTGGAACTAGATATGTAGACCAAGCTGTCCTCAAACTCACGGAGATACCTGCCTCTGCCTCTCAAGTGCTGGGATTAAAGGCGTGCATACTATACCTGACCCTTAATGATGTTTTTTTTAATGAAATTCAAGTAAACAGCTTAAGCAGCAATTTTAAAAATCAGACATTCTAATGTAATACAATCCAAAGGTAAAAATGATTTGATACTTACATGCTAAGGAATGGTGGTAGAGAAATAATAAAACTTCATTTTATGTAAGGCGCTTTATAAAAGAAACACCTCAGGTTCATTTTTAAACTAAATTTTGACCATTGCACATTATAATCCTTTTACTGTTGCCAAATTTTTGCTATCCCCACATTTAATTTTACAACTGCATATGGGTTCTGACCTACTGTTTAAGCAGCTCAGTTCTTGGGGCTGGAGAGATGGCTCAGCGGTTCTTGCAGAGGATGCAGGTTTGATTCCCAGCACTCACATGGTGGCTAACAACCATCTATAACTCCAGTTCCAGGCAGTCTGATGCCTTCTAACCTATATGGACATTGCACGACACAGGTGCACTTACATACGTGCAGACAGTACACTCATACACAAAAACTAAAAGCGATTTTAAAAATGAAGCTTTGTTCTAAGTGTACAGCGGCAGATGACAATAAACACAGGTGTGTAGTATTTTGGGTGGTGATAAGTCAGTAAGTTCTGTGAAGAGAGGTGAATCAGACTAGAGGGAAAAGCAGTGCGCTATTCTATATATTTGGGGACAGTGTTTCTGATAGGACAGGTAGAGAGAATTGAGTGGTGCAGTCCTCTGGTGAGGGGTATTTTTTAAAATGTTGACTCTGTGATATGTGTATTGTGTGTGGTGCGGGTGTGTGTATATAATGTGTGTGAGAGGGCAAACATGCTACATTATGCTCAGAACTGTTGTGAGTTTCCTACCTTGGGTTCTGGGGATTATCAAACCCAGGTCATCAGGCCCTTTTACCTGCTGAGCCGGCTTACCTGGGGGAGTGTTTTCTGTGCTGGGGAGCTGCAGGTCTACAGTAGAGGTAGTAGATGCTCAGCATGGTTGGGGAGCCACCTAGGGGGAAAGTGGTAGGAAATGCTTGGTGGGGAGTAGCCTGTGTCCATGTCAGGCCTGTGAAGGACTCTGCAAGGTCTTGGCTCTTACAGAGTGAGATGGAAGTTCCCGAAGGGTTTTGAGCAGAGAGTTGACCTGAAGTGACACCCTAGCTGAGCCATCAGGTTCAGTCCTCGGAACCCATGGTGGTAGAACAAGAAACCGACTCCCAGAAGTTGTCGTCCTACCTCTATACTCCAGCCATGGCAATGTGTGCACCCACATTCAACACACATAACACACACACAATATTAATAAAATAAATTTTTAAAAAATGCTAAAAGGCTGCTGTTAGGAACAGGCTATTGGGAGACAAAGGTGGCAGCAAGGACAACCCAGAGGCTACTACAGCGATCCAGGATCAAGATAAGGGTGGTCCAGAAGGTTCTGAAGATGGAGGTGGAGTTGGCAGGGTACATGTAGACTGGGTGGAAGGTATGAGAGAAGATGGAGAGTGAGGTTTTGCCCTAAGCAAATAAGTTGGTCTCTCCCTGTCCATTCCCCTCTTAGCTCATTTATTTCCCCCCTTTTTCTCTTGTCTCTTGGTTTTTCACAGGGTCTTAATGTAGCCATGTTGACCTTGAACTCCTGATCCTCCTGCCTCCAAGTGCTGAGATTATAGGCCCCTGTGCCCAGGTTTTTGTTTGTTTCCTTTTGCTTTTATCTCACTCTATAACTCAACCTGGAGCTCTGAGATCCTCCTGCTTCAGCCTTCAAGTGTTGGGGTTACCAGTGTGAGCTACCATGCCTGGCTCTGTTTCATTTTTGAAACATAGTGTCTGTCTGTCTGTCCCTCCTTCCCTCCCCCTCTTAAGAAAGTCTTGTTACCCAGGCTCCCTGAGCAAGTGGAAGGCTACATGGCTCAGTTTGGGGGAGTAAATTGCAGTGACTGTGGCATCACACAGAATTGGAAACATAAGGTGGCCACAACCTTTGTCCCCTCATTTAATTCTGACAAGACTCCTGTGCAAAGTTATTACTAATCCCATTTTGTGCTCAAGTAAAGGGAGGTTCTGAATGCTAGGGAAATTGCCCAAGGCCACATAACAAGTTAAGGGACAGAGTTCCCAAGGTCCTGAGAGTGAGCCTTCCCTTTGTCCCTTTTTCTGCAGGTATGTCAGCCCAGTGCACACCCCCTTCCTTCCCTACATGCTCCCTGGAATGCTGGCTTGTGTTGAAGGAGTACTCCAGCATAGGAGAGACTGCCCTCCCTTCCCTTGGTGTGGCCAAGGGAAGAAGGAAAGGGAACTGACTCCAACCCCCCTCCTGCCACTCCCTCCAGATAACTGGCAGCTGAGGAAGTGGGGACTTAATAGACCTAGCAGAAAAGAACTGAGATTCAGAGGTTTAAACAGCAAACTCTCACCAATAATGAAAGATTAGGAGTGGGAAAACTGTTTAAAAATAGCACTTAATAGTTAACTGGGAAACAATATATTTTTGCAGCCATTGGTTCCACAAGAAAATAATTGGGTCCCAAGGCAGAAATGACTTGTTTTCATGAATGATTATATTGATCATTGGAGGAAAATGGATACATCCCCTTTGGAAGGCAATTCAAAGGAGTAGTGGCCATCTGGCCTGACATGGCCAGTGTGACATCCTGAGAAGTGAGCAGCAAGCTAATGAGCAGCCCCAGCCTGGCCTATGCAAGCAGGTTTGGGGCTGCTGGTGGGAAATGTGAAGCAAAAAGAACAGTGCCTCCACTTCAGTCTTCAGCTCTCCCCGGGGAAGAGTGGCCATTCAGGTATCCCTTCCTTGTTCTGTGTAACCCATTGGGGGCTTTTTTTTTTTTTTTTTTTTTCCCCCCTGGAAATGATTTGCCAGCAGCAAGCACCATGCTCTAACAACATAAAAGGCAGACTAAGGCTGGGCATGGTGGCACACGCCTTTAATTCCCACACTCTGAAGGCAGAGGCAGGCAGATCTCTGTGAGTTCTAGGCTACTCTGGTCTACATAGTGAGTTCTGAGTTCCAGACCAGCTGGGGCTAACAGGGAAAAAAAAAAAAAAAAAAAAAAAAAAAAAAAAAAAAAAAGGCAGACTGAGAGACTAGCCTCTGGTTTGCTGCAAACAGGGCAGTGTGACCCCAGGTGTTTCCCCTCTCTTTCCCTGGTCATTTTCTCTGTCCATAGTTAATCAAACTCTGAGCTGAGTGTGGTTGCACATACATGTGATCCCAGCATGCCAAACTGGAACAGGAGGATAGCTGCATATCTCAGAAAAACAAATGAGAATCTTTCCCTTTAATAGAGTAGTGGGTGCCCTTAGTTCCATTTTACATATAAGAAACTGAGTCAGAGAAAGAAATTCAAGTCCCTGGGCTGGAGAGATGGCTCAGTGCTTGAGAGCACTTGACTGCCCTTGCAGAGGACCTGGGTTTGATTCCCAGCACCCACATGGCAGCTATGAACTGTCCTTAACTCCACTTCCAGGGGAATCTGAAGCCCTCTTCTGACTTCCACAGCATTGCATAACATGGGTGCACTCACATATATGTAGACAATACACTCATACACATAAAAGTAATAAAATATTTAAGAAATATATTAAGGACAAAAAAATCAAGTCCCACCTGTTAAGTAAGACTGGAGACAGGTATAAATAAAAATGGTTTATGGGGGACTGGAGAGATGACTCAGTGGTTTAGAGCACTGGCTGCTCTTCCAGAGGACCCGGGTTCAAATCCCAGCACCCACATGCTAACTAACAATCATCTGTAACTGCCTTTAATTCTAGCACTCTGGAGGCAGAGACAGATGGAGGAGCTCTGTGAGTTTCAGGCCAGCAATGGCTACACAATGAGACCATGCCTACAGACATTTAAATAGGGGGGTGACCACACCAACCAACAAAAGCAAAAGTACAAAGCATGGTGAATACAAGGAATGGAAAGTGAACGGACTAGCAAGCAGTGTTGGGAGCTTGATGTGGGTTCAGATGAGGCTGCTCTGGGAAGACTGACTTACCCATTTGCTGCTTTCAGGCTTTGTGTAGAGAGATCTCTTTGGTCCTTCATCCAGAACAATAATCCCCATCACTTCTGGTACCATTCCCATTTTCACCATCATGTCAACTCCAGCTTTTTTGCCCAGTGCCTAGGGTCAGGTTGGTTGACAAGTGGATACAGGATAGAGACCTTGAGATTGGAAAGAGACAGCATGTTCAGAGACTGAAGGAGACCTGTTGTGACTAGCACAGGACATGAAGGGGGTGACTGAGGAGGTCTTCAGACCCTGGAGAACCTCTGTGAGGGATTGGAACGGGGGTAAGAAGGCAGTGAAGGTTTTTAGTAGAGGAGAGGCATCAGATGGTGCTTTAAGTTGTCATCTCAAGCTAAGTAGGGACTGTAGAGTCAGATGAGAAGGTGCAGTGCAGGCCTGTGGAGGTTGAACAGCAGTGAGGCTTTTGTCTGGGGGCCTGTGAGACAACCTGCTCATTTTTGCTAAAGAGAAACCAGAGGAAAGTTCCAAGGGAATTCTTCCCAAATGTCCTTTGTTTTCTCTGGGCTGCTGGGGCCCAAGAGGGAAAAACAGAGGGCATTTTGGAGCAGCTCAATGAAAAGATCCACCGTTTTATGGAGGACAATAGATTGGACCCACCTCTCAAGGTCTTTGGGCTCACAGCAGATGTGGGGTGTAGGTGCTGCCTGTCTCCAAGCCCTTGTTTGCCCTTTTCTTTTCACCAGTCCCTTACCCCTGCCATGGAGAGTGAGAGAGAAAAAAAAACACTGAATGTGCCTCTCCTGGGATCAGAGTCCTGCTTTTCTACCAGCCCTACCTAGGCTGGTGAAGCCCATTGCTTGGATTAGTTCCAGGCACCAGTTTCCATTTTCCTTCACAGGAAAAAGCTCTGAAAATAGCCTTTGGTGTTTCAGGGGACGAGATCCAGGCCTCAGGGCCCATAAGATAGTTCAGTAGGTAGAGGTGCTTGCTGCCAAGCCTGATGACCCTGGGACCCACATGGGGAAGGAGAGAATGAACTCCCTCAAGTTCTCTAACCTCCGCACACAGACACACACATACACACACACAAAATGTGATTTAAAAAAAGATCAGGCCTCCATCGGTCATGGCATTCCTTAGGTCACCAGATGAGTATTTCTTGGCTGATTTCAGGAGAGAAAGAAATCACCTGACATACCCTTCCCCAGGATCTGCCACTATGTTGGCCCCAGAACCCCAGCCCTTTATTTATACAGGCTTGGGGACAGGCCCAGAGCAGGCAAGGCCTTTGGGGCTCCACTGTTTCTCATTTTCAGAGCACTTGCGGTCCAGTGTGATAAGACAGCTCCTTGCAGACACACAGGTCATTTTACAAGTTCAGCCTCAACTGCAGACCACTTTGTGGTTTAGCCAGTACTTGTTTCTGTTTAGGGGCTGGGTAGAGCCTGGCTTCTGCTTCTGTACCTTTTTTGAAAGTTTTGTAGAGGATTTAGATTTAGGTAGGTTTAAGAGTGGCTCGGAGGCTCTGCCTCTGTCGGTGGTAGTGGAATAGGGAAATGAAGCAGATTCTGGAAAATGATGACTTGCTTGGCAACAGAGGTTATTAAAGGTGGCCGTTTGTCCTTGTGTGTTTGGGGGAGCTATCAACAGGTTTGGGTGGTACTTGAATGCAGTCTGGAACAAGCCCTGGTTTCTCCCTTGTTAGGCTTTGAGAAGACAGCTGGCCCTTGATTCAGCTTCCTCTCTTAGAAGAGCCAGATTTATGCATTGCCTAGAGTAAGAAGGGTCTGTTAGACCAGGCTGGGGCCAGCACCATTTAACTGAGCCCGATCCTCCATCAGCACTCTGTTCTTCCCAGCTGTTTGATTTGTTCTTATCTGTCTCCGGTTTTCCCAAGAGTCAAGACCTGTGGTTTCCGTTGGTTGCCTGAGAGGTCCCTAGCACATTGCTGCAAAGCACAGAAGAGCTTACTCAACAGCTGGTGAGAGAATGAGTCACTGAGGGGCTTGCTGGACAGGAGCAGCTGGTACTTACCCATTCCCTTCAAGCCAGCAGCCCAGAGCCTCCCCAAGCACATCTCCTAACTCTTCCCTTGGCCTTCCTCATATAGGCAAAGTGGACTCTGTCTCTTTCCACAGATGGAAGTCCAAAGCACTGAGAAGGGTAGCTATTCATTAGGTTGCCCCAGGAGCCTGCAGCTTGCATCTGTGTCCTGGGCACTGTATGCAAGCCCCCTTGCTCCCTTTCTTCAGAAGGAAAACAGTATGATAAGAAATCAGCAACTAGGTAAGGTGCACACACTGTAATCCCAGTACTTGGGAGGCTGGGGCAGGAGGATCAGGAGTTCAACTCTATAGTTAAGTTCAAGGCTAGCCACTTTTTCTGAGCACATTGAAGCCTGAGTTCTAGACTGGATGCTAAGAATTCTGCGTTCTGTCAAGCATACACCAATAGCTGTGGCCTGGGCAGGTCCTTTCCCCATCTTGATCCTCACCATCCACTGCTGTAAATGAAGAGTTAGGCTCTCTCCTGAGCCCTACCATTCATCAGAACTGTTCAGGCTGCTTCATTCTCAGATATGCAGTTCTATTCACTGGAGGGGTCTGGGCACCTGTAGGGATAGGTTGAGGTCAGCTTGGCCAGACGGTCTTCCATGTCCCTTCAGCTGAATCTGGCACAGTTGGGTGACTATGACTATGGCTTCCCTGTGGAAAAGTGTCTCTTTCCCTTTTGTTCAAGTCCCACTCCCTGCCTCCCTTTAGACTGGTATTTAGCAAAAGAGAAGCAGACCCTCTGCTTTAGAACAGAGCTTTTTTTGTCATTGAAATAGGGTCTCCCTGTTGCCCCACCTGGCCTGGCACTTGCTATGTATACCAGGCTGGTGTCAATCTCACAGAAATCTGCCTTCCTCTGCCTCCTGAGTGCTAAGATTAAAGGCATGGGCCACCATGCCTGGCTAGAGCAGGGCTTCTTAAAATACTATTATCAAAACCCCTTTTCAGGACTGGAGGGATAGCTAAGCTGTTAAAGGCTCAGGCTAACAACAATAACACCCCCCCCCAAAAAAAAACCAAACAAAAACAAAAACCCTTTTCACCAGAATAATTTTTATGTAACTGAATACATAGGTATATGAAAAATAAATACAGATATTCAAATCAATCATTTATTAATAATCAAATTTATTTTAAGGACCAGCAAGATGGCTTGCCAGGTAAAGGTAATTAAAACACTTGTTGGGTATACATATGATTTTACTATTTATTAAGCGTTGAAGCAAATTTATATGCCAGTAAAAATGGATGTGCTTGCCAGGAGTGGTGGCACGTGTCTTTAGTCCCAGCACTCGGTAGGTAGAGGCAGGTGGATCTTTGTGAGTTCAAGGCCAGCCTGGTCTATATAGCAAGTTCCAGGCCAGCTGGGGCTACAGGGAGACCCTGTCTCAAAAAGACCAAAAAGTAAAATAAAATAAAATAAAATAAAATAAAATAAAATAAATGGATGTACTCATTTAATTTTTCATAAAGAATTAAATCTTTTTTTGTTGTTTGTTTTTTTTGAGATAGGGTCTTGTGTAGACTATGCTAGCATCAAACTTACACTGGGTCCTCTTGCCTCTGGAATGCATTACCTCATCAGACAAGAATTAAATCGTGGGCTGGGCGTGGTAGCACATGCCTTTACCAGTACTCAGGAGGCCGAGGCAGGTGAATCTCTGAGTTTGAGGTCAGCTACATAGGGTCAGAATTAAATCTTGGTTGAATATTTGATACTACAGAAAATAGATCATCTTCACTGCTTTTCAGAGTTGATCAGTGCTTTGATTTTTATGAGCATCAGTGTAGGGAAGACCAGACAAAAACAGTATAGGCAGAAGTGTGTTTAGGGCTATTTCAGGTATTGTTGGAAATTCTGTCCTAATTCTAAGCCCAAATTCATTTAATGACCTTTCTTTTACAAAACTCAAATTAGCAACTCAAGCAACTTTTTTGGGGGTAGGAGGGTCTTTTTTTTTTTTTTTTATTTTTTTGAGACAGGGTTTCCCTGTAGCCCCAGCTGTCCTGGAACTCACTATGTAGACCAGGCTGGCCTCAAACTCACAAAGATCCACCTGCCTCTGCCTCCCAAGTGCTAGGATAAAAGGTGTGCGCCACCACGTCTGGCTATTTCATGATTTTTAAAACTACATTTATTTAGTTTTAAAAATATTTTTATTCTTTAGGAATTTCATACAATGTATTTTTTAAATATTTTATTTATTATTTTATGTGTATGTGTGTATTGCCTGCATGTAGGTAAGTGCACCCGTGTCGTGCAATGCCCTCGGAGGACAGAAGAGGCTGTTGGATCCCCTGGGACTGGAGTTACGGACCGTTGTTAGCTGCCATGTGGGTGCTGGGATTCAAACCCGGGTCTTCTGCAAGAACATTCAGTGTTCTTAACTGCTGAGCCATCTCTCCAGCCCCTCATAATACAATGTATTTTAATCTTAACATCCCAAATCCACCCCACCTCTACCCCTCCATCCTTCTCTTTTATATTTTTATTTGTGTGGGGACCCACAGAGGCCAGAGGAGGGTGTTGGAACTGGAGTTATAAGCAGTTGTGAGCTGCCTGATATGAACACGAGGAACTGAACTTGGGTCCCCTGGAAAAACAGCAAGTGCTCTTAACATCTGAGCCATCTCTCTGCCCCCCTCCCTTTTTTCTTTTTCTTTTTCTTTTTTTTGGGGGGGGGTCTTTTTGAGACAGAGTCTCCCTGTAGCCCCAGCTGACGTGGAACTCTATGTAGACCAGGCTGGCCTTTTGAACTCACATAGATACGCCTGCTTCTGCCTCCAGGGTGCTGGGACTAAAGGAGTACACCACCATGCCCAGCGTTTATTTATTATATTTATTTTATGTGTATGAGTGTATTGCCTGCATGTAAGTCTGCATGTATGTGAGTGTTGTACAGTGCTGCAGAGGTCAGAGAGGGCTTCAGATACCCCTGGAACTGGAGTTAAGGATGGTTTGTAGCTGCCATGTGGGTACTGGGAATCGAACCCAGGTCCTCTGCCAGAGCAGTCAGTGCTCTTAACCGCTGAACCATCTCTCCAGCCCCATCTTTTCTTTTTTTTAAATAGCCCATCGAGTCCAGTTTGTGTCATTCATATATACTCCTGGGTGTGGAGCCAGTTACATTTCTTTTTATTTATGTATGTGTGATTGGTTGCATGCACAGGTCAGGATGGATGTGTGGAGGTTAGAGGATAACTTTTGGGAGTCAGTTCTCCTTCCACATATGGGTTCCAGGGATTGAAATCTGGTGGTTAGGCTTGGCAGCAAGCAACCTTACCTACTGAGCCATCTCATAGATGTCCTCCAACCCTGTTTGTTTGTTTGTTTTTATTTGATACAGGGTCTCACTGTGTAGTCCCAGGCTGACCTGGAACTCACCACATAGCCCAGGCTGGCCTTGAACCTGCAGTAATCTTCCTGCCTTCAGCCTCCTGAGTACTGGGATTATAGGGTTGTACCACCATGCCAAGCTTAAAAGCTGTGTTTGAAGGACAGCATCAGAAAAAGGGGATTCAGGCATTCATGCTACGTTCTCTATATAGCAAAGCTTCAGCTAAGCGACCCAAGGTTCTCCTTTTACAGTTGACCCTGTCCTTAACTCTTATTGGAAGAGAAACCACATAGGGGTGACTCCATCTTCAGAGAGATTAACTTTTTCTTTGGTCTTTTTTTTTTTTTTTTGGTCTTTTTGAGATAGGGTCTCCCTGGAACTCACTATGTAGACCAGGCTGTCCTTGAACTCACAGAGAGCCACCTGCCTCTGCCTCCTGAGTACAATGAAAGGTGAGTGCACCATCACACCTGGCTGAGAGATTAACTTTTAAATGGTGTCATACCTTAGTTAGGTCTCTGGATACCAAGTCTCTTTGTGGTAGATATTCTCCTCTCTGTGCTTCTGGCCCCTTGAGAGGGAATGAGCCCAGGCAGATGTAAATGTCTAGATTGGTTCCTTGCCACTCTGGCACACATCTGCTTAGTCCATACCTAAGTGGCCCCCTCCCCTGTTGTTTGATGTGTCATCAGGGGGAGGCAAGCTCATTTTAATACAAGTACAGGTAGTGTAATTAGGTCAGCAAATCTGCAGTTTAACAAAAACTGGTCCTGACAGATTTCAGGTCCTACTGAGGAAGGATATAAACACAAATAACTAAAAATGTAATTAAATAATTTAAAGAAGCTGAAAAGCCAGGCATGGTGGCACACACCTTTAATCCCAGCACTCATGAGGCAGAGTCAGGCTGATCTCTGTGAGTTCAAGGATAGCCTGGTCTACATAGTGTTCCAGACCTGCTGGGGCTTCAGGGAGAGCCTGCCTCAAAAAGACCAAAATAATGAATGTAAGGACACTGAGAATGGTGGTATAAGTTTGTAATCCCAGATACTCTGAAGGCTAAATCAGGAGAATAGGAAGTTCAAGGCCTGCCTGGGCAGCTTAATGAGCCCTTGGGGGTATAATTTATTGGTACAGTGCTTGCCTAGCATGAACAAGACCCTAAAGTTCAGTTCCCGTCATCACACACCGATACACATATAATACTGTAGGGTTTATTCTCAGAAACAGCCCCAGAACTCTGCAAGGTTAGGGCTTGACCCTGCCCAGCCTGCTCTGCTCCCCTCCTCTAGCCTTTGGTGGTCCAGTGCTGACAAGGCTTGTGTGTCTCTTGACAGCAGATCCTTCTGGTGTTGCTGTGGTAGAGTGATTGGCAAGTGTGCCCTACTGTCCAGTGATTCTCAGCTCCTGGCTCCTAGTCTGGCTGACCTCTCTTTTTCCTGGGAAGATGTTCCTGGTGGGCCTAACAGGAGGCATTGCCTCAGGCAAGAGCTCTGTCATCCAGGTCTTCCAGCAGCTGGGCTGTGCCGTGATTGATGTGGATGTTATTGCCCGCCATGGTGAGTTAGAAGGGGACGGATTATACACAGCAGCTCCCCTGGGCTTCCTTTCTTCCATGAGCCCCCCCCCCCCCGTTTTTTAATTTTCATTTTATATGTATGCATGTATTGCCTGTATGTAGGTAAGTGCACCCATGACCTACTGGCGGAGGTCAGAAGAGGCTGCCGGATCCCTTGGGACTGGAGTTATGGACAGTTGTTAGCTGCCATGTGGGTGCTGGGATTCGAACCCAGGTCTTCTGCAAGAACAACCAGTGTTTTTAACCACTGAACCATCTCTCCAGCCCCAGCCCCTTCTTTTTATAAGTCTCTTTGGGGCCTTCAAGGACAGGGAGGCTTTCTGGCCCAGTTTTCTATCTGCTCCATCTTGTCCTTGAGACTCTTCTCACTCAACTCCATCACTAGCCTGAGGGATTCTGTGAACACTGCTTTTTCCCTGCATTTTTGTTTTTGCTCCAACTGAAAGAAGCAGCCTTGGGTTCCCCCATCAGTATATTTCTGGTCACTTGGATTTTTCTGACTGGTTTAGAGATTCTGGAGTGACCCAGCTTCTTTATACTGTAGTTGTCCAGCCAGGATACCCTGCCCACCGGCGGATTGTAGAAGCCTTTGGCACTGAGGTCTTGCTGGAAAATGGTGACATCAACCGCAAGGTCCTGGGAGACCTGATCTTTAACCAGCCTGACCGGCGGCAGCTGCTCAATTCTATTACCCACCCTGAAATCCGCAAGGAAATGATGAAGGAGACCTTCAAGTACTTCCTCCGAGGTGAGACCCTGGTCTTGGGAACTGAAGGGAACATAGCCCCTCCTTGTAGAACAGGAACTTTTTTCTGGAGGGTGGGGGAAGCTGGTCATGCAGGCTTCTGAGTTCGAAGTGCTTATTGGCACTCCCATGTCTGAAGGGAGAGGTGGGAGGGCAGAGAGGCTGGCCTAGGCCCAAGGAGACCTTCCTACTAGCCTTTGATATGTGTAGCCTCTAACCTGGGCCTCTGAGTAGAAGGCCTAGAGACCAAGTTTCCCATCATTCATGATGTGGAGACTTGAATTCCTAGAGAGTACTGGGGCCCTTTTTGGCTTTCTTCTGTAACCAGGGCCAGGTCCCTCATCCTTCATGCCTCAGATTCTATGTACAGAGTAAGGAACCTCCCCCCAACCTTTCTTCCTCTGGCTAGTACTTCCCTCAATAAAAAGAGGTGACAAGAGGGCTGGAGAGATGGCTCAGCAGTTAAGAGCACTGACTGCTCTTGCAGTGGACCCAGATTCAATTCCTAGCACCCACATGCCAGCTAACAACCATCTGTAATTCCAGTTCCAGGGGATCAGATGCCCTGTTCTGGCCTCCAAGGGCATTGCACAACATAGGTGCACCTACTTACATGCAAGCAATACACTCATACACATTAAATAAAAATAAATAAAATATTTTTTAAAAAAAGAGGGTGATAGGCATCCAGGCTGTTGACCCCCTCCTACCTTTTCATCCCTAAAGCTTCAGAAAGTCTGGAGCTGGCTCCTAGCACCTCTTGCTGTTTGTCCTAGTGGCACCTTACCAATGCCTTCTCTTCTTCCTCTCAAGAAAAGTCTGGACTCTGCCTTTGTCCTCCTCCTGTGTCTGCCAGTCCCTCCCCCGCACCCTCCCCCCCAAAGCCTTCTGCTTTTCATTCCTGCCCTTTGCATTTGCTCCCAGGCCAGCTCCAAGTACATCTGCAAGGCTGCGAGGCGCCAGTGGCTTTCCCCTTCTGAAATGAAGCATTGGATAATGTCACCAGCTCCAAAGCTTTCCCACTGTGTCATCCACCCAGCCTCCCCACCTCCCTAACCACCATTGCTTAAATAAAAGCCAGAAATCTTTTCAGCTCGATAAGGTGAAAAATGGGGACGACAGCTGTGGCTTCCAGAGTCCCAGTTTCTCCCTGATGAGTATAACAGATACAACTGTCAAAGTTGGTATAATCAAACGTCAGATAAGATCACCAGCTGTTGGGGAGGTCTCTGCGTAGGCAGGCGGATATCTTAATAGAGTCAGGATAGTTTGCAGGGCTTATCAAGCAGGAGGGATGTGACAGCTGAATAGCCCTTTACCAGTGAACCAGAGAGCTGGCCACCAGCTCCCAAGAGAGCCTCGAGAAAGGACAGTGAAAGGAGGAGGGAGTGACTGTAGTGGAGCAGGGAAGGAAGATAAGAGGTCCAGGGAGGATCTGGTCTTTTCTCTGGCTCTGACCTGGGGAGGGTAAAATGGGTGGAGAGCCTCAGTGCTAGCCTCCCTCCTCCTCAGAACAATAGTAACAACAGTTGTGATTTAGGGGACATAGTTAGGGGCTAGGGTGGTGCTCATTTAATCTTTCCCATCATCCTGTGAAGTAGGTATTCCTTTCACTCATTACAGAGGTGAGTTTGTTAAGGTCTTGTGGTCACGTGGGGCTGTTAAATGCTGCAAACCAAGACTTGTCAGCAGAGCTCACTCCTCATCAACTCTTAGGCTTCCTAAGCCACAGGTCTTGAGGATCAGGAACTCCAGCAGCTGGGGTTGTCACCCCTATCGCCTGTATCACATTGAATACTGACTTCCAGTGTCACCCTTGAATTGGTGTGGTATGTGTGGTTCTGTGGTTGTGTTTAGAATGAGATACCCATCCAGGCCAGGGGTCTCTAGGCAGCAGCACCTGTCCTTACTGTAATGTCCTGCACCCTTCCAACTTTGTTCATCCATTCAGGGGACAAAGAGAAGCAGATGTGCACAGAGTCTGCAGGGACGTGCCCACTTACAGTGAGCAAGGGCACCGCCTTCATCCTGCCTTGATTTGGGGAGGGCCAGTGTCTTTTTTCCATTGAAAGAATCCTGTAGTGTTAATCTGAACCACCCACGCTGCTTCTGCTGCAAGAGGCAGCCTCTTAACTTTGGAGTAGCTGCTGCCGATCTGGAATGGTACAGGTCTCTCATGCAGAGCTGCAGAGGTAGTCATGGGACCATGCCTAGACCTGGCTCCCAGGAAGGAACCTCTGCTTTGGGGTTTTTTTTTTGAGCTGGTATGAAATAGGGCAGAAAAGTCTATTACTCCCAGAAACTCTACCCCGTCTCCCACAAGTCTGGCTGTGTCTTGTCCCAGCTCAGAACTAACTTTCAGAGTTGGAGATCAAGGTCTGCCCTGACAGCCTGATCAACTTGGCCACACTGTGGTCCCAACCTCCACTGGGTCTCCTAGCTCCTTGTGCTCTGCTGGTTCTCACTCTGGAACTTGTAGAACGCCTTACCTCACCTCTTTTCAACAATCAGCATCTTCCCTGCTTTTCAAAGCCAGTGCAAATGCCAGCCCTTCTCCAAGGTCTTCCCTGATCAGCCAGCCAGAAGTGATTTTCTGCAGTCTTCTGTGCTGAATGGCATTGGAACTGGCTGGCACTCAGGGTATATCTGTCCCTGGAAGATCTCCCATCTGCTGGGGCACTCTACATAGGGGCTAGTCATAAGCATCCCTCCTGGTGCCCTTGCAGAATTGAATTTGGGTGTTTTCCATCCTCTCTCCAGGATACCGCTACGTGATTCTGGATATCCCCCTCCTGTTTGAGACCAAGAAGCTGCTCAAGTACATGAAGCACACGGTGGTAGTGTACTGGTAAGTGAGGCATGGTCTGGCTGACTGGGGGGAAAGGAGGACACTTAGAATAAGGTCTACCTGGAAAACATGACTTTGCCCCTTTCCCATGGAGTGGCAAAGGCACACAGTGGTGCCTAAGCCTGTAGAAACCAGCTTTTGTACCAGATCCTGATACACCTGGGGCAGGTATGAAAAGTGAGGAGCCCTAGGTCTCTCTAGTGTTTGGGAATAGCTCCCTCTGCTGGCCTCTGGAGACACTTTAGTCAGCTCTCTGGCTGTCTTGTTACTCACTGACTCCCTCCTGAGAGCACTTCACAGCTTCCCAGACAACTCCTGTGCTTACTGCTTCACTCTCCCACTTTCAGCATGAAGTACTCAGGGCAGAGAGGGACACTTCTGAGTTACAGAGGGAAAATTGAAATGGGGGCAGCTGTAGAATTTGTCTAGGCTCACCCATTGGCAGTACTGAACAGAGCTTTGTGGACACAGTTGTCAGAAGCCCCCTAAGGAAGCTCTATTCTCCGAATCCCTCAAGGCATAAAGCAAACCAGAATCTAGGTTTGGCAAACAGGAGACTCAAACTGCCAGGGAATGAGTCAAGCCCCTGCGGGTGAGAGTAGATGAGGCTGCAGGGTGTCTCTGCTTCCCAGAAACTTCCTAGGTGTCGCCCACAAGTACAGCAGACACATAGATGGGCTTTGGTTCTGCAGGTATTTTGAGCACAAGGTGGTTCTCAAGAGAATAATGTGGGAAGCTCCTGGCACACTGGAGGTGGAGCCTGGAATGCTTAGTGCTCTGAGCTTCGCCTTGTCCTTCTCTCAAGTCTCCCATGGACTGTCATTTCAAACTTAATCTGAATCCCCTGGGCCTAGTGTGGGGAGGCAAGTATCTTCTCAGCCCTCCCACTGGGCTGTGCTTTTCCATGTGAACTTTCAACCTCTCCTTTTTGTTTTTGTTTCATTTTGTGGTGCTGAAGATGGAACCCAAGACCTTGAACATATTAAGCAAGTGCTGTAATAACTAAGCTGTATCCACAGCCTCTCTGGGTTTTGTTCCTATTTGTGGAAAATATCAGCTGAAGCCAGGAGGGCCCTGTGAAGTCCTGGAATTCTCTTTACTTTACTAACACAAATGGAACTCTGTACCCAGGAATCCAAAAACAGAGGAACTAGATCTTGTGGTGTAGGTGAGGAAGCAGAACAGCCAGTTGCTTCTGCAGTTCCCGAGACACCATGCCCTCCCTTGCCACCTTCTCTACCAGCACATCTTTGAGATTTGTCTGTTTGTTAAGAGCAGAAATAATTGTGGATTCTGGCCAGAGAATGGGGCTTTGTTGGTGTGGTGCTGCCTGCTCTCCAGATCTTCAGTGCTGTGCTCCCCTTTAGGCAGAGGAGCTTTCACCAGAATCCTGGATTCCATTCTTGCCCCTTTCCAGCACAGGAGAGTTTATGTATGACTCTCTGGAGAGGTCAGTGGGATAGGTAATTATTTGCTTTTCTCCAAAAGGATCTACCTCGTGAACCATTCCTGGAGCATTTGAGACAATATGGAGCATTTTCTAAAAAGTGATTGTACTTCAACATGATACTGAATGTTTTTGAGGGGTTTCAAGTTGTGGAATAAGTGAGAAAAAACCTATAGCCACAAGTAGCATCCAACCTTCACTGTCATGGTCCTAGTTCTCAACACCACTAAGGGCTGTTGGTGGTTACTGCCTTTACACCCAGAGGGTCTCTGGTCTGCACCACACCTTTGGAAGGGAGTCCACTCCCACACAGCTGCAGGCCATCTTCATCCTCTTATAGGTTCCCCAGCCACAGACGTGTGCATTCCTAAGACTAGATGTGTTCCTATCCTTAAGTCTTGCTGGGAAAAGCTCTGCTACATCCTCTTTTTGCGGGGGAGGGGGGTCTTTTTGAGACAGGGTCTTCCTGTAGTCTCAGCTGGCTTGGAACTCACTATGTAGACCAGGCTGGCCTCGATCGATCTCACAGAGCTCTGCATGCCTCTGTCTCCTGAGTGCTGGGATTAAAGGCGTGTACCACCATGCCTGGCTAAAATATTTTTGTATGAGTGTGTTGCCTGAATATATGTTAAGTACACCCATGTTGTGCAATGCCCACAGAGGCCAGAGGAGTTAGAGCCCCTGGAACTGGAGTTACAAATGGTTGTTAGCCCCTGTGTGCATGCTGAGATCCAAATCCTGATCTTCTGCAAGAGCAGCCAGTGCTCTTAACCTCTGCACCATCTCTCCAGCTCCTATATCCTCTAATGAAGGAGGTTCATTTCCATGGAGCGGGGCTTTGTGTCTGGATTTGTTTACTGTATTTCTCAGGTCCAGAGAAGAGCTTGAATGGTCTATCTTTCTTCCCATTTTATAAAAGCAGAGAAAACTTAGACCAACTAGCAGTCAGAAAGAGCCAAATGGTAGAAAATAGCTGCAGTAGCCTGTTCCCCTCTGTTCCTGTTGGGAGTCTGGGTAGTTCAGAGTTAAAGGGTCCTAACAGAACCAATCACAGCTTCAAAGGGTGGCTCCTATGTGGCTGCAGGCAGGAGAGGGAGTTCCTGAGGAAGAATGCAGATGGTGATCTCAGAATGGGAAAGGGGGTCCTGTTCAGCCTCTTCTGCAGTGCTTAGTCCTGTCCCAAGATGGAGGGTCCATACTTTGAATCCTTGCTTCTCTTTTTGAAGTGCCTGTATATTACCTATCCCACTTCTTCAGTGGCATCAAGCACAGAGCAGTCATCTCAGTAGAGTCCTTTTTCCTTAAATGTTCAGGGGTGGGGTTTGGAACTGGGGAGAGGGTCATGTGATAGCTAGGGAGCTAGTTTGGATATTGCAGGTCCAGGCCCCCAGGAAGAAGCATTTTTGCTTCCTAGTGCAAGCTGTTCATTAAAAGTCACCTATGCGGGGCCTGGAGAAATGGCTCAGTGGTTAAGAACACTGACTGCTCTTGCAGAGGACCTGGGTTTGGTTCCCAGCACCCACATGGTGGTTAACAACTGTCTATAACTCCAGTTCCAGGAGAATCTGACACCCTCTTTTGACCTCTGTGGGCATTGCATGACACAAGTACACTTACATATATACAGACAATACACTCACACACATAAAATAAATAATAATTTTTTTTTTTTAAGAGTCACCCATACAGGGGTCCAGATGTAGTTGATTTCTAGGTGATCAAATCCTGTTATATTGAATCTGAGAAAACTCAGTTCTAGCAGCAAAGCAGAGATACACCAGGTGACAGAAAATTCCTCGTTGGTGTTGGGATAGCAGATGGCGCATAGACCTATCAGGTGGCTTACAAAGGGTGGATGAGGTAGGAGGGATCTAGTGAGCTTTTGGATTTCCCTTCCTGGCTGGGATTTCAAGTAGCCCAGAGCAGCACAGGATTTGAGGGAAGATGCTATCCCTAAGCAGCGTTTCAGACTGGGCCTGACCTAATGGCCCAATCCTGAATCTTGCTGTTGAGAAGGGAGACTTGGGTCTACAGTATATTTTTGCCCTGTCCTTAGCGACCGAGACACACAGCTGGCACGACTGATGAAGCGGAACAACCTGAACCGTGAAGATGCAGAGGCACGGATAAATGCCCAGCTGCCCCTAAAAGACAAGGCCCGCATGGCTAACCATGTTCTAGACAACTCCGGCGAGTGGAGCTTGACCAGACGCCAAGTCATCCTCTTGCATGCCAAGCTGGAACGCTCCATGGAGTACCTGCCACTGAGGCTCGGGGTCCTGACGGGTCTGGCAGGCATTGCCAGCCTCCTCTACCTGCTTACCCGCTACCTTCTGCCTTCCCCTTAGCTAGGTAATACACCAAGGCAGGAAGCCTTAGGTCTTCTCCTTGGAGGCCTAAGTCCGGTATCACATCCTTAACATTACACTCACTCTGAATCTGTAACTGGCCCCTGTGCTGGGCGAGTTCTTTGGAGTGTATCCTGTCTAGCTGAGGTGGCAAAAAGCAGCCCACTGTCAGTAGGTACCCCTGCCCACTCTCCCTCTGCCCCTTGTACCCTCTCCTGCCCCCTGCCCCCCAGTACCACCTACAGAACAGTATCCACAGTAGCAGGAAAGCAGCAGTTAGCAGTTTCTGTGACCCTTGCTGGTGGTTACAGCTATGTGGCCAACAGTTCCCTGGGCTTTAACCTTCTCTGAGCACCGGCTCCACCATGACCAAAACCTCCTTAGTAGACCACAGCAAATCCTTGTGGACTCAAGGGCTTCACTTTCAAACAGGGCTCTCTCCTGAGTTAAAACCTTCTGCCAGGGTGTAGTGTGAGTCCCCTCTGGGGGATGCTGTGGCCAAGCCAAAGCAGAGTTCTTAGGGGAAATCAGCTTCTCACGGGGCTTTCTTCGGCTTTCCTCAAAATTTACTCCTACCTCCCACCACTCTGCTGTCTCCTAGCCCTGTACTCTTGGTATTCCCCAGGCCCACATCTGTCTTACCTCTGTGCCTGCCCCTGAATCCTCTTTGCCCTGCAGTATCTTCCCCCTGCAAGTGGGCTGACCTGGCTTCAGCACCAGGCCCAGGCTGAGTTAGGTACTCTAGAATGTCACCCTCCCATGTTTTACTTTAATCCATGGTAGAATGGTCAGCCAGAACCTGATTGGTTTCTCCTAGACTGTGCACCTCTAGAGGACAGGGCTGGCTTGCTGACCTCTGTGCTCTGGTGTGTAGCCTGCTCACCATTGGTGCTCAATAAATTGTACTGGTCTAAAATGCCTACTGGGTTCTGTTTGACCTCTGCTCACACTGTGCCCCAGCAGGACTCCAGTCAGGTCCTGTGGGCCTGCCTCTGTAAGAGGTGGATGATGGTACTGGACAGCATCATGTCCATTTGCCCATGGCTCCGGGTTCCTTCTCAGTCCAATTAGACCAGTGCAGACATGAGCCTTCCCTACCAGTGCCTGCAGACCTGCTGATGTGTAGCTCTTGTTCCCAACAGCCTATTAAGGCCGAAAATGAGTGTGACTAATGTTAGTGCACCCGTGGCCAGTTTTAATGCCCACTTTTCCAGAGCTGCACATACTTCAGAGACCAGCTCATTAACTCCCTGCACATTCCCAAGGAGCAAAAGAGAGCCAGGACAGTTAGTGAGCCGCTGTGAGAACGTGGCAGAAGCTACCTGGCCCTGGTTTGGTGGGGTCTGGCAGAACCTGGGAAAGGGGAGGCAGTGTATGGACTTGGGCAGTGTCCTTTACGCTGTGGCCGAGAAAAGGACTGGCTTAATGCTGTGGCATGCGCAACACAGTCATGTGTGTAACAGTCACTGGTTATGCCTATTCCAGGTGCAGAGATGGAGGGGTTTGATTTGGGTCACATAGGTTATGAACTGCGTACTCTCCCCTCTGAGGAGGGACAGGAAACCCAGGAGTGGGGTCCAGTTCTGTCTCCTTGCAGCCTGACTATCCTGCCTTTGCTTTCTACCTACTAAGTAGAGGTGTGAAAACCCTTTTGAAAACTGATGTTCAGAGTTACTTCTTTCCTGGCCCAGCCCAGGCTGGGCCAGAGTTTGGTACAGAATGAGAGAACACTGGTCTGGAAGATGTGCAGAACCTGCCAGTGCCATCCTGCCCTGGCCCTGACAGCACCACAGCTTCCCTGCCACTCCCACAGTTCCCTGCTTCCTGGACCACTGTCCAGATCTGCGGATCCAAAGTGGCTTTGGAAAAGGACCTGGCTCTCTGGTGTTCATGCTCATGCTTCAGTTCCTGTCCACTTGTGGAAACAGTCCACTGGAACCCAGCTCCTCTGGAGCAGGTGTCCTCCCATGTAGCCAGCAGGTGGCAGCACCCACCCGAGTTGAGGCTGGGCCCAAGCAGCCAGCTCTGGAGGAGCTCTTCCTGACTGCTTGAGACCAGCATCCTGCTCTACAGAGGCACTGGTGCACTGCCTGGCCTCAAGCACCAATTAAAAAGATGTGTGTGAGCCAGATGTGGTAGTGCATACCTATAATCCCAGCATTTGAGAAGCAAGGTAGGAAGACTGTTGAGAGGCTAGTTTGAGCTACATGGCCATATCTTGTGTCACAGAAACAAAACAGGTGTACAACCTTGTCCTTTATAGGCCAGGACTAACCTACAGTTCGCAGCTTGGGCTTTAACACCTCGTGCAGCTACGTGCTCACCTGCTTCTTGACGAGAGATGAAGGATGCTGCCAGCCCTTAAAACCCCTTTCACAACCCCCAGGTCCAGCCTGGCCCCAGAATAATTTACAGTTTGCAAGGTACATTCCCACAGTTGTCTTGAGTCTCCCAGTTCTGCTAGGGAGTGAGGGGAGTGGGGGGTTTTAACGAACAGCTGCGACTCCCATCCAGCTGGATTCCCAGCACTGAGAGCCTCCTGCTGCTCTATCAGTTACAACTTTATCAGTTATTGACAACTCTTCAGATGTTTTCTCTGTCCTTAGGGGTCAAGGGGCAGGGCAAGAGAAAGCTTGGGACTCTTCTCAGCCTCCCAGGTTAGAAATTAGATGGGAGCAGGAGGATCTCTGTGAGTTCAGCCAGCCTGATCTACATAGTGATTTCTAGGCCAGCTGGGGCTACAAGGAGACCCTGTCTCAAAAAGACCAGGAAAAAAAAAAAAAAGAAAGAAATTGGATGGAAGAAGCCTAGTGTCTGCAGAGATTGCTCCTTTTTCTCAGAAAGGTACTCAGGTCAATAAGCACTTGAGGTTCAGGAGCAAGAGAGGGAATGGAGGTAGTCATGACCTCAGGCCACCAGAGCATAAGGGCAGCCAGGCAGGCCCTTGGAGATGGAGAGAATGCACCCAGAGAAGGTGGTGATAAATACCCCAGGTTGCTTTCCTGTTCTTTCCAGGAAAGGGGTAATATGGCTGGTAGCTCCTACATCCCCCCCCCTTTAACCAGAAGTGGGACCCACTGAAAGAAGTCTCTTTGCTCCCCACCTCCTCCTCCTTCCATCCCCTCCCTGTTGGTCGGATTCCAATACAATTTCCAGCTAACCAGCATGTCGATAGAACAAGTCGGGCGGCCCGATAGCTGGCCAATTACAGGAAATCATTCTGCTCCATAGCTCAGTGCTCAGGAGAGGGAGGGAGCAGGAGCCCAGCTTGCAGGCTGGGAAGGGGCAGGTGAAGGTAGGGAGCCCACAGCCCCCCCTCCCCTGGGCTGGGGGTGGGGGATATGGATCAGAGGCTCCTGGGGACACTCCAGCCTGGGGCTCTTCCTCAGCCTCACAGAGCTCTGGATCTAGCTTTCTTGTGATGGGAGACTGGTGCCCCAAGCCATAAAGAGATGCAGAGGCTGAAGATCCATGAGGAGGGTTCCCAAGGCAAGGCTTTTGGATAAAGAGGATAGGAGGGCCATGGATGAGACTAGGGGCTGGGCTGGGGTGAGGATGGCACCCAGGTCTCTCACCCAGAGGAACCCTACAGGGCCCATTTGAGGACCTAGAAACTGGCCCACAGCAGGCAAAACTGCTTCCAGAGCCAGCCCAAACCAAGGAGACACTGGCAGCCCTAAAGTAGGAGTGTCAGAGGAGCAGAAGGAAAGTTGCCCAATCAGAGTGGGGATGGGTATATAAATAGACACACATGCACACACACACATGGGCCACGGCTTGGTGAATAGGGTAAAATTTCCACCCAGCCTTCCTTCCATTCTAGAAGGTAGACCATAGAAGTGTAGGAGGAGGCAAGACCCTCACCTCCCAGCCCCTTGCTATAGGTCACCCCTCTGGCTCTCCAGAAAGGGCACCAAGTTACGTCCACTCTTCATCTGTCATGGTCCTTGTTCACTTGATGTCTCTTTACCAATTCCACCACTTCTCTCATCAGTTCTCTCCCAAAAATATCTTAAGCCATCCTCAGAATGCCCATGCTCAGACCCTTCCTTCCCCTCCCAGCTTCAGTAAGTTCTTTCCTTGCCCTAGGTCTTTCACCCAAGTACTGAAAGATCCTTGAGGGACAGAACTTATGAATTAGCCCCAGTCCCCAGTCTCCAGCCAATGGCAATTGTGACTGTCTGAAAAAACGAATGTTACTGGTGATCTTGTCCTCTGCCCTAGGCTGTAGTCTCTCTCCCAGATGCCTCTCCAATTTCAGGCTGGGACCTGGGATGGATTCACTGCAGCTCTTTGGCCCACTCAGTGGTAGACAGCTTGACAGACCTTAGGCGGAGGAGGTGAACCTGGGGCCCACAAGATGCAGAAGGAACACAGTTGAGTCAAGGCCATTTTCAAAGTTCCTCTGCTGAGATGCATTGGGGAGCAGCCCCCGGGAACCCCTTCCTGAGATCTCTGCCCTAGTTCGCAGGCTCAGACATAAGGGGGTGGGGTGGAGGCGTCCAGGCTGGCCCTGTTTGTGGGCACGGCTTGCTGCACAGTGGTCGTCCATTCAGCAGAACTTAGATCTAAGCTGCTGTTCCTCGGGTCTAGTGGCTCCACAGTCCCCTCTGGCGCTGCCTCTTGGGCTGAGCGCCCAGTGCTCAATGATTCAAGATCCAAAAGAGGGCACTGGGCCTGCCCGGGGCCGCGGTGCCTCGGGCTTGGTGCCATCGATCGGGCCGCAGGGACCCGGGCGCGCTGCCTCCCCACCCCTTGCTTTTCGCTTTTAATTGAAGTCTGTTTGAGCAGAGCGCGGAGCAGGCAGAAGCAGAAACCAAATATTTAGTTGCTGCAAATTGGCACCTCCAGATCAATTACCCGGCCCGTGTCAGGGCTTGCGTCCCCCCGCCCCGCACCCCGCGGAATCTCAATGCCGCGGCGTGGGCAGCCCGCGCCGCCCGTCTCCATTCTGCAGCACGTTTCTCATCAGCTCCAGCCATACATCACCCATGGCCGCCGGGGAACAGATTCTCAATGGGGAAAGTTCCCGGAGAGAGTCCTTGTTGCTGATTCCCACTGCGTCCTGCGTGCGCCATTAGGCCCCGCCACCACCTGCCCGGTGTAATAGGGACAACCCAGGGGTGCGAGTTTCAAAGGACTTTGGGTCCCACGCACCTAGCCGCAAACCTAGCAACCCGATGAGTGACCTTGGGGAAGTTTCTCTCCCTGAGTCTGGTTTTCTCTATTTGTAATATCGAGCTTTCAACCTTCACCTTGTAGGTCATCCGGCAACTGAGGGGAAAGCATCCTGCTGGCATTGGCACAACTGGTTTTCCGTATGTAACACTCCTCTGCCTGGGCTGGGGATGTAGGTAGAGTGTTAGAGTGCTTGCCTAATGTATACCACTAAGCCCTAAGTTCTATCCCCAGCACAGCATAAAACTTACTTGTTTGGGCATCTGCCTGGATATGAAAAACACCGTGTGTGTGTGTGGGGGGGGGTGATCCAATCAAGCCTGAAAATCTGGGAGAGAAGCAGGAAATAGCCCCCAAGGTCTCTGGCAGGGCTAGGGGGCTATTGGGGCTAGTCAGGTCCCTTCCAGGACTCCCAGCCAGCCAAGTATGTCAAGGATACAGTCACCTGGCAGCTGCTTTTTCAACACCACAGAGACTCCAGGCCTAGAGGGAGCCAGAAAACGGCCATGACCCCAAGACTACCTATCACCAGGGAAGAGGGGGTCAGTGGGATTTGAAGATCATGGGTAAAAGCTCCTGGCCCAGGACACTCGGGCACAAAGAGAGCCTGCAGGAATCAGGACAACTGGACAGTAGAGAGTCTGTCCCTTCTCCCTAAGCAAGTCACAGGGCCTCAATTATCAATGTGTCAAGTAGGGCCGGCATCCTCTGCCTCCCAGTGCCTCTGTGAGGAGAAAAGGTGGTATGTGTGTCAAAGGAGCCTCTCACAGTCCTGATGAAGGGCTATAGCTGTGCATGAGTTCCCTTCATTTCTATACTCATTGGCTTCCATTCCCAGAGTCCCTTGAGAAAACTGCAGTCCAAGAGTTTGACATTTCTAAAGGCCACCTTAGTACACAGAGTGACAGGGGCTCTAGGTGGGATGAGAGGCATGGGGGAAGTCTGAGCCCCAGCCTAGAGCTGGGAAAGTCCTTTCTTACAAAATGAGGTTCTCCATACCTGGTGGCCTACTGCCTCCACTGTCTCTGACAGGGCCTTTGCTCTCCCCATCCCCTCAGGGCAAGATTCAGCCTTTTCTGGAGGAGGGCTTTTTGCTCATCAAACCTAAAGTTGAAATACAAAGACAAGACTGACATGAAATTCAGATACCTAGTGAGTAAACGCACTCTTAAGCCTCATTTTTCCCAACTGTGAAATGGGACCACAAGCCATAACCCTCTAAATACAAGGTGGTATTTGGACTGGTGAGTGATTTTACTGAATCTGTTGCCTTGCCTTCCCATACATGCTCCTAATCCACCCCACACCCGTATCTTCAGCAGGATTACCTCTGCTGGCAAAATTCCCTCTTCCAGGATGGTAGTCTACCATTTATCAAGTGAGAAAATCTTTGACAATTTACCTTAAATCTCTCACAGCTTTCTTCAGGGAAAATTTAGAGAACCAACAGCAAAAGATAAATGCTTATGGATAGATAATGCCACACTATTTAAAAAAAGAACAAACTTCCAAAGAGGACCAGAGGGGGCTGGGAATTACCATCGGACACAATGCTCTTTACACTAAACATCTTGGCGATAAATATAGCTGTGTAATTCTTTTTTCTCCTTGGCAGAGGAAAAGGCTGGGGTTGGGCAGAAAGGCAAAGGGACCTGAAAATATAAATCAATATGTGACTTTAATATATGTGCTCTTGGTGGCTATGTGTGCTGGGGGATTATTAGTAACCTTGATTCCAGCTCAGTGTCCATGTGAGGCGGGGAGATGCGCAGCCCCCAGGGAGGAGAAGAGAAATTAGGAAGCCAAATTCTTCTCCTGATTGACACCTGGGTAAACATTATCCTGGCAGAAGGGGAAGGGAAAAAAAAGATCAATGCTGGGTATTTTTATCACGTTCCAGGGACGGACAGGGGGAGAAATTAAAGAAACAGTCCTATGATATCAATGAATACCCTCATTTCCAAGGGAGGAGGCAGCCAGGGTAGAGGCCAGCTAGAGAGGGCAAGGTAGGACCTAGGGTGGAAGAGAAAGTGGGCATGTGCCAGGGAGCTTCAACTGTGCCCTAGGGCACTCATGTGAGAGGTGCAGTTATAAAGGAGCCAGGCCCTTCCTGTCAGGAGAAGAGCAAGGGCTTTGATAGGGAAATCACGGGGTCTAAAGTGAGATCAAGACTCTTGACTACCATGAAGGATGCTGGAGCTAGTGGTTCCCATGGATTGTTTCTCGTGGAAGGTTCCCAGAGTTTGGAGATGTGAGAGTGACTTCTGAGGAGGGGTCCAGGGTGGGTTGATGCCAGTGAGAAGGGAGAGGAATCTTCAGGGCTGTCTCAGATCTGGATCCAGAAAAAACTAGTCCTAACCTTGATCAAATCATTTGACCTCACATAGTCTCAACTTCCTTGTCTGTTAAACAGAGGCCGGTGGCCCCACACTACTCTCACAGTTCTTTTAAAATTTATTTTTTTATTTAAAATTGTGATTTATGGGGCTGGAGAGATGGCTCAGCAGTTAAGAGCACTGGTTGTTCTTGCAGAAGATCTGGGTTCGAATCCTAGCACCCACATGGCAGCTAACAACTAACTCCAGTCCCAGGGGATCCAACAGCCTCTTCTGACCTCTGAGGGCATTGCACGACACAGGTGCACTTACCTACATGCAGGCAATACACACATACACTAAAAATAATGATAATAATAAAATTTAAAAAATTTTATTATTTTATTCTGGAAGCCAGAAGATGTTGAATTCCCTGGAACTGGAGTTACAGATGGTCATTAGCCACCAGATGGGTGCTGGGAACCAAACCTGAGTTCTCTGTAAGAGCAGCCAGTACTCTTAACTGCTGAGTCATCCCTCCAGCCCCTAGTGCATCTGTTTAATGACACTATCAGCCCAAACCAAATTCAGACACTGGGCACGTTTTAGGTGCACAGAGTTGGAAGAGGGAAGCAGGAAGGGTAAACATTCATTGTCCAGAGGACAGAAGAGGCTGTCGGATCCCCTGGGACTGGAGTTACAGACAGTTGTTAGCTGCTGTGTGGGTGCTGGGATTCGAACCCAGGTCTTCTGCAAGAACAACCAATGTTGTTAACCTCTGAGCCATCTCTCCAGCCCCTCAGTTTTTAAATGAGATTATATAAATTGTTCTACAGGGTAGAACAGCTACTAATAGGTAGAGCAACTCTGTCCAATGGAATGGGATAGGATCCATATTAACACTTTTAGTTTAGTTTATTTTGGTCTTTTTGAGACAGAGTCTCCTTGTAGCCCAAGCTGGCCTGGAACTCACTATGTAGACCAAGCTGGCCTCGAATTCAGAGAGATCTGCCTGCCTCTGCCTCTCAAGTGCTAGAATCAAAGGTGTGTGCCACCATGCAGCACTTTTTTTAAAAATTTATTTTTATCAGTTTTGAGTGTTTCACCTGCATATATGGAAGTGCATCACATGTATGCAATGCCAGAAGAGGCCAGAAGTGGGTATCCAATCCTCTGGAACTGGAATTACAGAGGGTTGTTAGGTGACATGTGGGTACTAGAACCCAAACCCCAGTCCTCTGCAAGAGCAGCCAGTGCTCTTAACCACTGAGCCCTCTCTCCAGACCCATTGTTAGCACTTTTAAATGTAACAGGTGCATCAAAAAGTAGAAAGATCTCAGTGTGGTGGTGCTCATTTAGAATCTCAGTATTTAGGAGGCTGAGGCAGAAAGATTTTGAATTTAAGACCATCGTGGGCTACCTAGTAAAACCCCGTCTCAGAAAAAAAGAAAAACAGCACTTGGGAGGTAGAGGCAGGAGGATCAGAAGTTCAAGGTCATTCTAGGCTACCTGTCAAGTTTAAGGTCAACCTGGAATATATAACCTGTCTTTTAAAAAATAAGAGCCAGGTGCGGTGGTGCACGCCTTTAATCCCAGCACTTGGGAGGCAGAGGCAGGCAGATCTTTGTGAGTTCGAGGCCAGCCTGGTCTAC
>NW_008342393.1:1602469-1615038 GCF_000622305.1 Nannospalax galili | reverse complement strand
ATAAATAAATAAATAAATAAATAAATAAATAAATAAATAAATAAAAGGAGTACATGAAATTAATTAAATTTGTTTGTTGGTTGATTTTTTGCTTTTGGTTTTGTTTTTTTGTTGTTTTTGAGTCAGGGTCTCCCTATAGCCCCAGCTGTCCTGGAACTTGCTATGTAGACTGGACTAGCCTCACTCTCACAGAGACCTGCCTGCCTCTGCCTCCCAAGTGCTGGGATTAAAGACATGTGCCACCACAACTAGCTAAATATTGTTTTCAGAAATTTATTTATTTGTTTTTTGTTTTTTTGGTTTTTTTTTAGTCTTTTTGAGACAGGGTCTCCCTGTAGCCCCAGCTGTCCTGGAACTGTGTAGACCAGGCTGGCCTTGAACTCACAGAGATCCGTCTGCCTCTGCCTCCCAAGTGCTGGGAATAAAGGTGTGCGCCAGCCCGGCTCTATTTATTTGTCTTTTTAAGATAGGGTCTCCCTGTAGTCCCAGCTGGCCTGAACTCACTATGTAGACCAGGCTGGCCTTGAATTCAGCGATCCTCCTGCCTCTGCCTCTGGAGTGCTGGGACTAAAGATGTGCGTCACCACGCCCAGCTGAGATTTATTTATTTTAAATTATGTGTATATGTGTGTGTCTGTGTGTGGGTAGGTGCAGGTAAATGCAGGTCCCTATGGAAGAGGATGTCAGATCCCTTTTGGGCTGGAGTTACAGGTGGTTGTGAGCTGCCTGATATGGTTGCTTGGAACCAAAACCAGGCAGAGGGAGGCAGGTAGGGGCCCTCTTTCAGGGTGGCCCTTTACTTGGATTGCTATTCCTGGTCCCAGGGTTTACAGAGACCATCTGACCTCTGGGGGAGACAGACTCCAGCTGCAGAAAGAAGGGAGGCCCAGAAAAGGTGTGATTTTTCTAGATGTGAGGGAGCTGGAGCACTGGATCGGGGACCAGGACACCAGGTTCCCCCTTGTCCTGGTTTGTTTCTCCATTGCTGTGACAAAATACTCTGACCAATACCAACTTGGGGAGAAAAGGGTTTATTTTATCTTACATCTCCCGGGTCACAGTTCATCAGGGAGCCCAAGGTAGGAACTCAGGGCAGGAACCTGGAGGCAGGAGCTGGAGTACAGGCTATGGAGGCACGCTGCTTACTGGCTTGGGTACTGGGATTCGAACCCAGGTCTTCTGCAAGAACAGTCAGTGTTCTTAACTGCTGAGCCATCCTTCCAGCCCCTCAGCCTGCTTTCTTATGCAACACAGGCTCACCTACCCAGGAGTGGCACCACCCACAGTAGATGGCGCCCTCCCACATCACTCAACAATCAAGAAGATGCCCCATAGACATGGTCACAGGCCAGCCCCATGGAGGCAATTCCCCAATTGAGGCTCTCTCAACCCAGGTGTGTCAAGTTGACACTAAGTAGCTATCCAGCACACCCCTCTCTGCTGTTCTCAGCACCAGAGCTTGTGGGAAGTGTGAACAGGGCTATTGCAGGGCAATGTGCAAGGTGCTCAGTGCTGGCTGGCAGGGAGGTAGCCCTCCTGGGGCTGGCCTGATAGTTTCCACTAATAGTAGAAGCCAGAGAAGGGGCTTAGGAGCCTGGAGCTCTCACTGCCAGGATGATCCTGTGCCAAATGGCCCCAGACCCTTTGGCCCACTAGTCTTTTCTGTGGTTTCAGACTTGAGGAGGATTGCCATGAGTTCAAGGCCAGCTTGGATTACTTAGTGAATTCCAGGCCAGCCAGTGAGACTGTGTCTCAAGAAACAAAACAAAGCAAAACCAAAATATGTACATGTGTACATGTATGCAGACCCACTGATGTATATATGATATAAAAACCCAAGTTCATATATATGGGCCCACTTCCATGCCTCCACATATAAATTCTGTTGCTTCCTCCTGTCTGGTTTCAGGCTTTCCATCTGCCTTTCGTCCTATACAGAACTACTTCCACTGAGCTTCTTCCTCCACAGCTGTGTTAATTCCCAGTTTAGTTTCAAACGTTCTGACTTGGCATCCAGAAAGGCCTTTCTCCTGACAAAGACAGCCCCACTCCTCTGCCCGATGTGGCCCGGCTTCCTACCTTTGCCTGAGCAGTTTTCTCTTCCAATGTACCTTTCTCCTTCCCACACCCACTTCTACTTAACTGCAGTGCCTCCGGTTGTGCAAGGCCTGGTCCAAACATGCCCTCTTCTGGGAACCTTTTCCTGGGAGTCTAATCAGAAATGTCTACCCTCCCCTAATCCATCTCCCAATCACCCTCAGCTTCTTTCTCTTACTTTGCGTCACCCTAAGAATAGGGCAGACCCCTAGAAGGCAGGACGATGGCAGTGTCCCAGGTATCCCCCTCTGAGTCCAGTTTCTACCTTCCTACTTCCTGTCCCACTCACCTTCCACCCCAAGGTAACACCAAGGTCAGATGTGAGGAAAAACAGATGACCGGATGGATGTTTCATACAGCACAGTACATACAGTACATACAGCTCCCCACCTCCGGATTCCTACTGGCCTCCTGCACACCCTTGGCCCTGCTCCCTCGGCCCCTCCCCTTTACCCAGGCCAGATGTCCAGAGCCCCAGCAGCTCAGCTGGACAGATGCTATGGCTGTCCTCTCTCAGCCCGAGTCCCTGTCTGTACCTCCAAACACCTCTGGCTCCTCTGGTCTGCCCCTCCCCCCCAATCAGCTGGGATCATGAGACATGTGAGGACTACCTTTTTTCTATTTTTTTTTTCTTTTTCCCATTCCATTCAAATAAAGATTTCAGACAGCTCTCAGAGACACCCGTGACAAGATAAAAACGGAGAGAAGTCAGAGAGGCGAGAGGTCCCCCGTCTGTCTTTCCCAGGCTCCGTCTCTGGCACCCTACAAAGGGTACCTTTCAGAGTCACCACTATGCGCTCTTGCCAAGCCCATTCGTCCTCCTTTCCAACGATCCCAAATGTGGACTCGGCCAGTGCTTTCCTCTCTCACCAACCCTGCAGGCTGGGCTCCAGCCCTAACCCTGTCAGCCCTAGCTCACCCGGCCCAGCCCCTCTTGCACTGGCTTGCTTTCTCCCACACCCATCTGCAACCACAGCACATCTCAGCTGTCTGATTAACTCAATTGATTAATTAAGCTCTAATGAGAGTGGTGACTCACCCCTGCAGCTGCTGACCAGGAAGCCAGCATACCAGGAAGGGCAGAGGGGCCACAGGCATGACCAGGGGCAGAACACTCAGTGAGTGGTGCCATTGGCTTGGTAAGAATGGCACAAAGCTTTCATGTGACTAGGTCCCCTCCAGAACTTCTGGAGGGGTGAGGGCTTTGCGGCCCAGGAAAGAGGTCACCTCTTCAACTGGCCAGTCAGTTCTGGAATGGCACATTTGGCACCAACCATGAGGGAGGCAGAGAGCACAGCAGAGGTAGGTTGTCTGAGAGGAGGAAGAGGAAGGGGGGTGGAGGAAGAGAACTAACCTCACCTTGACTCCTGGGACCCAGAGCACCCAAGGTCCAGAGAACACTTCCTTTCTGGGCACTGGCAATAACTGTCAGACTGAGCCCTGCCAGCTGCCAATTTTATAGTTTCCTGCATCAGGACTCCTAGCATGGGACTAGCCAAGTCCCTCACCTGGCTGCTGCTCTGTATCCCAACGAGTCACAGCTCCAGCCTCCCCGGCCAACCCTTTCCATGCTGTCTCCTTTGGTCAGGTTGCGTCCCCTTGTCTGGGATCGAGGTCCAATGCCCTTCGTGAATAATAAACAAAGGAGTGGAACTTTCCATCTCCCTTTGAGACAGACACCATGGTGCCCATTCCAGAGAAGACACTGACATCACCCTCACCTAGGGCCTCATCTGCTTCTTTCTGGCCTTGGCATTTGTCTTGAAAGAATACACTGCTGTGCAGCCTAGATGCCTCAGTTTAGAGCTCATCTTAGCCAGAAATCTGCAGGTAAGGTAAGCCACATACCCCCACCCCATTGTGTCATTAGTCCTTAACTCATTTATTTATTTTTAATTTATTTATTTGTGTATGAGTGTTATGCCTTCATGTATGTACGTGCAAAGCCCACAGAGGCCAGAAGGAGGCATCAGATCCCCTGGAACTGGAGTTACGTATGGTTGTTAGCGTAACATGTGGGTGTTGGGAATTGTACCCAGGTGCTCTGCAAGAGCAGCTGGTGCTCTTAACCACCGAACATCTCTCTGGCCTCAACTCCTTTTAAGGACAGCAGCCACTTTGTCTGTCCCCGCCCATCCCAGCACCCTTAGAACTTCACATGGAGCAAGGATGTGGTGAATTATTTCCTGAATAAAGGAAAGAGAGTTGGAAGGTGGGAAGAATGATCTACAAGTGGCAGAGAAGACTGAGCCTTTGAGTCCAGTGTCAGAAGGAAGGACACAGAGATGGAACCAAACAGGTGGGCCACTCTGGGGGGGGGTGTTGGCTGTTTATACCACCACTACTATATACATGGTTCACTGGGCCAGAAAGCAAGCAGGTAATTGACTCCCCTCCAATAAGAGGATGTGGCAGGACCAGCCAAGGGAAACATAGGACATGATGTGTGTTGGGCAAGGGGAAGGGGGATAGGCAGGCAAGAGAGGATGAGGAGAATGTGGCTCTGGGCTTCAGGGCTTTTTTCCTTTAGGACAGATTGGAAACACAGGGTTCTGGCTAGGGACTCAGAGTGGGTTTGTGTCCTGGCTTTGACTCTTGGGTTACTCTGAGCATGTGGCCTCCTTATCTGTACAAGTTTGATGGCATAGACTCTGGCCTGTTGTCCTCCAATAGCCACACACACACACATACTCACAGAACAGGCAGTGGTGGTCAGGGTGATCACAGATGCTGCCACCAGTCCCCCACCCCAGCCCGTCTGCTGTCACTGCCCCTCAGATTCAATTACTAGCTCAGCTTTTAAATCAGGCTTTAGCCAGTAACTTTACTGGAGAAAATGATTATGTGATTATTTCAACCTTGCTCCAAATACCGTTTTAATTGGATCTGGGAAAAGGTAATTTGTGCATCAGAGGGGCCACTCAAGGGGTGGGAGCAGCCTGGGAATGTCAGGCAAGAGCCGATTGCCTGTGATCCTCCAAGGGCAGTGGATGGGACACTTCCAGGACTTACCCCCCCACCCCCAGATAAAACCCCTTCCCTTCCATCACTGGATCCAGGGTGAACTTTGGCAGGAGAAAAGACACTGTAGAGAGGGCTTCCCTAGCAAGTGACACGAGGAAAAGGCTAGATGGGGACAGAACTCTAGTGGCCCAAAGAAGCCTCTTACCTGAGCCTCCCTACTTCTTCACCGCCAACCCTGTCAACTCCAAGTAGACTTTTTGGGTCAAACAATAGTCTGAGGAAGCAGAATTGGAATCATCTGATTTTTCAGAACCCAGAAGAGTCTTTAAAAGGGATCTGAGACGATTTGCCTCAGTGATCACCTTACTAGACAGATAACTGAAATCTGACCACATGTGAATCTCTCTGAGCCTCAGTTTCCTCATCTCTCAAAGACAGAGTTGGTCCTAGTTGGCCCCAAGGCACTTCCAACAAGGAAGCCATTTTACTGATTTACCACGTGTCCTGGCTCCCCACGAGGCTGGAACATTCCGGTGTCAACTCCTTGGTGGCTAATTCTAGGCGAAGCTGTGGGCTCTGAGCCATGTAAAGCCTGTCTGCCCCAATAGCCCAGGATGTCCCTGGGCCAGAGTTCAGGTGCCAGGCAGAAAGTAGGCCTGGGCTTGGAGTGAGAGGACAGTGCTCCAGAAATGGACAGTTGAAGCAGATGGCCTCGTGAATAGGCTACCTGGGACTCCATCTTCATTGTCCAGAGTCTGCCTTTCCCAGGGGCTCCCTCTGATTCTTCCCCAATTCCCTGACAAGCACCATATCAATGCTACAAAAACTGCTTAGAAGGTGCCATTTTGGAGAAGGGACAATAGGACACTTCTCACCTAAGGAAGTGATGCGTCTCCCTTATCCCACACGTCATGGAGACCTGTGTCTCCCAGCCAACAACAAGCACATCCTGGGCACCTGGAGAGTGTGGGAGGAGGGACAACAAGGCACAAGGAGCATGCCTACCTTCATTTGTCACCTATAGAATACCTACTGGGTACCAGGCACAGGGTGAGTGCCACCTCACAAAA
This sequence comes from Nannospalax galili, assembly GCF_000622305.1. Taxonomy (NCBI): domain Eukaryota; kingdom Metazoa; phylum Chordata; class Mammalia; order Rodentia; family Spalacidae; genus Nannospalax; species Nannospalax galili. The sequence goes on along the minus strand of NW_008342393.1, from coordinate 1,608,907 downwards.
GTGAACAATATATTTTCTCAGAAATAGTCTGCAACTCCAAGACTTAGCAGAGAATATGATGCAGAAATGAGACCAGTCTCATGGGGTGAAATCTGGACAGACTTTCTGGAGAAGTTGGTTACAAGGAAATTTGGATGTTTGGACTGTGCAGTGTGTGGAGGGCACTCAGATAGCCTGAAGAGCAAGGATACTGGGGGTGGGGATGAGAGAGGGCAGCCACCATGCTTTGTATTATTGTGCCTCATAGCATTCCCTAAAGGGAGGAAATTGTACATACTACAATTCTGAGACAAAGACAGATGAGACATTTGTCAGGGTTGCACATGGCCAGAGGGTACTGAATGCAGCAAGGTCCACTTGGGCTGGAACCCTGTCCTTTCCTGGCTTCTCAGTTCTCCCTGAACCCCCAGCCCCCACCCCAAGTTGTGTGGTAGGTACACTAGCAAGCAGAAGAGGGCTTGGTCAGGAATTAAGAAGCCAGTTCACATAGATTTCTGGGACCCAGGAATAAGATGTAAGATAAAGGGCTCAAGTGGTTAAGATGGCTCAGTGGTTAAGAGCACTGGCTGCTCTTGCAGAGGACCAGGGTTTGAGTCCCAGCACCCAGGTGGCAACTAACAACCATCTGTAACTCCAGTTCCAAGGGATCTGATGCCCACTCTAACCTCTGAGGGCATTGCACAACATGGTGCACCCACCTACATGCAGACATTACACTCATACACATAAAATAAAAATAATTTTTTAAAAAAAGATAAATATGGGCTGGAGAGATGGCTCAGCAGATAAGGACACTGTTCTTGCAGAAGACCTGGGATTGAATCCCAGCACCCACATGGCGGCTAACAACTGTCCGTAACTCCAGTTCCAGGGGATCCAACAGTCTCTTCTGTCTTCTGCAGTCAATGTATGACATGGGTGCACTTACCTACACGCAGGCAATACATGCATACACATAAAATAAAAATAAATATTTCTTAAAAAAAATTAAGATAAGGGGCTGGAGAGATGGCTCAGCGGTTAAGAGCACTGACTGTTCTTGCAGAGGATCCGGGTTCAATTCCCAGCACCCACTTGGTGGCTGCGAACCGTCCTTAACCCCAGTTCCAGGGGAATCTGAAGCCCTCTTCTGACCTCCATGGCATTTGCACTACATGGATGAACTCACTTATATGCGGGCAATACACTCGTACACATAAAATAAAATAAAATAAAAATAATAAAATATTTTTTAAATGTAAGATAAATAGGACCCAGCCCTATTGGTGAGTGCCTACCTGGAGATGAGGGTTTCAAAGGCATGGATCATGGGTGTGGGGAATGATATTGTCAAAAAAGAAACAGCACTGCCATCCCCTCCTTCACTCATTAATTTCTGGGGAAGTATTAGCTGTCAGCAAGCAGCGGTCCTCAAATTCAAATTACAGAATTTGAATTCTTAATTTCTCCTAATCCATCAGTGAGCTGCCTTTCTGGGCTAATATTAGCAGCACTGGCAAGGCTGGGAGTGGATTCACTGATGTCTCCCACCCTCTCTAATCAATAGGGCAGGTCCTGGCCTCTGGGCTCCTCCCAGGCAGGGACCCCTCACTCCTTTCCAGCTACCTCCAGTTCTAGGAGTGTAAATTTTTAGGAAGGTCCCTGGAGAGAAGGGAGAGCCAAACAGCAGGAAATAGAGAAAAACCAGAGAGGTGAGGAGATGGAATGAGAGCCTTGAAGAAACTGGGAACTGGGAAGGAACAGAGCAAGAAACCTAGAAAGGCACAATTTGAAAAGCCAAGAGAGGTGGAGGCAGAGTGATGGAGAGCCTGAGCTGGAGACCTAAAGGGATGGCTGTCATGCACTGGAGACAAGGGAAGGAGCCTTCCAGAACTCGAGTCAGAGTAATCAACCCACTAACTCTTACAGGGAGAAACAAAGCAAACCCTAGGGGATTGCCATGGTGTCCTGTGACTAACACACCTCACATCCCTGGGGCCCACCAGACCACCCGCTATAGCAGTTCTGGGACCAGGCATTTTGTCTCATGTAACAGCTCAAAGGCCTTATCTGCCAAGATCTCTTCCTTAGTAGTAGCATACTCTCCATGAGCCAGCCACCAAGCTAAGTACCCTATGTCCATTTATTATAAATCTTGTGTGTGTGCATTTGTGTGTATGTGTTGAGATAGGATCTCATGTAGCTCAGACTGGCTTAGAACTCTGGATCCTCCTGCCTCTACCTCACCAATGCTGAGGTTACTGGTATACACTACCACATGTTACCCATTTATTTCATTTATCATTTATTTTTTGTGGTGCTGGAGCTCAAACCTAGGACCTTGCAACATGCTAGTCAAATGCTCGACCACTTAAACTATCTCCACAGCCCTTGTGTTTTGAGACAGGCTCTCACTATGTAGCCCAGGCTGGGCTCAAACCATAATCTTCCTCTCTCTACCTTCCAAGCCCAGGTATGTACTATGATACCCACTTTACTATTACCTATTTAACAGGTGAGAAGAAATGTTCAGGGTTAAGTCACTTGCCCAAGGTCATGGGCAAGGATTTGGGTAACACCAAAGGAAAGTGCCTTAACACCCTGACATACAATCTTGGGAATAGATTGTGTATGGTGGTGAATTCTCTGTCCTTGTTGAACTACAAGGTTGAAGAACACATGAACTTCACTCAAGGCTCGCCCCATGACTTCCTCATGTGACCATCAGCCAACCTTACTACATCCAGATGGTCATGGACCTTCCAGCCCTTCATCCAGCTCTTCCTGCCTCCTTGAACTGACCCTTCACCCAGGAAAGCCCAATTTAGGTCAAGTCTTCAGCTGGAATTTCCCTGCTATCTGGTCCTTGTCCCTCCCTAGACTGTTCTTAGTCTTTTCTGTTGCTATCCTGTTCCTCGGTGTGAGTCTCTCTGGGCATGGCTGTGTGCCCTCCAATGTCCTAGGACCTGGACCTGCCCTGGAAAGTACTCTGTAAATATTTGTGGACTTATCAGCTGATTGATTGGTAAGGTAAAGACAGGAGAGTCAGAATAAAAATGCCCCAAAGCTGAGCAGTGGTGTCTCCTCTCAGCCTGGGTTCTGGGTATCAGGGAGCTGGCAACACACAAGTGGTGACCCCAGGCCCCAACAGGTGTGCATGGCCAGCTGGCTGCAATTGACAGAGAGGGAGGGTTTAGGGATGTGATGAGGAGGGGAAATTGGGAAGACAGTGCCCTGGGCTGCTCAGGAAGGTTCTCTGGCCAGTTACCCAGCAAGCAGGACTCCAACTCTAGGGTTTTTATCTGATGAAGGCCTCTCCCTTTGCTGCCGCTGTTCCTCTCCCCCCCCCCCCCAATCTACAAAGCTGGGTCTACATGGGACTATTTTGGACCAAACCTCTGAATTATGCACAGGCTGGCCAGTGAGCTTGGCACTGCTGATGAATGGCAGGGGGTGAGGGAGAAGTCTTCACAGTGGTGCACTCTCATGGATCTGTGTTTTGCACAGGCACCCAGAGTGTGATGGGTGGCCTATGCATGCCACTGTTGCTTTTGTGACTGTGGGGTCCTAGGTATACATGAATAATTATGGCTTCTCAGCCAGGGGTTGTAAGGTTCCAAAGACATTTCTCCTCCCAGTGATCAACAGGATGATGAGCCTCTGGGTATAACATCCTGGGGTCCTCAAATCTCTATGTTGGAGCAAAATGACTGTATCATATATCCTGTCCCTTGGCTGCCCATGGGAACCTCAAGAGCCATCACCTCATCCTGGCCAGACCTGGGAGAGAGGCAAGATTACAGGCATGGCCACCAGGTTGTCACAAAACAGCCATTCAGCAGGCACTATCATCCTTACTTTACTGAAGATGAAAAGTTGGACAGACAAAATAACAAAACAAACAAAAGGACTAAGTAAGTGACTTGTTGGAAATTGTACATGAAACTAGTAGAATCAAGATCAAAACAGCTAAGAAAATCATGAGGTAAACTATAGCCTGGGAGAAAATATCTGCAATTTATGCATCTGACAGAAGACCTGCACCCAGGAAACTCCTACAATTCAATAAGACAATCTGATTCCTTTTCTTTAATTTTTTGGGTGGACAGAGGCAGTGAGATGGCTGGGCGGGTAAAGACACTTACTGCTGAGCCTGATGACCTGAGTTCAATCCCTGGAACCCACATGATAGAGAGCCGACTCCTGCAAGTTGTCCTTTAATCTCCACATGTGGACCATGGCATGGGCATGCATACACACACAAAAACAATAGATACATGTAGCCGGGTGTGGTGGTGCACACCTTTAATCCCATCACTTAGGAAGCAGAGGCAGGTGGATCTCTGTGAATCCAAAGCCAGCCTGGTCTACATGGTGAGTTCCAGGCCAATTGGAGCTACAGGGAGACCCTGTCTCAAAAGGACAAAAAATAAAATAAAATGAGGGAAATGCAAATGCTCTGGAAGAGCAGCCAGTGCTTTTAACCACTGAGCCATCTCTCTAGTCCCCACTCTTTGGCTTCTTAAAAACATAAGCTTACTGGGGGCTGGAGAGATGGTTCAGTGGTTAAGAGTACTTACTGCAGAGGACCTGGGTTCAGTTCTCAACACCCACTTGGCCTCTCCCAACTGTATGTTTCTCTGGGTTTTTTTTGTTTTGTTTTTGTTTTTGTTTTCTTTTTTGTTTTTTTTTGAGACAGGGTCTCCATGTAGCCCCAGCTGGTCTGGAACTCACTATGTAGACCAGGCTGGCCTTGAACTCACAGAGATCCACCCACCTCTGCCTCCCAAGTACTGGGACTAAAGGCGTGTGCCACCACGCCCAGCTATGTTTCTCAAGTTCTAAGGGATCTGACACCCTCTTTTGGCCTCCTCAGGGCACAGCATGCACATAGGGCACTTACATACATTCAGGTAAAACACTCATACACATAAAAATAAATCTTTAAAAATATATGTATTATAAAAACATATACAATTACCTTATAACCCAGTCATTCAGCTTGTAGGTGTTTCCCTAGCTAAGATTTTCATGCAAAGACTCAGGCATGCACGTTCATAGCAGTGTTGCTCACAATAGCCAAATCTAGAAATAACACAAACACAAACACGTCCCCATAAGATGAGATGCTACTTGGCAATAAAAATGTGTAAACCTGGGGCTTGAGAGATAGGTCAGCGGTTAAGAGCTTGTACTGCTCCTGCAGAGGAACTGAGTTCAGTTCCTAGTACCCACATCAGGCACATCAGGTAGCTGACAACCACCTGTAACCCCAGCTCTAGAGGATCTGACCCCCTCTTCTGGACTCTGAGGGCACTTGCACTCATACATGCATGCATGCACACACACATAAAAATAAAATTAATCTTTAAATAAGGGTACACTCATAAATATTCTCAATGAAAACAGGGAGACACCAAGAGTACATATTACATAATTCCATTTATATGAAATTCTGGAAAAGACAGATCTAATCTATAGTGACAGAAAGCAGATCAGTGGTTGCCTGTGGCTGGGGGCAGGGTGGGGACTGACTGGGAAGGGGCACCAGGGAGCCTTTGGGGATGATGAACGTGTTCTCTGTCTTGATCATAGAGGTGGTTATATGTGTATATAAATTTGCCAAAAGTCTTCAAACTGAACACTTAAAATGTATTTTTATTGTATGTAAATTATATTTCAATAAAGTTGAAAAAAGAAATCCAAACAAGTTGAACTGAAATCCATACTTAAAACTGTTGTGACCTGCCAGGTGTGGTGGTACATGCCCTTAATCCCAACACTTGGGAGGCAGAGGCAGGTGGATCTCTGTGTGTTCAAGGCCAGCCTGGTCTACATAGTGAGTTCTAGGACAGCTGAGGCTCTGGGGTGATCCTGTCTCAAAAAGACCATAAAAACACCCCAAAACAACTGTTGTGCCTTGTGTAAGAGCATTGGAGCCCCTTTGAGGAAGTAAATTTATAGTTTTGCTTTGTTTTGGTTTTAAATTTTTTTTTGGATGCAAGGTCTTATGTAGCTCAGGCTAGCCTCAAACTCTCTATGTAGCCAAGGATGACTTTGAATTCCTGATCCTCCTGCCTCCACCTCCCAAATACTAGGATTGCAGGTGTGTTCCCACCATGCCAGGCAAAGTTTTTGTCACTCTTTTTTGTGTGTGATGCCAGGGATTGAACCCAGGACCTCCAACATGGTGACATGGTAGGCAGACTCTTTACCACTGAGCTACATCCTGAACCACCACCACCCCCTTTTTTTTTGACAGGACCTCACAGGTTGACCTTGAACTCAAGGAACTCCTGCCTCAGTTTCCTAATGGAATTGCAAGGCTTGTGTGTGTATATTTCTTTTTTTTTGGATTTTGTTTTGTTTTGTTTTTGAGACAGGGTCTCTGTAGCCCCAGCTGGCCTGGAACTCGCTTTGTAGACCAGGCTGGCCTTGAACTCACAGAGATCTGCCTGC
>NW_008342393.1:1600341-1601794 GCF_000622305.1 Nannospalax galili | reverse complement strand
CGCATGCAGTGTCTGCAGAGGCCAGAAGAGGGCATCAGATCACCTGGAACTGGAGTTATAGGTGGTTGTTAGCCACCATGTGGGAACTGAATCCAGGTCTTCTGCAAGAGCAGCTGATGCTCTTAACTGCTGAGCCATCTCTCTAGCCCTCGAATTTTGTTTTGTTTTTGAGACAGGGTCTCTGTAGCCCCAGCTGGCCTGGAACTCGCTTTGTAGACCAGGCTGGCCTTGAACTCACAGAGATCTGCCTGCCTCTGCCTCCCAAGTGCTGGGATTAAAGGCATGTGCCACCATGCCCAGTGTATATATTTCTTTTTAAAAATATTTATTATTTTTATTTTATGTGTAAGAATGTATTGCCTGCCTGTATGTAGGTACACCCAGTCATGCAATGCCTGTGGAGGTCAGAAGAGGGCGTTAGATACCCTGGAATTGGAGTTATAGACAGTTGTTAGCTACCATGTAGGTGCTGGGAATTGAACCCCCATCCTTTGCAAGAACAACCAGTGCTCTAAACCTCTGAATCATCTCCCCAGCCTCAGTGTGTGCATATTTCTATGTGTGTATGTGTGAGGTGGGAGTGTGCCTAGGGCAGTTGTTCCTATCCTAACCCACCCAACTGTGTCTATTGATTACCTGCCCCCAGCAGGAAGGAAGCATCTACTTTGCCTAGCCTAACTGCCCCCAATGTTCCAGGCTCTCTGTAGCTTTCTCTGCTACCCTAGGAACTAATCATCCTGGGGGTGTTGAGCCACTTGGCTATGGTACCTCCTTTCCTTCTCCATCAGGAGCACCTCACAATCTCCTTAACCATCATCCTGTTTGGGCAGGTCAGGAACCCTCAGTTTAATTTCCTTCCACTCCTCAAAGTCAAGGCCACCCTGGTGCTTCTTCCATCCCCAGAGAGGCCTCTCCTACCTATCTATCACACAGGGCATGATACAGTGCCTTCAGAGTAGTGAAAGGAGGCAAATACCAGGTTCAACCATCAAATGCTCTCCATGGTGTTCAGGAGGGGCTGACTGATCAGTGTGTGGTGCCCTAGGTTTTTGTCTTAATGGATGTTGTTACCAATCACTTGCTGAAGGCCTGTTAAGTACTGGGTTTTGAATTAAACGCTCTGCCTCCATTTCCTATTAATCCTCCAGACAGAGATCTCTGTGAAGCTGGAGCTATAGATGAGGATGCTGGGGCACATAGAAGGTATGCAGGATCACATGGCTAGCAGGAAGGAAAGCTGACCAGCTGTCTTTACTGTCAGTTTCCCAGCAATCCTCATACCAGTTCCATTTGAATTCCTTGGAGGGCTTTTCGTAAAATACAGATTATGAGGATGATCAGATAAAAGTACTTGCAGTCAAGCCTGATAACCTCAGTTCAATTCCCAGGACCCACATAGTGGAAGGAGCAAACTAACTCCAGAGGACTGTCCTCTGCACACACACACACACAC
>NW_008342393.1:1443279-1600316 GCF_000622305.1 Nannospalax galili | reverse complement strand
ACACACACACACACACACACACACACACACACACACACACACACAATCCTCCCAATAAATAGTAAATGTAAAAAATTAAATAAAAGCAGACTTATTTATCTCAAAATTGGGTCTCATCTATTCCAGGCTGGCCTCAAGCTTGCTATGTATCCAAGGATGACCTTGAATTTGCTTTTTATTTTTTGGTCTTTTTGAGACAGGTTTTCCCCAGAGCCCCAGCTGTCCTGTAACCAGGCTGTCCTTAAACTTACAGAGATCCACCTGCCTCTGCCTCCTCACTATTGAGGTTAAAGGCGTGTGCCACCACTCCAGACTGACCTTGAATTCTTAACCCTATAGCCTACTCCTGAGTGCTGGGGTTACAGGCCTAGGCTACCACTCCTGGTTCATGCAGTGCTGGGGATCAAACCCAGGACTTCATGCCTGCTAGGGAAGCAATCTACCAGCTGAGCTACATCCTCCCGGATTACTAGGTTTTTGCTTTGTGCTTGTTTCCTCCAGATTCTCAGGAGTTTACCCAGGTAGAGGATGCACTCTGCTCCTACCATCCTACCAGGATTGAGCACTGGGCTCTTTGTAGCTGAGCACAGTGTCAGTCCCTTTGCCTGAGGTGGGTAGGCAGGGTCGAACTTAGGGATTGACTGGGGCTGGGGACGGCATGGAAATGAGATCTACAAATAGCAGCAAATTGTTCATTGATTTCTACCCTGCTGGGGGGAGGCCTGGGACCATCAGGAGCAGCACTGGGTTTGAACTAGAAAAGCGAAAAAGGCAGCTCTGCCTAGGGCAGGCAGGCCAAGTCAGAAGGCAGACACCCAGGGTGCCTGTGCCTCTCAGGAACCTCTCTTCCCATCCACCCCCACCCCCTCCATGCAGATTTCTGGAGACTGGGAGAGAGGGGCAGATTCTAATTAGTATGACTTTTAAAAAGAGAAGGGGTGAGAAAATGCAAGGGAAAAAGGCTCCATCCCTAAATGCCTGCTTCTCCAAGATGACCATCGGGCTCTTAAACATATACAACATGTTCTGCCATATACTGAGATGGAGGAGTCAGAAAATAATCATCATGCCTCGACAGGGCACAGGGGAGGCCCCCAACCACCTGCCCTCCCAGTTTCCACGTCCTGCTGGCACTCTGGATTCCTAGAGTCAGTTATATGATTACATATCCCTCCCACCCCCCACCACCCTGCCACATGTCCTATCTAGCCCCTCTGTGCATTTATGCAGGCAGTCCTCTTCCTGGAGCATTTTCTCCGTTTCCTGTCCTGTGCCTAGACAAAATCTGAAATCCTGCTTCTTGTTGAAACCTTCCCAGCTGCCCACAGCCCTAGGTTCTTCCTTCCTTGAACTCCTGGGGAACAATCACACTCCTGCCTTCTGCTTGCAGTGTATGTGTAAATGTCTCCATGTGGAGGCTCAGAAAATGCTGTTCTCCTGTGGTTTCCTGGGCAACAGTCCCATCTCCTCCACTGGACAGTAAGGGCCTGTCAGGAGCCATATCCTAACCATCCCTGCCCCCAGCCTTACCCTGCATCAGATGACACAGAGTGTGGCTGCAGCCTTGGGGATACCCGCAGTTGGAAGGACCCATAGGACATCTTGTTTCCACCCCTCCAGTTCCAGGAGCTCTCATGATGGAGGGCAGTCTTTGCCTTACTTTAATTTCAGGTCCATCATCTGGAAAGAGTGAATTCAAAGGACTTCAGGCAGCTTCTCAGGTCCTGAGTCCACCTCACTTCATATTATGGTATGAAGCTCCCTGTTCACTACCAAGGGGGCAGGTAGTGACTCTGGGTCTCCAGGGTGCAGCTAGAATCCAGAAGTCATTGCCTTCCAACTCAGAACCTTGTTACAGCTCTTGGAAAGTTACTATGAGAGGAAAGGAGGGCCCAGAGATTGTCCCCCAGAGCAGTGAGAACTGAGCCTCACTGATGGAGAAACTGAGGCCCAGAACAGTGGGCTGACCTGACCATAGCATGTCAAGAGCCAGTGCCCACTCAGCATATGAGCTCTCCTGGGCCTGGTCCAAGATTGGCAGTAGGCAGGCATCACAGTTGGCACATGTAGATCCTTGGGTAGGCCCCACAGAGAAGAGGGCAGAGAGCCAGCCTCCCAACCCTATAGCCAGGGCCAAGCTAGCACTTCCAGGGACCAACTGATTTCCTGTCACTCAGCCCCTGGGCCCAGAGCAGCTGCTCTCTTGTCTAATTAATGGCCCTGGTTCTGAGTCTTTGATGACGGGGGATCATGAGCCATTGCTCTGCTCAACTCCTCATGAGGCTTTACATTATGCAGGGGTTCCAGAAGAGTCAGGAAAGACTGGGGCAGCTCACAGGCTGACACACTGAGAACTGGATCCCTACCTACCTCTCATCATCCCTTCTGCCATTGCTGTTTCTTAGCAAATTGTTCAATCTTCTCTGCCCTGGCTGCTGGCACTTCCTCCACCCTCTTTCCCAGAACCTTTCCCTGATCCCTTCTCCCTACACTCATACCTCTAGCCTGGTTCTGACATGGGAGTAGGCACAGTTCACATGGAATGTGGTGATCTTGAGGCTTCTTCTATGAGGAGATCAGCCCATCTCAGAAACATAACCCTCCATGGACTGTCACTCTAAGCAACCAACACCCTATCTGGGGTAAGGGGATGATGGAGGTTTCCAATGGACAACAGCTGAGCTCCTCTGAGCACAACCCAGGGCAATGAGGAAAGTCTTAATTCTGTTCTCTGCTCAAAGTTCATTGGCCAGGTCAGATGGGGAGGGGTGGAGATACCCAACAGCTCTACCACTGGCCAACTGGTCAAATCCAAGGAATAGAATAAAGTTCAGATTAGCTCCAGCGAGAGCCAGGTAAATCCAGTTGCCACCAGCAGGCACCTGAAGGTTCCAACAAAAACTGACTGGGGATGGTCAGGGACTGGAGGGGACCCTGTTGGATCAATGGCCAGAGGAAAATGGTAGCCATGGTTAATTTGGGGTGCCATTTGGGGAAGTCTTAATGAAGACCATTATTGGATGTTGGGGATGGCAGATCATGTTGGGTATTTGGTGCTGGAAGGCTACTATTGACTCTGAGGAAATACTTCTCAGAAGATTTCACCTCAATGATGCTGATCTCTTGTTAAACAGATGATTTTTCAGCCCCAGCTAACCAGCATCAACTCTCCCAGTAAAATACAGAAAGTTTCATTTTTATAAATTCTTTTTTTTTTCAGTCTTTTTGAGACAGGTTCTCTCTGTAGCCCCAGCTGGCCTCGAACTATGTAGACCAGGCTGGCCTCGAACTCACAAGAGATCTGCCTGCCTCTGCCTCCCAAGAGCTGGGATTAAAGGCATGCGCCACCACACCCAGCCAGTTTTAGAAATTCTTAATTCAAATATATCACATGAAAGGCCCAATAAAGTCTTTGCTTCCCTTTGAAGCTTCACAAGCCATTCCTCTGTTGTCCATATTTCTCTCAGCATAACTCTTCCAATGTCCACAGCAACAGCTTGTTAAGATCTATACACTCAGCCTTGCATAGGTGCACATGCCTTAATCCCAGCACTTGAGAGGTAGAGGCAGGTGGATCTCTGAGAGTTCGAGGCCAGCCTGGTCTACATAATGAGTTCCAGGCCAGCTAGCTGGAGCTACAGGGAGACCCTGTCTCAAAAAGACCAAAAGAAAAAAAAATATCTATACACTCAATGATACTCAATGGCTTTTCCAACCTGAAATTCCAAACATTTCACAATCCTCCCAAAAACAACGTGGTTAGGTCCATCACAGCAATACCCCACTCCTGTTACCAATGTCTGTTCTAATCTGCTTCTCTAGTGCTGTGTAAAGCACTCTCACCAAAACCAAGAGCTGGGATTAAAGGCATGCGCCACCACACCCAGCCAGTTTTAGAAATTCTTGGGGAGAAAAGGGTTTATCTTGATCACAGTTCATTCTTGAGAGAAGTCAAGGCCAGAACTCAGGACAGGAACCTGGAGGTAGGAACTGAAGTACAGACCACATAAGACTGCTGCTTACTGGCTTGCTCCTCTGTCCTGTGCTCAGCCTGTTTTTATATACAATTTAGGACCATCTGCCCACATTAGAAAGGTCTCATAGATGTAACCACAGGTCAATCTGATGGAGGAAATGCTTCAGTAGAGGCTCCCTCTTCCCAGATGTGTCAAGTTGACAACTGAAGGTATCTAACACACTCCATCAGTCCCAACCTACAACTTGCCCCACCCAAGCAAAGGTCCTTTGGGTAGAAGGGGGCTTGGCCTCCTGGGATCTGGCAGGTAGAAAGGTAAGGCCAGGTCCTGTAAGTGATGTATGGAGTGATACCGATATAGTTCAGTTGGTTGAACGCTTGGCTAGCATGCATAAAACCCTGGGTTTAGTTCCCAGTACTACATAAAAACAGGCATGGTGGCACATACCTTCAGCCCAGCACTTGGTAGGAAGAGGTGGGTAGATCTCTGTGAGCTTGAGGCCTGCCTGGGCTACATAGTAAGACCCTATGTTTTTATAAAAAAAATTAAGGTCATCCTCTATTACACAGGAAATTTGAGGACAGCCTGGGATACATAAGATCCAGGTCTTGCCCCCTCAAAAAAAAAAAAAAACCCTCAAAAATTGGTATGTGGAACATGGAGGATGGAGGGTTTAGGGATGCAGCAAAGTTCCACAGGGATGTGGGCTGTGAGAGGCCAAGATGCTCATTGATGAATCGATACCTTGGACAAATTTTGAAAGACGGAGCTGAGAGAGTGAAATTTTTTCAGAGAAAGCCATGGCATGGCTTGGCCACTCAGAATACCAATGAGATGTCTGCTTACCTGGACCTTCACAGATGCCCTCTGTACAGCTGCCGGGAAGGAGTATATACCCAGGTATGCAACAAGCTATAGCTGTAGGGGCTGGGGATTCATGGTAAGCAGTGAGCTGCAGTTCTTGAATGCAGTGCCCTAGCACTGAGCAAGCTGCAAGTTTGCATGGGCATCACAGAGGGGTAGCGTGGCTTCCCATGAGGACAGTTTCTACACAATTGGTCATTCTCCATAAGAAATGACTTCCATATTCAAGAAGCAGTGAGTGCTCCGAACAGGAAGTGTCCATGTGAAGCAGAGAAGCCCCCTCTTGAGCCAATCCCTCCCACTAGCCCTATCTTTGTATTGTCACAGGCCTGAATGCTGGGAAATGGCCATAACCAACCAGGAGCATGGGGATGCTTACCAGGCAGGCAGAGGGAAGGCAATCCACTTGGGCAAGGCTGATAGTAGGTCATAGTAAGGAAAGTCTTGCAGTTCCCCAGGTGGGAGCCAGGGAGGCACAAGTCAACTCACTACTGTGAGGTGGGGCAGAGTTGGGGTTGGGGTAATGGTTCAGAATAAGAGCAATGCTAGGGCTGCTATGACCATTCAATCACAGGGACCAGGGCTGGAAACTGGGTAGTCTAACAGGCGAAGCACTATTTTTGCCTTAAATAAATGTTCGGTTTGATGGGGAGGCCCAGTCCCTGCCCTGGAACCCCCAGTGTGAAAACAGAGACATAGTCTGTGCCTCAGGGAGCAAGTCTAGAAACAGAGTTATGCCTGCTTTGAGAATGACTTTTGTTTAGAGGAAAGTGAGAAGCCAGATGTCCTGGTGGGAGATGTGCAAGGATGGGTGGAAGCCATCTCAGCCTCAGGCCTGAGATGGGTAGAAGCCAGCATAGATTTCCAGTCCATGGCTGAGATGGACTGAGACATGCCAGGCATGCCAGCTTCTTGTCTCTAACTTTCCAGCGCTGGCCTAAATTCAGCCACCATCATCACACCTTGTGTGTGTGCTCTGTCCTTGAATTATCGAAGATGCTCAACCCAGCGGAAGGCCAGGGTTGCTGCTCCTGAAAGAGATACGTCTCCAGGTGTGCCTCTCCTTGGCTGTATACACACCTGGCTCCATGATCTCCTTCCAGGGAAGTGTGCTTTGTCCTCACCACCCTTCATCCCAGCACCCCAGCCACCAGGGGTCTCCAAGGAGGGCCTAGGTACAGAAAATGAGCAATTCCCTTTGTATCAAACCTGGATTCATGCATAGTCATGACAACACTTCCTGTATGACTCTGGACAAGCCCCTTTCCCTCTGTCCCTCTGGACATTGAGTAGGTTGGACCTAATGACCTCCCAAGTCCCTGCAAGCCCCATCCTCTGAGCAGAAGGCATGATTAACAGTGTGGTAGGCATAGTAGTGCATGCCTGCAATCCTAGCACTTGGGAGGCAGAAGTAGGAGGATCAGGAGTTCAAGTCATCTTCAGCTACAAAGACAGTTTGAGGCCAGTCTGTGCTGCATGAGTCCTTGCCTCAAAAAAATAAAAAGAGTTAGAGAGATGGCTCTACGGTTAAAAGCACCTGCTGCTCTTGCAGAGGACCCAGGTTCAGTTCCCAACACTCACATGGTGGCTAACAACTGCCCATCACTCCAGTTCCAGGAGACCTGATGCCCTTTTCTGGTCTCTTCGGGCACTGCCTGACACAGATGCACTTATATGCAGGTAAAGCCCTTATACACATAAAATTAATAAATATTTAAAAAAGAGAGGAAGAAGTGGTGTCTGAGATGGGTGTGGTGGCACATGTCTGTAGTCCCAGACTCAGGAGGTTGAGGCATGAGGACTGCAAATGAGGCTAGCCCAGGCTACATAGTGAGGCCCTGCTTTTTAAAAATAACAATTAAAAATATTTTGAGGCCAGCCTGGTCTACATAGGGAGTTCCAGTACAGCTAGGGCTATAAGAAGACCCTGTCTCAAAAAGGCAATAAATAAATAAATAAATAAATAAATAAATAAATACCGAGACTGGGGAGATGGCTTAGCAATTACAAACATTGCCTGCTCTTGCAGAGGACCCAGGTTCAGTTCCCAACACTCACATGGTGGCTAACAACTGCCCATCACTCCAGTTCCAGGAGACCTGATGCCCTTTTCTGGTCTCTTCGGGCACTGCCTGACACAGATGCACTTATATGCAGGTAAAGCCCTTATACACATAAAATTAATAAATATTTAAAAAAGAGAGGAAGAAGTGGTGTCTGAGATGGGTGTGGTGGCACATGTCTGTAGTCCCAGACTCAGGAGGTTGAGGCATGAGGACTGCAAATGAGGCTAGCCCAGGCTACATAGTGAGGCCCTGCTTTTTAAAAATAACAATTAAAAATATACTTATTTATATTTTATGTGTATGTGTTTTGCATACATGTAAGTACACCCATGTTGTGCAGTAGTGCCCATGGATGTCAGAAGAGAGGGTTGGATCCCCTGGAACTGGAGTTACAGATGGTTGTTAGCTGCCATGTGGGTGCTGGGAGCTGAACTTGGGTCCTCTATAAGAGCAGCCAGTGCTCTTAACTGCGGAGCCATCTCTCCAGCCCCTTAATAATAATAATTGTAATAAAGCAGTCTCTACTTGAGGCGCTACAGTTTAGCAGTGTGTGGCTGCGGACAATGATTTTACCTCTGGGAGCCTTTGTTTCCTGTAAAATGGGCACAAAGGCTGGACCTGCCTCCTGGGACTGGCATAAACATTAAGAGAGAGAAAGCCAGTCCAACATTTGACATGGTGCCTGGCATATAATCCATGCTTGATAAATACTACTGACAGCCATTGCTGGTAGTACTTTCTTCCAGGGGTGGCAGTCTTGAACAGTCGGTCTCTAGTCCCTATTCCTCCCTCTTCAGTGACTATGCCACAGCTGTCTACTTCAATATATTCAGCCCCTGCACTGCCTACCACCCCTTTTCCGCAAGTGTCCCTTTCCCACGCCCCTCTTCCCACTGAGGAAGCTGCACAGCCCCCTCTACACTTGCCACCCGCTCAGGGCCCTCCCCACCTAGCCCCCCTCAACGGCAATTATGTAGAGCAAACAAGAGCAGCTGATGAGAAAGGAGTTGCTATTAGCTTAACCTTTCGGGACTGGAGCTGCTGGGAAGAGCTGGGGAGGCACTAGGGAGGGTGCTCTGGGAGGTGGGAGGTGCTGGGGAGGGGGCTCCAGCAGCAGGTGGGCTGGGGAGGGAGGCTAGCAAAGCAGCTGGAAGGGACTGTGGCTCTGAGGGACTAATGGGTAGGATGGAGGCCCAGAGAAAACAAGAAAAGGGACAGCGGATGAAAGGAGAGCCCAGCAGTGGAATTAAAGAGATTGGAACAGAGTGGTGTGAAAAAGGTGGGAGGCAAAGGGAAGGGTGGGGAAAGTACACATGGCCATACGTCCCAGCCTTGTGTTGAACATCCTAGCACCCAGGGCCTCTGGCACACCGTGGGATGGCGGGCTAAATTAAGACTATAGATACTTCTCTGACTCTATGCAGAATCACTGAGTGAGGTTGTTAGAGCTGCAAGGGACCTCAGACATCACCTGACTCAGCCCCCCTTTTATAAATGGAGAGCCTGAGGCGGAGAGAACCTCATAGTGAATGTTGGTAAGACCTGGGTGAGCAATCAAGCTCCTGACTCAGGATGCTGAGTTCCTGCCTCTATATTGCCTTGGATCCATCCCTCCCCCTGTGCATCTACTCATTTATCCACTCTGCAGTCACTCCAGAGACACAAGCTTTCACTCAGCCAGAGCCGGGTGGACAAGTCAGGGTACCAACCTGAAGCTTAAAGAGCTCTGATCTGGCATTGAGACCCACATAAGCTGGGCATGGTGGCGCATCCCTTTAATCCCAGCACTCGGGAGGCAGAGACAGGTGGATCTCTGTGAGTTCAAGGCCAGTCTGGTCTACGTAGTGAGTTCCAGGCCATCTGGGGCTATGGGGAGACCCTGTCTCAAAACGACCAAAAAAAAAAGAGACTCAAGTAAAAAAGGAAACAATATGTCGGGCGTGGTGGCTCATGCCTTTAGTCCTAGCACTGCCGAGGGCACAGGAGACGTACCTGTGGGAAGATAGGGGAGGAATGGCATCAGTGCCCCCAGTTTTTTGACCAGCAGGGATGAGGGAGGATGACTGTTTGACATATATCCCTGGTGCACAGTAAACATGAAGCTGGGCAGGAAGCCCAGTGCCCGGGTGAGAGGTTAATTCTGAGTAGAATGGGAGGAAAGGTATTTTGGCCTAGTGCCAGGAGGCCACAGTTAGAGAACCCTGGCAGGGAAGGCTGAGCTGAGAGGCCCACAGCTCTGGCAACAGGGCCTGCAGGGCCCTCCAGAGGTGGTAAAGAATTCACAATAGAGCTGGGTGTGGTGACATACACCTTTAATCCCAGCACTTGGGAGGCAGAGGAAGGCAAAGATCTGTGAGGCCAGCCTGGTCTACTACATAGGGAGTTCCAGGCCAGCCAATGCTACATTCTCCCACCCCGCCACACCCCCCCCCAAAATAGAATTCATGACAGAAACAAGAAGCTAGAGAGGACACCTGAGTCATATGGAGGATGGATCTACATGCCAAGGGAGCTGGGCCAGTACTCAGGATACCAAGAATGGGGTGAAAAGCACAGGTTAGAATAAGAACAGAGGAAGGGACATGAGTTAGTACCAGGCTTCACTGGCCTAGAGGCTAGTATGTCACCAGAGGACTTATCCATTCATTCGTTCAACTGATGTTTACTAAGATGATGGTGATATGCCAGGCAATTGGCACAGATCAGTGAGGAAACCCATGAATGGTCCCTAGCCTCCTGGAGCTTGTTCAAGTCAAGGAGACAGTAAATAAAAATACAATCACATTTGGCTGGGCATGGTGGTACACACCTTTAGTCCTAGCACTGGGGAGGCAGAGGCAGGCAGATTTCTGTGAGTTCAAGGCCAGCCTAGTCTACGTAGTGAGTTTCAGGCCAGCTGGGGCTACAGGGAAACCTTATCTCAAAAGACAACAAAAAAAGGAAACAACACAAAATGGAAAGTCCCCTAGGGAGACAAGGCACCTACCGGGCATGACACAGGATGCTGATCTGTGTTTAAAGGATGAAGTGAGGATGTGGGTGTTGCAATTTTCCCAGTAAAGACAAGCTGAGGTGCAGGGGAGAAGCTAGGCTCTGACTGTTCCTCTTCTCTGTCCTCGGAGTTCTAGGAGGACAGAGCAGGTATATATAGAAGCAGAGAAGGGACAGTGGCTCCATTCAGACTTCTTCCTTTTGAGGACTTCTGAGGTAGAGGGATGATGGATGGGGCTAGTCAGGTGAAACTGGACAGAAGCTAATTGGTTGAAGGTGGGGGACTTTTGTTTTTCTTTCTGTTCTCACCTATGTCTCACCTGCCTCTCATCTCTAGCTCAGATGGGCCAGTCTTGGGGAGGAGTGGGAGCTGTTACAGTCAGATCTCCAGGAGGCCTGAGTAAGAGTCCTTCCACCTGATCTAGGGTTGGCCAAGCATGGTGGCTCACCATGATCCTTCATCCCCCATTCCACTCAGGGGACTGAGGGAGACAGTGGGGGACAGGGAGAAGGAAGGGAGACCTGACTCACACTTAGCCCACATCCTCGGCGAGACAGCATGGAATATTTTTAGGAGCTCATTAAACAGGGAAGAAAGGAAGGGAAGGAAGGAAGACGAGGATTATGCATTATTTTTCATCCAAGTGACAGCTCTGAGCATCTCCACTGGAACTGTCATGCAAAAGAAATGGCATGTCTAACATTATTATGGAACGGGTGTGCGCTAGTGTGCGTGTGTGAGAGAGATTGTGCCACCGGTGTGTGCTGCCCTGTGTGGTGGTGGGGCCAAGGTGAGCCTGTGTAGGAACCCAGACAAGGGTTCCTGCACCTAAGGTGGTGTAAGGGCAGCTGTGTGTGGATGTGGAAGGTGGGGCGTGCAGTTGCATGTGGGTCTCAGAAGCCTGGGACTGTTAACTGTGGGAACAACTGTGAAACTGTGTAATGGGGCGTGCAGTCTGTGCACAACTGTGTAATTGGGTGTGTGTAACTCGAGTGCATGAGACATCACTGGAATGTTTGTACCTCTGAAGCTGGGGTGTGTGTCATAATCACAGGTGATAGAGCAGCCAGAGTGCATAGATATGGGTGGGTGAAGGGACAAGGGGTGCATAAGTAATTCCAAGGGGGACCCCAGAAGGCAGTGGGGAAACAGAAGGCAAAAGGAGATCCTGAGCCCAGCTGTCTTTGTCTTGAAAGAAAAGAGAGCTCTGGTGAGAGGATCTGGATCATACGCACCTCTGTGTTGGGGGCGTGGGCACTGCCCCATTAATGTGAGTTCAAAGTTCTCTTGATGGAGTAAAACTATTTAGGAGGCACTTCCTGAAGATGATCTCCGTTGAAATTTCAGAACATTATGGCCAGGTGGGTACTGTTACCATTCCCATTTTATGGGTAAATGGGGTCAAGGTATCCAACAATTATCTAGCTGACATCATGTCATTCAGGGGGATCAAAGCTAAGAGGTAAGTCTCTATATGGCATCTTGGAGTTGGTAGAGCTGAGCATAGGAAGGTGACAGAGGGAGACTGGGGATTAGGGTGCCTTCTCACGGCTTGTTTGGGGTTCTGTGAGGGTCTGTTTAGATAATAAATACCCAGAGTGCAGGGGAAGAGGGGACTCTGGGAAAGAAGGAACTCAGAGAAATGGGGGAACAGGCAAGCTGCTGGGCTGGTGAGGAGATTCAGATACTGTCAGCGGCTGAGCTGTGGCGTGGGCCCTGCCGACTCGGTAACTAAAGCCAACCTCGTAAGTGGCTAATTGATTTCTGTTCCCTGATTAAATGTGCAGCACTTTACATGGTAGCAGAAGGAGGTCAGCTCTCCCCCACTTTTCCAGCGTGCCGCGTGCGGAGAGACAAAGAAATTGATTTTCCAATCGATGCTCTGAGCAATGATTAAATGTTCTCTGCACAGCGGGCCTAATGAGTCCCAGAGGGGCGTGCCGGCCCTTTAATTAGAGACTCCCAGGGGGACCTGGGATTGGGCTGTCCTAGAGTGAGGGGGTCTGACCAGAAAGGAGACCTCATCTCCAGAGACTTGGTGGGCTAGGTCTCTGGGGGAGCACGTTGGTCTGAGAAATGCTATCTTAGGGGTCCCAGGACATACAGGGACCCTGGTGGGGGGGAGTCCCTGGGCAGTCTTCAAGCAGGGACCCTCCATCTGTGAGACTCCATAAAGGGACTCCTGGGCTGAGGACCCCTGGGTCGAGCCTTCCTGGAAAGACCTGGGCTAGGAGGGCTGGAGACTCGACCCCAACTCCCCATGGACTGCAGAGATCCAGCCGCCTCCACGCGGTGGGCTGGGTGCTCAGGCCCATGCCACAGCCTTCTAGCCTCCAGGTGGGGACCCGTTTTCCCTCCAGTCAGTCCAGCTCCTCAGGCAGCAGAGACCCAGACAGGAAATGAATCCCCTCTAAGCAGCTGCCGCGTTTTCATTGCCCAGCTGCCCCATTGGAGGAGCCGACTAAAGACTTTAGAAATTCAAATGAGGCTCTCCGGGGAGACCCGGGCTTAAACATTCCCCTGTGCAGGCGGCTTTATTGAAGGAATAAACTATATTTGCAAAGTAAGATATTGAGGCTGTCAGTTTCTCTTAGGGATATAATGAGATCCTGGGAGGGAAGGAGGTGGCAAGACGGAGCTCCCCAGGGCGGGAGCCCCAGCCAAAGCTCTAGGGTATGCTGGCCAACAGAGGCCAGGCAGAGTCATGCCTCTAATTGTGGAGCCCCGTCCCCTCCCCACATCCACCATTCCACCTCCCTCCTCAAAGCTGAGGGGTAGAGGTCTGGTGCCCAGGCAGAAAGACAGCACTGCTATCACCTGGAAATCCCAAGATAGTGGAGCCCTCTGAAGTCAGTCCCTCACCTTACCTGTCAGCTCTCCCCCTCTGGATACAACTCTACTGGGGTGGGGGATGCCTTTAATTCCAGAACTCAGGAGGCAGAGGCAGGTGGCTCTCTGAGTTCAAGGCCAGCCTGGTCTACATAATGAGTTCCAATATCTATTTCATAGGGTTGTTGAGAGGATTAGATAAATTATTACATATAAGGTGCTGGGCCTATTACCTGTTTTATGGGTGACAATAAATATCTCAGCAACTATTAAAGAATGGGAGTGGTAGGTGAGGTGCTCAGCTGGAACAGTGCTTGCCTAGCATGCATAAAATTCTAGGTTCAACCACTAGCACCACATAAAACTAATTGTGGTGGGTCACACCTGCAATCCCAGCACTCAGGATGTGGAGCCAGAATCAGAAGTTCAAAGTCATTCTCAGTCACATAGAGAATTTGGGGCTAGCTTGTACTGAAGAAAAGGAGGAAGGTAATGATGAGTCAACCTCCTTCCCTCCAGGGACTCGACACTGACTACCCAAGAGCTATACCAACACCTTCACATCCTCCATCACTATCATTACCACCACTATGACTGAAACCACTGCCCCCATCACTACCATTACCAGCATCACCATCACCACCATCATCACAGTGATTCAAACTCAAGTCGACACATACCTCTGAAGTTAAAGGAGTGGTGCAGAGGGCACAGAGGGCTGGAATGGTGGGATGAATCCCAGAAGGCTTCCTGGAGGACAGTCTGGGAACAATGTGTAGCATAATTCTTTTTGTTATAAGTGTGTCAAGGTGGAGTTACCTGGTTTTTTGAGCAAAAACTGAAGTCCAAAACAATAAAAACCAGGAGAGCAAGATGCCTAGATCCCCAAGCTCATTGTCTGAAAGCTCAGACAGAGACAAGGGTAGAGAGATGCCAGCCCCTGCCTCTCCATCTCAGTGCCACTCAGGGCCAAAGGAGGTCCAGGAAGCCTTTGCTTTGGCCAAAGGAGGTCCACTGTTAGGTCAGGGAAGGAGGTATCAATGGAATGGGTCAGCCAGCAACTGGGCTGTCTACCACTCTCACTCGGTGGCTGGAGGGAAGATTGGAGTTGACAGTGTATAGGATCTGGAGAACAGCAGATAACACAGCCTGCCTGAGGGGCTGAAGAGGTCTGCATTGACAGGGCTGTGAGGGGCCATGGAGGGTCCTTCCATCCTTGGTGGGACCACAGTTCAGGATGTCAGGAAGACTGCTGAGACCTAGAAGTGAAGACAAGATGACCAGGCTCTGCTTGTGACCTCAGCAATCACTAATGCACCCCGAATCTCCATTTTTCTGTCTTGTGGTATGCAGGTGGCTTTGTGAAGGCACAAGAAGGAATGTGTGAGCTAAGGATGTAGCTTAGTGGTAGAATGCTTCCTTAGCATTGGCAAGGTCATGGATTCAACCCCAGCATGGCCAAAACCAAACAAAAAAACAAACCAGGAATGTGGGTTAGAAGTCAAAGGACTCAGAGTTTCAATATTTCTCCAAGCCTCTAGCAAGTCACCTGATCTCTCTAGGCTCAAGGTTTTGTTTATTTTTTTCATGCAAACGTAGTGAAAAAAGGTTCCATACGCAGGGATTCTGGTTTAGTGGGTCTGGGATAGTGACCTGCACTTTTTTTAAATAATATTTTATTTATTATTTTTATTGTATATGTATGAGTGTACTGCCAGCATGTGTGTAAGTGCATCCATGTTGTACAATGCCCATGGAGGTCAGAAGAGGGTATCGGATCCCCTGGAACTGGACAATGTCAGCCACTACCTGGGTGCTAGGAATCGAACCTGGGGTCCTCTACAAAAGCACCCAGTGATCTTAACTGCTGAGACTTCTCTCCAATCCCCCAAAGTTTTGTAATCCAGGCTGGCCTGGAGTTTATGATCCTCCCAGCTCAGCCCCCTGAGTACTGGGATTACAGCACGAAACTCTCAGTTTCCTGATCTGCAAAAGGAGACAATACTCTCAAGACAATGCTATGAAAATGAAGGAAACAGCACAGGACCTGGCACACCGTAGATCCTTGGTGCTTAACTAAAACTGACCTCTCTTCCAGCTCTCAAGTCTGAGGACAGCTTTCTGAAATGAGATTCTTCCACCAGTATCACCACCTCACCATCTACTTCCACCACCCCCCTACCAGCAGCAGTACCATCTCCCATTACTACCATCACCAGTAGCATGGTTACCACCAACAGTGCCACCTCCTCCATCACCACAACCTCTCCACCAGCATCACACATACACACATGCTTTTGTAACTGAGTCAGAGTGAGGAAACATTGACATGCTGTACTGTTTAGGTGGTGCAGGAGCAAAGCCAGACCTGTCCATCCTCCATGCCACCAATAAGAGACCCCCCCTTAGAGCAGTCAGAGTGGAGGACTGCATGAAGCACAGGTTCATGGTGCAATGGAATGCTGGGCCTTCCTGTACCCCCAGCTTCTTTAACTTCCTCTGCTGGCTATTGTAGATGCAGCAGATACAGTTGGCATTAGTTGAGGTGCTACTACATCCCAGGCACTATCTCTGGTGCCATGTATATCTATATACATATATATGTATATATAGAGTGGTATATAAAATCTCCTTTTGTGCTATGGTACTATGTGATGGATACTAGTGACTACATTTTACAGAGAAGGAGAAATAGTAACTCAGAGACAGGATTTGCCTGTGGTCACCTGATCAGTTACATGTGAGATTCACACCATACTCTTATCTTTTTTTTAAAAAAAAGAGCCTTTTTTTTTTTTTTTTTTTGTCTTTTTGAAGCAGGGTCTCCCTGTAGCCCCAGCTGTCCTGGAACTCACTATGTAGACCAGGCTGGGCTTAAACTCATAGAGATCTGCTTGCCTCTGCCTCCCAAGTGCTGGGACTTGGAGTGTGCCACCATGCCCTGCTTGGTTTGTTTTTTTAAAAATATTTTGTTTATCATTTTTATTTCATGTGTATGAGTGTACTACCTGCATGTATGTAAGTACACTCATGTCATGCAATGCCCATGGAAGTCAGAAGAGGATGACAGATTTCCCTGGAACTGGAGTTTCAGATGGTTGTTAGCCACCATGTGCGTGCTGGGGACCAAACCCAAGTCCTCTGCAAGAACAGCCAGTGTTCTTAACTGCTGAACCATCTCTTCAGTCCCTTATTTTTATTTTTTATGTATGAGTGCTTGCCTTCAGAGACCAGAAGAGGGAATCTGATCCCCTGGAACTGCAGTTATGAATGGTTGTAAGCCACCGTGTGAGTGCTGGGAACAGAATCCAGGTCCTCTAACCACTGAGCCACCTCTCCTCACAGCTCACCCTTGCTCCCATTCCAAGATGGCCTGCTCAGGAGACCCGAGCTGAAGAGGGGCCACAGGGAGGTGCTGATCCTGGGATGATAGAGGTTTCTGGGTCACATTTTTACTTGCTTATTTATTTACTCTTGGTTTTGAGTCAGGGTCTCATGAAGCCCAGGCTGGCTTTGAATACACTATAACTGAGGTTGGACTTGAACACCTGATCTTCCTGGTTCTGGCTCCCAAGTGCCAGAATTACAGACATCTGCTACCATATCTGAATATCCAGCTTCTTCTTTAAAATTAAAAATATTTTTACATTTATTTATTGTACATGTGCATGTGTGTGCATGTGAGATGCATGTGTTAATCAGTCTCTCCTACCATGTGGATCCCAGGAATTGAACTCAGGTTGCCAGGCTTGGTGACAGATGCCTTTACACAGCAAGTCATCTCATTGGCCCTGATCTTTTTTTTTTTTTTTTTTTTTTTTCCCTAACAGAGTCTTGCTATGTAGTCCAGGCTGGCCTTGAACTCTCAACTTTCCTATCTCATCCTCTCAAGTGCTGGGGTTACAGACACACAACACCACATCTGGCTTCTGGATCATTTTCTAGCTTTCAGCTGGAAGAATAGGATGTCTGGGTCCCTGGACTAGGCACTTTGATATTGTCCTTCAAACCCTAGGGGGATAGACATTATGAAATCCCCTAGACCCCAGGGAGTCTCTTAGCTGTACATTTGATCATCTTTGGCCAATTCTTAACGCCTAGCAAGCAGGAACCTTGCTGGGCTCTCTTACTGACTGCCAGGACACAGCACAGGGCCCAGCACTGTGATGAGTAATGGTGGCTGAGTAAATATATGAATGAACTTGTGAAAGCATGAATCAATCAGGACGTCAAGACCTGGGCAGAACTGCACCGATGACTAGAAAATGGGAAAACAGCAGTCAAAACCACTTTCCCTGCTTTTTATTATTATTTTTTTTGTCCTTTCTGATTTTATAGAAATGGTTCTTCTCAGATTGCAGAGCACAAACTGACTGATTGATGCTCCAGAACTAATACCCGCAGACAGACCCGAGGCAAGAAGGACGGTTATTTAACACAGCACCCAGGGGCATGGGGTGTGGGAACATCATTCTTGTGCAGTATAGCAGATGAAAAAAAAAAAAAGTTTATGCCAAAAACATGTCAGGCTCCTCCTTGTGGTGGCTTTCTTTTTTTCCCCAGCCCCTTTAAGGCCCTGTCTGTGTTCCCACTCCTGTGGGTCCTGGATTCCTGAGAACAGAGGATTGACCTATGTTCCCCAAGCTCTGCTTCTGAGTCTAGGTCCCTAGGCAAGGTCTAGTTAACACTGTCCATCTTTTGAGGAGGGGGACCTACTTACTCCCTTCCCCCAGATGCAACCCTGCAAGGTAAGGGCAGTGATGATGGCTGGTCTCATCTGGGTCCCTGTGGGTGATGAGATGGGCACTGACTGATGGGTGAGCTGGCAGCTGGGCTGGAGTGGCTGCCCTGGGCGCTGTCTTCCCTGCTTGTCACCACTCCCGGCTGCCCAAGCAGCAAAGCCAAGCCACTGTGACAAGATCCAGAGGGGAGAGGCTCCAGCTGGGGATGGTGCTGGTCTTACAGGCCACTGGAGCAGGAATGTGACAGCTTCTCATCTGGAGGAGGGGCTCTGTCCCCAATCCCTGCCCCCTCTGTTCCAACCCTGTCAGTCTCCATTTCTTTGGCTTCCCTTTGTTCCTGTCTTCCATTCCAGGCTGACCTCACCTCCCAGTGATTCCTGGTCCATGCCTCTCTCCACTTTCTCCTCCTTTTTCCTTACTCTCTGACCTCAGGGCTTAGTCCCTACACAAACACACACACACACACACACACACACACACACACACACACACACACACACCACACACACCCCTCTGACAGGACATAGGAACCTCTTCCCAAGATAAGTATTAAGACCATAGCATAGTGGCCTGTAGGTGAGTATAAACTGGTATGTGTGCAAAGGCATGAGCCTGTGAGCATCAGTGCAGTTGCAGGAGTCAAAATGTGTGTGTGCACACAAGTGTACAAGTGAAGGTCCCTGAGAGTTGAAAGAATATGTGTGAGATGGGTGAGTGTGGCCTTGTTATATGAGCCCTCAGGTGGGCAGGGTGAGGTAGGAGGATGGGAAAGATTCTGGGTATGGAAACCCAAGTTGGGGGCAGCTGTACAAATGCATCCTTCCAGCTGGAATTCTGGATGTAGAAGCAGCTAACCCTATACCCTACTGGACCATCTCCTTTGTCATCCTAGACTCCCTCAAATCAGGCCAGAGAGTAAGGAAGGGGGAGTGAAGCTGCTGAGCTGCAGGCAGAGCCCGTGCCTGCTCCCTGGGCCTGTCAGCCACTGATCTGTTCATGTTCCTATAAATATTTACAAATCCCAGCTGCTGAGGAGCAAGACATCCTCCACCAGCTGGGGCTCCCAGGCTGGAAGCTGGCAGGAAGGAACTGGTAAGTGAGGACCGTGGGAGAGGGTAGGGCTGTAATGGAGAGACAGGCACCCAGGACTCCTGAGTTCAGCTTTGTAAAGCTTAGCCTAAGTGCCCTTGTAGATTCAGAAATATTAGCCACAGCTTGGCCTCAGGAAGCCTGCCCCACCCCTATCTAATAGAGGATCACCCCCGACACTTTTCAGCCAACCTTATGCATCTACTTATGATTCTCAATTAGGATACAGAAAAGGGTTTTTCTACATTTTAGATGACATAAAAACTCCCCCAGAGTCCCTGGAGGGTACTGTCTCTGAATTTAAAATCTTTCCCAGAACAATTTTATAATCCCCCAGGAGCTTTCTGGATTGAAGGAGACCAGTGGGCCTGTAGTTCAAGGACCCCCTCTACAATATATCCATCTGTACACTAAAGCATTTTCAGCTGGACTCACCCTCTGCCATACCCAGTTCGGTCACTCTTGCAGCTGGGCTGGGAGTAAATACCTAGAGAAGGAGGAGGAGGAAGAAGAGGAGGAAGGGGAGGAAGAGGAGGAGGAGGAGGGAAGGAAAGAGGAGAAAGAGGAGGGAACAACTTATATGGAACCTATGGGGAAGACCCAGGCCATCTACACTGGCCCAAAGTGGTAGTCAGGCATCCTGGTGAGCTAGCCAAGGGAAGCTCTGTTTCCTAGAGACTGAAAATTGGTTCTCTATGCCTGTGTCTAGCACAGTGCCAGATATACCACAGGCCCTTAGGCATCATGAGTGTTGTCTGACTGGCTTTGAACTTGTTACATAGCTGAGGTTGATCTCTAACTTGAACCTCTTGCCTCCACCTTCCAAGTACTGAGATTACAGACATGTGGCACGATACCTGGCACTCCCATTCTTGAAGTCAAGTTTCCCCAGAAGCACTTAGAGGCAGATTCTAGCTCCTAGTGGTAGTAAAAATGTGCCCAGTGTATGATACCCCAAGCTTCAAATGACCCAGTCTACCCAGTTCAAGCAAGTCTAGTGTGGATCCAATACAGAGCATCTACAATTTCACGCAAATGTTTGCTGAGCTCCCCTGACCCCCAGTGGGACTCCCCTTGACCTTGCCAGATAATGCCTATCCTGGTCTAGGTTTTTTTGAGAAGCCAGGCCCTGTAGTGAAAGGAAAAAAAAGAAAAAGCAGGCAAAGGGGAACCCGACATTGAGGGCCTCTGACTGCTTGTGTGGGTCACCCAGCTGGAACTGGGCTGGCAGGAGCTGTGCTCTGCCAGAGGGTACAAGCCAGCCCAGTAGCTTCCCATCTTACTCTCTGGCATGCAGGTCAGCAGTGTGTAATTGATCCATGCGGGTGCTGGGAGCCAAACTTTTTCAAGATGAGAAGTAAGGCTGGAGAAATGGCTCAGCAGTTAAGAGCGCTTACTGCCCTTGCCAAGGATCTAGTTTGGCTCCCAGCACGCACATAGGGCAGCTCACAACTGCTTGTAATTCTAGCTCTATAGGATCAGTTGGGCTTCTGTCTTTTGTGGGCACCCATACATATATGCACCTGCAAACACACAGACACACATACATACATATAAATAAAATATATAATAACAATTTTTTTGAGACAGGGTCTCCCTGTAGCCCCAGCTGGCCTGGAACTCACTATGTAGACCAGTCTGGCCTTGAACTCACAGAGATTTGCCTGCCTCTGCCTCCTGAGTGCTGGGATTAAAAGCATCCACCACCATGCCCAGCAATAATAACAATTTTAAAGATGGAAAAGGCTGGGGCGATGCTCAAAGCGACTGCTGTGCTCAGTTCAGGGATTTGGGGAAATGAACAGAAAAGGGGGCCCAGGGGCCAGGAATTTTCCATGGCAAAAGGAAAACTCTGATTTTCTTAATTGCCAGGGAAGAAGAGCAGGGGCTGGGAGGAGGGAGCAGAAACGTCTGCTGATGGCAGTGGTATGGGAAGGGTTAAGAATATTCCTAAAATAGCCAAGCCAGAGCCTAAGCTAGCCAGCTAGTGCCTTTCCCAGAGAGCATGGATCTATAGCAAGAAAAAGCCATCCTGCTCTACACCCTACCGCCTGCTGCCTGGCATGGCTGCTAATTAAGCCTCCCAGCCCCTTCCACCAACCCCTTCTGTCCCAGCAGGAGGCCTTGGGAGGAGAAAGCAGAGTGGTTACATCTCATTTCCCCAAATGACAGAAAATTCCACCTGGGACCAGGGGTCTGATGTCCAAAGGTCCCCATTCCATGTATACCCCTGGCCTGGGTCAGGGGTGGGACACAGATGGACAGGCAGGCACAATGTAATGAGCCTGCTGTTGACAGGACACTGCCAAGTTCTCCCAATACATGCATGGTAGGGTGGGGACCCTAGGAAGCTCATCAAACACCAGTTTCTCTTAGGTCTGTGTCCCCTCCACAATGGGTAATATTAGGGGCAGGGAGGAAACAGGGGAGCCGCCCCAAGATCAAACCATAATTTCATTTTAGGGATAGGACCAGCAACATTATTTGCAGGACCTGGTAAAAATGAAAATATGGAGTTTGTTTAAAAAATTGGTAAGGGGGCTAGAGAGATGGCTCAGTGGTTAAGACTGTTCTTGCAGAAGGCCCGGGTTTGAATCCCAGCACCCACATGGCAACTAACAACTGTCCATAACTCCAGTTCCAGGGGATCTGACAGCCTCTTCTATCCTCCGAAGGCACTGCATGGCACCGGTGCACTTACCTACATGCAAGCAATACACGCACACACATAAAATTTTTTAAAAAGTTGGTAAGAAGTGAAGCCAGGTGTGGTGGTGCATGCCTTTAATCCCAGCACTCAGGAGACAGAAGCAGATAGATATCTGTAAATTCAAGGCCAGCCTGGTCTACATAGTGAGTTCCAGGCCAGCTGGGGCTATAGGGAGATCCTGTCTCAAAAAGACCAAGAAAAAATTTTTTTTCAAGTGTAAATTTGAGACTGGGGAGATGGCTCAATGGTTAAGAGCACTGGCTACTTTTACAGAGGACCCAGTTTCAGTTCCCAGCACCCACATGGTGGGTAACAACTATCTTTAACTCTAGTTCCAGGGGATCCACACCCATTTCTGGTCTCTAAAAGGTATTTCATGAAGAGAGTGCACTTACACACATGCTGGCAAAACACTCATACACTTAAAATACAAATAAATTTAGAAAAAAAATAATTTCAGAGTGGCAAGGATAGAGTATTGTTCAAGTTTGCTTTTCTTTTTCTTTTTTCTTTTTCTTTTTCTTTTTTTTTTTTTTTTTTTTTTTTTTTTTCTTTTTTTTTTTTTGTCTTTTTGAGACGGTCTCCCTGTAGCCCCAGCTGTCCTGGAACTCACTATGTAGACCAGGCTGGCCTCAAACTCACAAAGATCTGCCTGCCTCTTCCTCCCAAGTGCTGGGATTAAAGGCGTGCACCACCACGTCTGGCCTCTAGTTTGCTTTTCAATTGCTGTGACAAAACACTGACCAATACTAACTTGAGGAGGAAAGAATTTATTTGGCTTATATCTCCCTAGTCACAGTTCATCATTGAGGGAGCCCAGTACAAATTCAGAGCAGGAACCCAAAGGCAGTACCTGAAGCACAGATCATGGAGGAACGCTGCATACTAGCTTGCTCTCCTAGCCTGTGCTCAACCTGCTTCCTTCCTTCCTTCCTTCCTTCCTTCCTTCCTTCCTTCCTTCCTTCCTTCCTTCCTTCCTTCCTTCCTCCCTCCCTCCCTTCCTTCCTCCCTTTCTTTAATATTTTTATTTTATGTGTATAAGTTTATTGCCTGGATGTATGTAAGTGCACCCGTGTTGTGCAATGTCCGAGGAGGTCAGAAGAGGGTGTTGGATTCCCTGGAATTGGAATTATGGATGTTGTTAGCTACCATGTGGGTGCTGGGGATCAAACCCAGGTCCTTTTCAAGGGCAGGCAGTGCTCTTAACTGCTGAGCCATCTCTCTAGCCTCAGCCTACTTTCCTATATAATACAGGACAACCTGCCCACTCAACAATCAAGACAATGCCCCACAGACATAGCCACAGGCCAGTACAATGGAGGCAACTTCCCAATTGAGGCCCCTTCTACCCAGGTGTGTCAAGTTGACAACTAAAGCTATCCAGCACAAGCATTAAACCAAGTTCAAGTAAAGTTTAATCTGAATGCAGGGCTTATACCACTGCCTAGACTTCACATTCATGAAGCCAGCCCAGTCCAGGGGTTCTGTTTAATGAACATCTAGTATGTACCCATTGGTCAGCTTTACCATCTAAGACTATCCCTTCCATGGAGGAACTCTGGAGCCCCCTTTTCATAAAGAGGTGAGATCCCTTTATGAATCTAGCAGGAGAGGGGAGTGAGATATCTCCAACTCTTGCTGACTTGGGCTCTCCAAAGATACTGCTGCAACCATAGTTCCAGCTCTCCCAGTCAGCTGCTATATCTCTCTGAAGCTCTACCCTCCACTAACCACCCTCAGAGGCTCTGTAGGGACCACCCAGTCCACAGGTGTGTTCCTGGGCCCCTCACCAGGGTGACCTTGGAAAGATCCTTAGGGATTCATCCTGGTTCTGCTCAAGATTGGCCTTGCAACCTGGGACAAACCAATCCTTCCCTTCCCACAGACTCAGTTTCCCTGTCTGAATGGAGAGATCTCTAATACTTCTCTACATCCTAATGTCTATGTCTCCTGAAGTGCGGGGGTGGGGGGCAGGTTTTTCCTGGAAAGGAAAGCGCTTTTGAGCTGGGCCTGGCTGCTCAGGCTTCTACTCCCAGCTACCTAGAAGGACAGTTCAAGGCCTGCCTGGGCTACAGAAGTGGTTCAAGGCTAGCCTGGGAAATTTGGCAAGATCCTGTCCCAAAATAAAAAGAGGGTTGGGCACAGCAATGGGAATCTAGTCAATTTAGCTCAATGGTAGAGTCCTTGCCTAGCATGCACAAGGCCTATGCTCAATCCCCAGTTACCCCATTCAAGAAAACAAAACAAAAACAAAAAGAAGAGAAAGAAGGCCTTCTCCCCAGGCTCCCATTCATAGACTCAGAACCTCCGAAGCCCTTCCTGAAGTTCCTCAGGAGCCCCAGTTCCTTCTCCTACTTTGCTGGTGGGGCTGAAAGAATCAAGGCTTGTGGAGGGGGAATCTAGAGGGAGATTGCAGACCATGTTGACCAGAGGAGTCTCTCTGCTGCCTTTGCAGAAGGCTCAGCATAATTGCACTGCCTGTCACTCCTGTGTCCCGCTATCTATCTCTCCAGCTGACCCTTCGCACCCGCTATTATATTGGTTCCTGTTGGGGCTGCAGAGTCTCATCACTTATACATGCAGCTGGGATATGCAGGCTGGGATGAGAGAGATGGCCCCTCCCCTTAGCTCTCCTCCATCCTCAGCCAGAGCCTTTCTTGAGCTGTCTCCCTGGAGTTGGATCTGGGATGGCAGTAGGCATCTGCTGATCAGAATGGGTGGGCAGGATGCATATGGCTGGGCAGGTCCCTGGAACCTTCAGGCATGAGGCCCAGGGTTCTCTGATGAGAGAGGGATAAGAAAACCTGCCAGCGACCCAGAAATGTTGGTTCTGCTCCTGGACCTGTCTTTCTTCCTCAGGAGATAGGTCTAGAGGCAAGGAAGGAAGGAAGGGCTTCTGGGAGGAAGCCCTCTCTCCAACCTCTGAGATGGGTCAGGACTGAGTTCTGAGGGCCTTTCATGAAAGATCTAGAAGTGTCTGAATTAAAATGTCATGGTGGGATTTAAAATATTTTAATGGATGCCACTTGGGAGATGTCCTTACCGTGAGCATCACAGCCTTTCAGAGCTGTCCTGGACAATTACTCAGTCCAGAGAAAGAAAGAGAAGCCCTAAAATGTGGTGAGACTTCTCCCAAACACTCACGACAGACTGGTAGCCTAGCTGAGCCTTCTAAGTCAGTCTCTGCCTCTGATGCTCAGCTCCCTGTCCAGTCTAAGGCAGGGCTGTAGAGAATAGAAAAGAAAAAAATATGCCTTTCATACATCTGAACATTGACTCTGAAGTTTTCTTTGTCTTCCCTTTCAGATGTATGCTCAAGAGAGTTAGAGAGGTAAAAAGACTGTTCAAAAAGACTGTTCCAGTCCTGACTCTCCCTCTTACCAGCTATATGATCCTGGGCAAGTGTCTTAACCTCTGTGACCCTCGGTATCCTGTTCTCCAATATAGAGTTGGCAACACTTATTCCCTAGACTTCTATGAGGATTCAATATATAGAATATAAAAGCATCTGGCCCATATCAGTACCTGTAATGGCAACATCCATCTATCCTTCATTCCTTTAATAAGCATTTTAAGAGCCTTCCATAAACCAGGAAGTCCTCTGTCTTCCTCCCTCTTTCCTTGGGTCCCTTCCAATCTGTCACTAAATCAATTCATTCTACCTTTTATTTTTAATTTTTTAAAAAAAATTATTATTTTTATTTTATGTGTATGCCTGTATTGCTTGCATGTAGGTAAGTGCAACTGTGTCGTGCAATGCCTGCAGAGGTCCGAAGAGGCTGTTGGATCCCCTGGGACTGGAGTTATGGACAGTTGTTAGCTGCCATGTGGATCCTGGGATTCGAACCTGGGTCTTCTGCAAGAACAACCAGTGTTCTTAACTGCTGAGCCACTCTCCAACCCCTACCTCTTATTTTTAATTTTTAAATTTATTTTAAAATTTTATTTATGAGTGTTTTGTCTGCATGTATGTAAGTGCACCATGTGCATACAGTACCTATAGATACCAGACGAGGGCACTGAATCCATTGAAACTGGATTTATGGACTGTTGTGAGCAACCATGTGGGTGCTGAGAACCAAATCCTGGTCCTCTGTAAGAGCAGCAAGTAGTCCTAACCCCTGAGCAATTTCTCCAGCCCCCTAATTCTACCTTTTACCTGCCCAAGTTAGGCCACTATCAACACCTGCCTGGACCACCATGACTGCCTCCTAGTCTCTCACCATATTCTATTTTAATCTTTCCTCCATATAGTAGCCAGAGTAACAATTCTCATGTGAAAATTCTGATTATATCACTCACTCAATATCCATCAGTAGTTTTAATTGCCTTGGGATAAACTGTAGACTCTGTCACATCACAGCCCACAGGGCCCCAGAAGCTTAGTCCTTAACACATGCTGTTCCCTCTGTACTATTCTTCCATCCCTCCCCTATCTCTGACAGGCATTCTCTGTACCTTGCTGACTCCCTCATCAGGGATTAATTTAAATAACACCTGGACCAGGAAGCTGCCCATGATTTCAGCCTCCAGATGAATTCAGGTGTCAATGTCACACATTCCCATCCATTCCCAGGCAGCATGCTTGTCAGGCTTAATAGCCATTGCTTGTTTAATTGTCCAGGGTCTAGTGATACACTGTAAACTACATGAGGTCAGAAGCCTTCTCTTGTTCATCATTATGTCCTATGATAATAAATCTGGCCACTAGTCAATTAAAATGTGTTTATAGAATGGATGAAGAACGGATGAATGAATAGACAGGTGCAAAAGAATGACACTTCCTCTGTAATGCCTTCCTAGAGTCCTTTGGGCTGGCCATTCTTCATCTGTGCGTCATAACACCTCAGAGAAACCTCTACTCAAATCTAGATTCCTCGGCCATAAAATGAGACAAAAAACAGTGTCTGCCTCAAGGTTTGTACTATTAAGACATGTGTAACACTAAAACCATCATAATCAATTGTGAAACTTAGAGAAGGGAATCCACATAAAATGCTTAGAATGCATTTAGTAAGTACTCAAAACAAAGGAACAAAAAACATTGGGTACAATAATTACCATAGCATTTATAATTTCTTTCTACTTCTGCCTCCTCCCAAACAGTGGTCCTGAGTTCTTTTCTTTGGTAGATCACTACCACCTTGCAGTGCCCAGCTAGGTGTCTTCTGTCAGCGCAGAAACAAATGAGCACATATTTGCCAGCTACTGAGTCAAGGCACAGCACCCCCTTCATTACAAGCCCGACACCACTAGCACAGTCTCTTACACTTTCACACCCACACACATTCATTCAGAGCACCTCCAAACACCAAGGAAAAGCCACTCAGTTTCCTAAACCCAGGCATGCATGAGTTAGGAGGCCTGTACTCCTTTCCCTGTGCCGTCCCCAATCCACACCAGCACTCAGGATCCAGCCCCACCACTAAAATGATGGGGGTTACAGCCTACAGTAGGAATGACCCCTCACTCACAAGGGGAAAATCAAAGCCAGAGCTTTAGCCTCAGCCATTGCAGGATTCCAGCTGCAGATGCCCTCCCAGCAGAAGCCTCCCTCCAGGCCCTTCCTGGACATCTAGGGCCCTGGCATTAGCCCATAGTTCAGAAGAGGTCTGGGAGCCCTGGGGCTGGCACTAACCTGTAATCTCAGCAATTAAGAGGTTTAGACAGGAAGAATATAGATTTCAGGTCAGCCTGGGTTACATAAGAAGACCCTGTCTTTTTTTTTTTTTTTTTGGTTTTTTTGAGACAGGGTCTCCCTGTAGCCCCAGCTGTCCTGGAACTCACTATGTAGACCAGGCTGGCCTCGAACTCACAGAGATCCACCTGCCTCTGCCTCCCAAGTGCTGGGATTAAAGGAGTGCGCCACCAAGCCCGGCTCAAGACCCTCTCTTAAGTGGAGAGAATAAAAAGGACAGATGAAAGGGAAAGAAGGCCAGTAAGATGGCTCATAGGGTAAAGCACTCACATACAATGCCAGGCCACCTGAGTTAGACCCCCAGAAGCAGCAATGAAGATCAAAGGAAGGGGAGAACCAACTCCACAGAGTTGTTCTCTGACCTCCAAATGTGGCCCGTGGCATGTGTGCCCACATGCATACATCATGCACACGAAATAAGAAAAAATTAGAAAAAGAGAGCTCTACAGACAGAGGTGTACCTGGGAGCCCAAACTCCAGACTTCCATAATCTCTCATGGCTGGCCTTGTGAACCTGGAAGCCCATTGCCCTCTCCTAACCCAAACACAACAGTGTTCAGGAAAATGACCACACAACACCAAGGAGACTCAGGCCTGGGGTGGTGAGGGGCGTTCTTAGACTTGAGGTGAAATAATTATATTAACTACTAAGACCCAGCCTTTTATTTACATTATATCTCATTTAATCCTCACCACCACTCTTTTTCCAGAGGAGGGCACTGGAGGTATGCAGGTAAAATCAGGTAAAATCACGAGGTGATTGGCACCCTGTTCATTAATTCCAGAACCTTGGATCAGGTTTTTGAGAATGGAGAAAACCTGGGGAAGCCTTTAGGAATTAAAATGGGGAGACGCCCTCAGTGTAGCACCCTCTTAGCCCAAACCAGTTGACCCCAGTCAAGGGGTGCTGAGCGGCACATAAGAGGACGGTATTTTTGGGGGCCGTAGCGCGAGCCCAGGGGAGGAGCCCAGGGCCTGAAGGCGGTGGCCCAGGCTCAAAGGCCAAGATGGCTGTTAATTAAAGTGCTGGCACCAGCTCCTTTCTGCAAAGTTTGAAGCCGTTATTTTCCACTCCAGCGAAGCGGGGAGAATCCGGCTGCGCTGGCAGAGACGCCACACCGCGCTAGGGGAGCCGGCGCGCTTCGGGGCGAGGGGCGGAGCGTGATGGCGCTGCGAGCAGGTCCCTACGACGCCCCGGCGAGCGCTGGGGTGGTGGCTCCCGCCCTGTGCTCCACGCGAGCGGGCTGCCGGCTTCTCTCGCAGGCCCAGCCACAGCTGCAGGCTGCCAACGACACCAGCCGCCTAGTGCACGAGGAGCTCGCGTGCGCGTCCTGGAGGGTGGAGGTCTGCACAAACCATACTCCAAATGACCATGCACTTGGCCCTCGGGGGTCACCACCCCGTGGCTCTAAAGGGAAGCACACTAAAGAAACTGCCCCCCCCCCCCCCCCCGAATCCCAGGCAGGAGAGCCGAGCGCTTTGGGCTACCTGGCCTAAGCAGCTGCCCTAAGCATCCTCGCAGCATCCTACACTTAAAAGTCCCCAGAGACTCCATCGCACTGAGGTTGGAAGAGCTTTGGGAAACAGGCCGCGGGTTTGAATCTCAGCTCCGCCATTTCTTACTTTTTTGACTTGGGGCAAATCTCTTAACTTTGCAGAGCCTCCGTTCTCCATCTGTAAAATGAGAATAAAGATGGGCTTTATTTCTAGATTTCTATGAAGATCAAAGGTGGTTCAACATGCAAAGCGCTCAACATGATTTGTTTGTTTTAGCTGCCCCCTCCTTGGTGCTGGATGTCATTATTACTTAGATTAGGACTTGAAAGGGCAGTCTCAGCTTTAGGTAGGGACTGTCAGAGAATCATAAGGATGACAGGAGGTCAGCAGGGAGAGGGTGAGCCGGGAGGAGTCCTGCAGGAGAGGAGAGTGACGCTGGAGTGTCATTGTTTAGAGTGGCCAGAGGTTTTCAAAAGGCAGAGCCCTCCCCTGGATGGAGGAGGGTGATGGGGGAACAGTGCAGTAGCTGGAGCTGGGCCTCAAACATTATGACAAACATTTTGATGGAAGGAGACACATTTCAGTTTATGCAATCTAAACACTTTACTGCACTCGAGGAAGAGGAGAGCACTCAAACGACCTGATGGGCAGAAGGGTTAGGGGAGCCCTCAGGGGCTAGGAGAGATCAGCCCCTCCTCTTGGTCGCTAGAAAAGTGTACACTGGTCAGGAGGGATAAATACCATAGGGGGTGGGGGACACCTCACCTTCTTAGGGTCCTTATTTCTCCCTTGTCCAGAAGCAGGGATCAGAGGAAAACGGAGGAGAGAGGCCCCCAGGTAAAGGCAACCTCGAAGAAGAGGTTGAAGATACTGGCTTTCCTGGGAGAAGGTGACCCCTAACACTTGAAACCAGAAAAGATGAAGCGGTTGCTATCAGAATTCAGGGGTCCCTCTGAGCAACCTAAAAGCAAAGGATCCAGTCTGGTGATATAGATGCTAGGTCTTGGAACAGACGGAATGCCCCCTCCCTAATTCTTCCCTCAAATTCCCCTTTCTGCTCCTGCCCTCTTGCTCCCCATTTTGTACCCACCCCTCAATCACTCTCTTGCGCCCCTCAAGTTACAGGGTCCTGTATGTGGAAGTGGGCCCTTTGCTGGCCTGTAACCGTTTTCCTCGTGACTGACCCTCGGGACGTCTCTCCTGAAGCCACTTTGAACTCCCTTGCGCTTGCTCTTTGGTCCCTTCCCTCTGGGATCCTCCTTGTTTATCAGACTCTAGTCCCCTTTCCATTCCCCAGCCTCAGTCTCCCCCTACACACCCTCATCTCCTAAGCGCCGCCCCCTCTCTGCCCCTCCCACGCCAAGGCGCCCGCGGCCCAATTAGGCGCCGGGCCAGTCCGCAGCCCCACCCCTCGCCCTCTCTGAGCCGCGCTAGCGGGTGGGGCGGGGCCCAACGGAGGGGGCGGTGGCCCGAGCGCTGGGAGGCGGGAGGAACTGGGCGGGAGGCGGGAGGTGGCGGCCGTGGCGTTCAGTCCGGCAACGCAGCGGGAGGGAAGCACGAGGCAGGAGCCGGAGGCTGGGCTCCGTAGCGCTAGCAGCGCAGCCGGCGCCCGGGGCCCGGCCCCATGCCCGCAGCCCCGCCGGACCGCCCTTGAGCGCGGGCGTCCTGCCGGCGCCCCCCGCCCGCCGGCACCATTGCCCCGACGGCGCGGCCGGGTGGCCCGGCGCTTCCCAGGCTCCGCGCCGGCCGGAAGACGCTGCTGGCAGCTGCCGCGGGCGTGGTCATGCTGTTGGTGCTGGTGGTACTCATCCCGGTGCTGGTGAGCTCCGGCGGCCCGGACGGCCACTATGAGATGCTGGGCACCTGCCGTATGGTGTGCGACCCCTACCCTGCGCGGGGCCCCGGCACCGGCGCGCGGCCCGACGGCGGCGACTCTCTGAGCGAGCAGAGCGGTGCGCCCCCACCCTCCACGCTGGTGCAGGGCCCCCAGGGGAAGCCGGGACGCACCGGCAAGCCGGGTCCCCCCGGACCTCCGGGGGACCGCGGTCCTCCGGGTCCTGTGGGGCCGCCGGGGGAGAAGGGTGAGCCAGGCAAGCCGGGCCCTCCTGGTCTCCCGGGTTCAGGAGGCAGCGGCGCCATCAGCACGGCCACCTATACCACAGTGCCACGCGTGGCCTTCTACGCCGGCCTCAAGAACCCTCATGAGGGTTACGAGGTGCTCAAGTTTGACGACGTGGTCACCAACCTAGGCAACAACTACGATGCGGCCAGCGGCAAGTTTACATGCAACATTCCTGGCACCTACTTTTTCACCTACCATGTCCTCATGCGCGGCGGCGACGGCACCAGTATGTGGGCGGACCTCTGCAAGAACGGCCAGGTGGGCCATGAGGGGGCATGGGGCTGACCTGGGGGCAGGGCACCCAGGGAGCCCCGGGAGAATGCGTATTGGATTAGAGTCGATAGGCACGCCAGGCAGGAGTAGAGACCCCAAAGCGGCCCCCTTAACTATGACAGGAAGGATAATTGTAATTAGCGTCCATCCTTGATTCCCCAGTCCTTGGGCTCCAGCTCTAAGGCAAATGCTATTGAATACCCGCCGCATTGAAATGCGAAAAGATAAACCCAAGTAGTCAGATCATAGGGCTCTGGGGCGCGCTGACTGGTGCTTGGGGGAGGCTGATTCGGGCTGTTTGCACTTGAGGGCTGAGATTCAGGCAGACGCCAACTGGCGATAAAGGAACAGCAGAGATGGGCTTTGGGGCACCGGGTAGGGAGAGGCAGCTTCTGCGCCCTCCGGCTGTGCGCACAAAAGGAGAAGGCGGGCTGCAGGAAATGTTTTGGGTACAAAGGCAGAGGGAGTGCTGTGCCCAAGAATCTTAGCTGAAGTACATCCCCGGCACTAGAGGAGGGCTGATCTGTTACCCTTTGCAAAATCCCGGGAATGCACAGCCTTCTCCAACACTGTACAAGAAGGCAGCCTCCCGGGAAAGTTTTCCTCCAGAGGCGGGGCAAAGAGATGGAAACTCCTCTCCTTAAGATCTTCAGGTCCAACTCTTCACTCGCCTAGAAGGTAGTGGGGGTGGGGAGAGTCCGCTATTCTCCAGAGTGCTTAGGGACTCCGAGACTGGGACCTCAGATGAGCAGGGCTGTCCTTGGAAACACCCACCCGGGATTAGCCTCTATCCAGTCTTGCCCTAGCGCCAACAACCTAACCCAGCCCCCTCTGTTCCTAGTGCTCCCACCTCTCTAGCTTGGGGCTCCAGGGGGTGTGGTCAGGCTGAGCATTCTCTTAGAAGGAGGGGCCCCTGGCTAGAACTAAGGCTAGGATGGTGGGAGTTGGAAGGAATCTTCTGAAGTTGAGACCCCAGCCCTTCTAGGAGCTCCTTCCACAGCAGCACTACCCTGCTTTGGGATCTGCAAAGTTTGGAGAGAGGGGAATGGCAGAAAGCCTATCACCTTGGAAGTCTGTCCTCCCCTTTTTTCTTTCTCCTTCCATCTCTCCCACCCCCAACTCCAGTTTCTGTCTCTGTCTCTTGACCATCTCTTATTGGAATTTGCCATTCCTTTCCATCTCTCTCCTCTGGGTCCAGCCCCCTCTATTTGCTGTATCTCTCTCCCATTTGTGTCTATCAGGCTTCCTAGTGTCTCTCCTCTTTGTCCTTGGTTCCTGACCAAACGGGACGCACCAGCATCCAGCAAAGGCTCTTTTTGCAGACAGCCCAACAGTTCCTCTTATTAATTACCAATAAGGGATACAGCAATGTCACCTTCTTTGGTGGAATTTCTTATTTCCTCGAAGAAAGTTTGAGGTGGCCCAAAGCTGATGTTTCTGGGACTAGGGGCTTGCTGGGAAAGAAGAGCAGTCACTAGGCCCTAGACACTGCAGCAGCAGAGGATGTCACAGAGGGATCCAGCAGTAAAGCAAGAGGAGGCCCCAAAGATAGAATGAGCTTGATGTGGGGCCACTTGCTTTAGTCACTTGGAGGTAAAGCCATTCCTTACCTTACCCTCCAGCAGAACCAGGGTGTTGGCAGAGCCTGATGAAGGGGGGCTTACAGAAGGGGGGATCACAGGCTGCTAGAGGCCCACTGGAAGAATCTCTTTAGGGGTTTTAAAGACTCACCACATTAATGGTTATTCGTCAAATAAACCTCTCCAAAAATATAAAAAAATAAAAACAACAATGGGGCCAGCAGCCTCCTCCACAGCCTTTTCTTCCAGACTGTCCACAAGGCTTACTTAATCTCACAAATCATTCCACATATTAGTTTTGAACCCCTACTAAAACCAGCTTTGGTAACTAGGAGTCAGTCCCTCATCCTCTAAGACTTCACAGCCTATGTACAAGGGACAGTAGTAGTTGCACAATAACACACCCCAACAAGTACTGCATTAAAGGTAGGCTGGGAGTGCAACTCACAACTCCTGTCCCCATATGTGTTGGCTGAGGGGTGATTCAGTAAGCCCTACCCTAGCTCAAGCTCACCAGGCAGGAGGGAATGGATGATGGACTTGGGTCCACCAGGTTAGGAGACCAAGGTAAAGAGAAAAGAAAAAGTCTGGTAGGGAAAGGGTGGCTCATAGGTCAGTGAAGACATCTAACTAAGCAGAGAAAATGTCAGGGCTGGAAACTGGGTGGGAATTGAAGAAAAGATCTTCAGCCTCCTGTGCCTTCAGGATCAAAGGCCACCATGGGCTTTGGGTTTCTAGTTTCCTGCCTGCAAAGAGGTTTCCAGTAATTTTTTTGGGAGGCTGAACCAAATCTAGGCTCTGGTCCTTCCCTGAGCAAAATAAATTGAGAAAAGAGATTACCACTTGTGTGCCTAGTGTCTAGGACCTTTGAGGCCCACTGGTCCCTCTCCCTAGGGGTAGCTTTGAGTCTGCACCAATCTGATAGAACCTAGTGCTAGTCCTTAGGGCATGAGGAGCCTGAAGACAGGGTTCTAGGTTAGCCGACTGCTGAGCTGCCCACGACTGCCTACATATCGGTGGTTCAAATGGGTCAGGGTGGATACAAAATTGATAAACGGTGCTAAAGGCTCTACGTGGGGACATGCCAGTAGTCTGGGTGCTGTTTATCCAAGGAAGTGGGAATGTGGGGATGAGAATTACACATGGGTGAGGGCTTCAAGGACAAAGGCTGACAGAGATATATAAATTGAAGGCTGTGCTATAAAAACCTGAGGATCAGCCTCTTTTCTGGAAATGGGAGAAAGCTGCAACTGTCCTCTCTGGCTTCGAGTACCATTCACAGCACAGAGCCCAGTGCTAGCATAGAAGGGTCCCAGTAAACCTGTGAACCCACAATTTGTGAGTTAGGTTGGTTAGCTGTCAAAGCTACACTTGCACACCCAAGACCTCAGCATAAGACCAGGCGTGATGGTGCACACCTTTAATCCCAGTACTTGGGAGGCAGAGGTAGGCGGATCTCTGTGAGTTCAAGGCCAGCCTGGTCTACATAGGGAGTTCCAGGCCAGCCAGTGCTACATAGTGAGACCCTGTCTCAAAAAACTAACAACAAAAAACCCCCAAGACCTCAGCATGGATTTAGGACAGGGCTACTTTTTTTGGCTATACCCCAGCAACCCAATTCCCCAGGTCAGGTCACTGCCTCAGTTTTCCCTCCTGACATCACCCAAGGAGATGGTTCTATAGCACCCTCTCCTGACAAAGCACAGGCTGCTTTCCTGCTTCCATGGCAACCTCAATTCCCTCAACTTCCCCAGGGCTCTCAAGAGGAGGTGGATACCTCAACTGCTTCCAGCCTTGGGTAGAGAATTGAGACTCCTGGGTTCCATTCCCAGATCCCCCACTGTCTAAGGATGGAAGAGCATAAATTCTCATGCTTCTGTGGATAATTAGGATAATTACAGCAACAATCATGGTGATGAATAAATAATAAACATAAGCATAACAGTTTTGATGCCTGTCACATCACCAGGAGATTCCTGGTGACAGATGACTGTATTCTAATGAGTTTGGCTATTAAAGAGCACACTGTTTTAATGAGTTAAGGCTAAATTAATCTGGGTAATAAAAATAATTGTTATTAGTAGTAATTTATTAGCAAAGATAATGAAATGCACATGTAATAATAAATACTACTAGGCTTAGAGCCCAGGGAACAATGTAGAAGTTGGCTGCTTGCTTTTAGCTCTTCTCTGGTAGTTTAAAGCCCCATCAAGACTTAATTTTTTTTTTCCTTCACCATCTAAAAGCTTTCATAAATGTGGCTTTGGTGAGATAGGGTCTTCTTATCCATTTTTCTAGGCATAAACTGAAGCTTTTGATAAACAGGGGGGAGCAGTCATTTTATTTCCTCCCATCTTTAAATTTTTTTATTACATTTATTTATTTGGGGCAGGGGTACACGTATGACATAGTGTTCACGTGGAAATCAGAGGACAGTTTGCAGGAATCAGTTCTCTCCTCCCACCATGTGAGTCCTAGGGATTGAACTCAGGGCATCCGGTTTAAAAGTAAACATCTTTACCTGCTAGGTTATCTCACCAGCCCCTCCTCGTACCTTTTTAACTGGACCTTGAGTTTTCTAGGTTGTGACCCACACAGAGTTCCATCCCAGGCTGGGGATGAGGTTGAGAGGAGAGAAGGGTCTGGAAGGATGCTGGGTTTATGGAGGGCTGCATACAAATGTGTTGGGCCCTCTTCCTTGCAGCATTACTACTGAGTCAGCAGTTTTGGCACAGATGATCTGCAGTTATGCTTCCAACCTTAGAGAGAGGACAAGCCCCTCCCAGTGTGGTTTAGGTTCAGTCAAGACATCAGTCCTGGGTTAGGGGGAACGGACAGCTGCCTTCGGGAAAGGAGCTGCCTTCAGGAAAAGAGGGGCTGTGAAAAAGCTAAGAGAGAACGTGGTTCTCTGCAGCCCTCCTCACTGCAAACCACAATCCAGGAAATGCTCCTCTCCTGTTCTTTATTCAAGTTATCTTTGAGAGGCCCCAAGTCCTAAGGCTTAGCCTTCCTATTGCCCCAGGAATGTCCCCAAGTAATACAGCTACCAGGTCCCTCCTCCCAATGTCTTGAGATTGTAGTCAGAGCCTCCAAAGGTTAGCAGGTTTTAAACCCCAATGCTAGTGCTCCCTCTGACCCATCATTCTCCCTGCCC
Source organism: Nannospalax galili (assembly GCF_000622305.1). NCBI lineage: Eukaryota > Metazoa > Chordata > Mammalia > Rodentia > Spalacidae > Nannospalax > Nannospalax galili. Next base: position 1,564,723 of record NW_008342393.1, on the reverse strand, counting down.
TTCCCATCCTCCTTTAAGATAAGGACCAGCAAGTTTGTCAAATCAGACTGACTGAGGATCACAAAGGATGTGATTCCTTGCTTCTCTCTGCCACCCTGGGATGAGATAAGAGCTGGAAGTCCTCTAGCCAGGGCAATAGTCACAGGGATATGCCCATAACTCCCTACAGCCTTGGGCACCCTGGCCAATCTAAGCCTTGGGAGGGAAAAGAACTACATGGCCCAGTGTGGTAGTGTGAGAGACTCTGGGATGAGCTCTGGACAAGAACAAAGGCCCAACTGTGGCTATGGGATGGTTCCTTATAGCACTCTGCTATTGTTCCAGCTGCCTGACATATGGGCCTGAGCTGCATTCTTTGTCCATCTGTTGACATAGGAGCAGGTGGGTGTGACAAATGAAAGGCACCATTACTATTGAAATAGAGAGGATGGAATGCAGAGGAGAGAGAAGGTTCTCCATCTGAATAAGCACAAGGCAGCCCTCTGCAAGGAAGGACTTCCAAGGCAGGGTCATTTTGGAGGGACTGAGGTAGGCAGCAGGCAGATGGTAAGACCTGCAGGGGCTATGGAGGAAGACTTCATCTATACCCCAAATTCAGGCCCAGATGAGTCCTATCCTAGAACCCTGTGTTTGGCTCCCAAACATGTTATGAATGAGTGGAAGTGGGAGGGGTGGGATGACAGGGAGAAACAGGCCAAGGTCCTGAAAGCTGGGCTTTAGGGTCTCCAGATCCTCACCAAGTGGCTGCCTTACCTCCCTCCCCTTTTACACCGCCCCACTCCCCATCCCCACATCCCCGGCCCTGCCCCCGCAGGTGCGGGCCAGTGCCATTGCCCAGGATGCAGACCAGAACTATGACTATGCCAGCAACAGCGTGATCCTGCACCTGGACGCCGGCGATGAGGTCTTCATCAAACTCGACGGAGGCAAAGCACATGGCGGCAACAGCAACAAATACAGCACTTTCTCCGGCTTCATCATCTACTCAGATTGAGCCCCTGTGTCCCACTCCATCCTCCGTTCTTTTCTGTGGGTCCCCTCCCAGAAGGGACAAAGAAGAACCCATCCCTACTCATTCCCAAGTTGCCTGGCCCAGGCTGCCAACCCACCCCGGCTGAACCTCCCCTAGCCCACCTCTACCAGCGAGTCCACGTCTAAACCCTCCCACTTGGGAGCACAAAGCCCCTGGTGCTGCAGTTCCGCCCCGGGTGGCAGGTTGCCTTCCTGGTCCCAGCCTGCGCTGTATATTTGTACAATAGGACTGTTTACTGCCCACCCTCTCCTGCCAGTCAGCCCCAGCCTGGGGGGAAATTGGCGGGGTTGCTTCCTGCACTGGGATGAGCTGCTCTCCATCTACTGATGTCCCAGCCTGGGGAGGGGAGGGCTGGGGGCTGGATAGCTTCCCAGGACCCACAGAACCCTGGACCAGCTGCACCCTGTCTGACCAAAGCTATAATAAAAACATTTCCACCCCGTGGGGGATCTCAGTCTGTGCCCTGGGGAAGGCTGCAGGAGACATCTGGACTATGGACTTCTCTAAGATTGGTAAGGAGTATGGTGGAAATTTCTGGAGGAAATCCAAAGGCAGGTTCAGAGCTGCTTTGAAAGGAGGGCCAAAAGGACTGATGATGCTCACTACCACGTGGGCCTAGGAAGCTGGAAAGGGAAGCAATCCACTTACATCTTCTATAGTGGTAAAGTTACATTTTTGCATTGCTGAAATGCATTCCCAAAGCACAAGCAACTTTTAGTCTGAGACCTGGGTTCCTGGTCTTTTGTGGTACCATGTGCAATCTACAAGTCATTCTCTTCAGACTCAATTCTTGGTTGGTGACAGCCATAGAATGGAACAAGCTTTGCACTACAGGCTGGTTGACCTTAGTCCAAGAACTTGACCTCTGGGCCTCAGTTTTTTCATCAGTAAAATGTGGGAGGATTAAAGAGGTGTGATGTATATGCACAAAGTACATAGCTCTAACTAATCCTATGTCATTTTAGTTTACAGAATCCTTTCAGGTGTGTCTTCTTATTCAAGTTAGAGTGAGGTGAATGGGCAGGTTTTATTCTTCCATGGACTTTAAAGTGACATGGTTGCTAAGTTTTGGGGTTGCACTTGAATCAAGTCCTACTAAGCCTCCTTGGCCTGTAGTTGCCTCTCAGCCTCTTAGAATTGCAGAGCCACAACATACATAGTTAGGGCATTCCTAAATAATTATAACTAATATTTAAAAAGACCCACTGTGTCAGACACATAAATATTTTCCTATAGGTATGTGTGAGGTACAAAGTGGATTCATAGGAAGTATTTCTGTGCCCATAGACGCTGTTATTCTATCCATTTTAATGATTTATTTATTTTGAGATAGAGGTTTCACTGTCTTGCCCAGGGAGGTCTTGAATATCTGAGCCCAAGTGATCCTATTCCAGCCTTCCAAGTTAGTTGGAACGACAGATACACTCCATTACACCTGACTGTTTTATACATTTTAGATGAAAAAACTGAGGCTCAGAGAGGTTATGTAACTTACCAAGATCACAGAGCTAGGAAGAGGCAAATGCCAATATCTGAACCAAAGACAGTGCTCTTACCCAGTCCATCATGTTTCTTAAGGAACTGGGATCTTCAAAGCAGAACTTTGACTAGCAGTGGAGGAGCCCAGCCTACCTTTCTAACTCCACCCCAGCCCTACAGAGGCCTGATGCATTTATAAACATCTGTCCTGGGCAGCCCCCATGGAATGAGGCGGAAAGGGGTAAGGTCCCATCTGTCTCCCCAGTCTGGCTCAGCTGGAGAGACAGGAAGGAGGGGTAGCCTCCTTCCTGGCCAGGCCCCATGTATGGACCCTTGTCATGGCTGGCAAACTTGAATAACTTTCTTTATCTTCCCTTCTCTCTCCTAGTTCCCCCCACTGCCAGCTGTGGCCATTTAATAAAATTAGTTTAATGCTTGTTCCTTCCCTGTGGGATCTGGAGATTGAAATCTGCGGGTCCCCACAAACCCAATAAAACCCCTGGCAGGTCTGGCTGGAACTAGAGTCTCCATGGGAAGTGTGATTAGATTAGAAGGCACTCCTCCTGTCCCCCAGTGCTGCCCACAGCTGACTCTGCTTCTTTAATAGTCACATTGGCCTGGAATTGCTCAGCCACCATATTTAGGGGCTTCCACCCTAGTGCCAGAGGCCACAGGGACTGGCCCAGGACCTCTGTCACAATAAAAAGCATGTTAATCATTTGGACAGTGAATGCCTGGCTAGCCGACTGGCTTGCTTTTCTCTCTGGTGACTTGATAATCCTCATGTCATTTTGAGAGATGGGACTGAAATCTCCCATTTTTGCAGATGAGGAAATCACAGAGAGAAGGAAATTCGTGACTTGCCTATGGTCATGCATTTAGTTTGTGGCCCAGCTGGAACTGGACTGAAGCCAAGGAGGTTTTCTACCTTTGCAAAGCTCCAGGAATGTCCAGCAGCTTGTCACTTAGGCAACATCCCAGCTACAACAGAATCTACTAGAAGGTGTCTTCCCCATCAAATAGTGCCTCCCTAAGAATAAAAATCTGTTTTTTTCCTTCAGATGAGAGACAGCTGAGGGCAAGAGCTGTGTCTCCATCATCAGACTGAAGTTTCCTGAAGGCAAGGCTTGTGTCTCTTTGCTCAGACTAGGGCAAAGACTATTTTCTCTTCAGTCAGCTCCTTCAGGGAGGGATGTGTATCTTTGTTTTGAGACAGGGTTGCCCTGTTGCCCCAGCAGACCTGGGTTACTCACTATGTAGACCAAGCTGGCCTCAATCTCACAGAGATATGCCTACCTCTGCCTCTGGAGTGCTGGGATTAAAGGTGTGTGCCACCACACCCTGCAGGAATTATTTTTAAAAGACAAGGTCTTACTATGTATGTAACCCTGACTGGCCTGGAACTTGCTGTGTAGACAAGGCTGCCCTCGAACATACAGAGTGAGTCTGTCTCTGCCTCCTGAAGGCTGTGATTAAAGGACATGCACCACCACACCTGACAGGACAAGAATGTGATTCCTTAGTGCAGAGATGGTGGCTTCCACTAGTGAGTCTGTGAGCAGGCACTAGTTTAGTTTTCTGTTCCTGTAGGCCTTTCTAAGATGAGGTGATAAGTCTTTTCTTTTTTTGTCTTTTTGAGGCAGGGTCTCCCTGTAGCCCCAGCTGGCCTGGAACTCACTACGTAGATCAGGCTGGCCTCAAACACAGAGATCTACCTGCCTCTGCCTCCTGAGCGCTGGATTAAAGGTGTGGGCTACTATGCCCGCAGAGATAGTCTCCACTCTTAAGCTAGGTTTCCTTTACGGCAAATTTTCTCCTTATTCAACTGGGGACTTTCCAAGAACAGCCTGTCTCTCCCAAACCTCCTTAATCAGGGCTTTTTAGGTAGAAATACTCCAGGGGGTAGGGCTGGTTAGGAAGAGGGCTTGACAGGCAGAATGGCAGGGCCACTCTAGGGAATGAAGGGAAGGTTCCCCCCCCCCCCCCGGCCCCAGTTGCTTCCCCTTTAGAAAGATGTGTGATTAATTAAGGAAGAATGTCCCCAACAGGAGGGGAGTGGGGATGGAGGTTTCCCTAGAGCTCACCCACATAGGAATGGCAGACCATCATATATCCAGGCAGCTGCCAGCCCAAACCACTGGTGTCACCCTGGTTTCTGGGGTTATGGGGTCCAAAGGGGACAGTGAGGCCCACTGCTGGGTGCCACCCTAATTGGATGACTTTGCAGGAAGGCCAGACAGGTGTGCTCAGCTCTGCTTCAGCTTCCTACAAACACATCTGCCATGGTGAGGTCTAGGGGTTAATTGGCTCCTGCCTCACTCTTGGTAACCAATATTTCATTTACTGCTCGGAGGGGGAGCTAACCAGACAATCAATCCCGAACAAGCATCTAGGAGGTAAGGGAGCTGGACTGGCATGGGAGTTGCTTCAGGCAGAGTTTGGAGCCCCACAGAAGGAAGGAGGAGGCACATGCCCAGAGAAGATGGCCAACTGCTCAAGGAGCTTCTGGCCCTGGCTAGAGTTCTACTCACCAAAAAAACCTTCTCAGAACCCTCAACGGCTGGGAGAAAAGTCCCAGGGATCCAGAGGCTTCCCTACTCGAGCCTGCCATGCTAGATTCCTTCTGCATTTATTTATCTCTGCGCCCCCGCCCCCAACATAAAGCTGTGGCAGGTTAGATGCTGTTAATAAGGTTATTTTCACAAGTGATGAAGGTATATATGAAAAGTGGAGTTGGAGGTGTGAGCTTCTTGCTCCCAGGTAACAAACCTTAAAATTCTACAAATGAGGTGATAATAAAGTGGAAGTGAAAAGTCTGTACATGTCTGGAACAGGAAGGAACTGGAAGGGTTACTGAGAAATGGCAGCTGGGAGCTGAAAGAGAAAGGGACCAGAGCACTCCCCCATCTCTGCATTTTCAATATGCTACCCAAACACCCCATCTGCCGAAGCTGAGACTCAAAGCCATAAAATAGATGGTGCCCATTCCACAGCTGGAGAAAACAAAGGCCCAGAAAGGAGCCCAAGGTTGCTCAGGACAGAGCTAGAACCGGGGACAGCAGGACCTAGTGGATACACAGGGGATGGAGACAGAAGACCTGGGTTCAGGTCCTAACCCTGCACAATGTTTTTGGAAAAAGACACTTCGTTCCTCTGAGTGTCTTTGTCTCCTCATTTACAAAATGGGGCTAGATAGTGAACATATTCACTTGAAAGGCTGATGTGAGGAAGAACTTATTTTGGAAGTTATAAAGAAAAATTCAAGCGTTACTGCAACCCAAGCCTCCTGAGCCCCATGATTTAGTGTTCTTTGTACTTCAGTGCCTGGGATGGAAATGTTGATCACTGAAAGATGACACCTGGGTTGTTTTCCTACCCTGGTAACAGCTAAGTGAGTGAGGGGTTCTAAGGGGAGGACCTGATATGGGGGACCCAGGAGGCATAGCTAAGTATCCAGAATGAAGCTTCCAGTCTCCATTCTGGACTTTCCCACCCTTCTGTTCTGTGACCTCCCATTTGGGGTGAGAACACAGGGCTCTTCCACAATGTCTTCTCCTGGCTAGGAAAAGGCAAATCCAAAGGCAGAGTCATCCCAAGTCCTCAGGGTAGAAGCCTCTTAGCTCCCTAAGGAAGGAGTCCCAGCCTGGACTAGGAAAACCACCTAGCCGGAGAGTACAGACCTCCCCTGGACTGATCAGCATGGATATGCTAGACCCTTGGCTGATGCAGCTCACTATTCAAAGCCCAGATCCATTGCCTGTTCTTCCACTAAGCTTTCCTGGACTGTCCTAACAGCTTTCTGTCTCCAAGGCAGACTGAGGCCATCCTCCAAAGAGAACATGACACTGCTTGCCATATAAGAACCATCCTACCATAATAGCTGCTATTCCAAACATCTTTCACCCTCTTTAAACTTCTGCGTTTTCTTCCATGGTGGGCAGTTGGGCACTGTGAGGCACTGCCCAGGTCTCCTTCAGGACCGAAAAATGCATTCCCCTACCCACTGGGAGTGCTGCCAGCAGATGGCTCTACCAGTTCTCGGTGGAGATTACCTCTACCAATGTAAGCTGCCTTGCTCCCCATCCTGCCCTCTTCTCAGGACAGCCTGTTCTTACCACTGATTGCTATAATCCCCTTCTCAGAGCTTACTCTGCAGAGTACCAGCCTGTAACACCTACCCTTGATCTTGTTCGTTCAATGGCTCTTTCATCCAGTGCTTATTGAGGACCTATTAAGTCAACCAGCAGCAAGGGCAGGAGATGGAGTGTGAAACTGTCTAATGGATGATCATCTTCGATCTTATGTATTTGCTGGATATTACAAGAGGGAGGCTTCACCAACTTTCCATAAACTTTAGCCAGGTCCGTGGCAGCACATATCTGTAATTCTAGTACTTGGGAGATGGAGATCAGAGGATCAGGAGTTCAAGGCCAGTCTGGTGATATGAGACCCTGTCTCAGAAAACAAAACCCCAAAACATCCACCAACTTTCCTGCACCTGTGCCTCTCCATCTTCTCCTTTCCTCTTATCTATATGGAAAATGCTCTGCATTCTGGTGCCCTCACCAGGGTGACCAACCTGACCTTGTTTGCCTTGACTGCCCCAGTTTTAAAACTGAGAGCCCTGCATTTGGTGAAACCTCTGTTCATGCAAATGGTCTATTGTCCTACCTCCAACTTCTTGGAGACTTTACTTAGTTGATAATCACACTTTTCTTTTGTACTTTTTTCCGTGTGTGTGTGTGTGTGTGTGTGTGTGTGTGTGTGTGTGAGCGAACACATGTGGAAAACAGAGGTCAATCTAGGGTGTCATTCTTCCAGAGTTTTTTAAACTTTTTAAAAAATTGTTATTATTTTTATTTTATGTGTATGTGTGTATTGCCTGCTTATAGGTAAGTGCACCTGTGTCATGCAATACCTGAGGAGGACAGAAGAGGCTGCTAGATACTCTGGGACTGGAGTACTGACAGTTTTTAGCTGCCATGTGGGTGCTGAGATTCGAACCTGGGTCTTCTACAAGAACAACCAGTGTTCTTAACCGCTGAGCCATCTCTCCAGCCCCTCTTCCAGAGTTTTTTTTAAAGACAGACTTATTTACTGGGGTTGGTGATCTCCCATTAGCCCCAGGTCACCTGTTACCACCTCTCTAATGCTGGCATTACAAGTGTGTGCCACCATGCTCTGCTTCTTACCTGGGTGCTGGGGGTTGAACTCAGGTCCTCCTGCTTGCATGGCATGCATTTTTCTGACTGAACCATTTCCCCAGGTCTGATGATCACATAATCATATTTTGGTATTAATCTTCAGCTGTTCATGTTTCGTTAGTTCTTTCCTATATATACTTTAAAAGTATCTTTTAGAGGCTGAAGAGATGGCTCAGCAGTTAAGAGCACTGGCTACTCTTACAGAAGACCCAGGTTCAATTCCTAGCACCCACATGGCAGCTAACAACCATTCATAACTCCAGTTCCAGCGGAATGTTTTTCAGTCCTCATCATACTTGGCTCCTGTACTTGGCCAGACCTTAAGATTTGGTCTGGGGTCCAGCAAGATGGCTCAGCTGGTATAGGTACTTGCCAACCAAGCCTGATAATTTGAATTTGATCCCTGGAACCTACATGGTGAAAGGATAGAAACAACCCCTAAAGATTTCCTTTGACCTCCATGTGTGCTATGGCACACTGGAGCTAGTGCCATTTCACTGAATGTCTAAAAGATGTGCTACTTACATTTTTCTTGTTAAAATTTTCCTTATTATTGTGTGTGATATATGTGTGTGGTCACATGTACCATGATGCACTCTGTGTGAAGGTCAGGGAACAACCTTGGGAAGTCAGTTTTTCACCTTAATGTAGGTTCCAGGGATCAAACTCAAATTGTCAGGCTGGGTTGGCAAGCACCTTTAGCTACTGAACCATCTTTCTGACTTGACCTGCATTATTTATTTCTTTAAAAGTATTTATTTATGGGGGCTGGAGGGATGGCTGGCTGCTCTTGCTGAGGACCTAGGTTCCATTCCCAGCACCCAGATGGTAGCCAACAAATGTCCTTAATTCCAGTTCCATGGGAATCTGACGCCATCTTCTGACCTCCGTGGGCACTGTACAACATGGGTGCACTTACATACCTGCAGACAGTACACTCATACACATAAAATAAAAACAACAAAATATTTTTTAAAATATTATTATGGAACCAGGTGTGGTGGCTCATGCCTTTAATCCCATCACTTAGGAGGCAGAGGCAGGTGAATCTCTGTGAGTTCAAGGCCAGCCTGGTCTACATAGTGAGTTCCAGGCCAGCTGTGACTACAGGGAGACCCTGTCTCAAAAAGATGAAAAAATTAAAATAAAAATATTATTATGGGACTGGAGAGATGGCTCAGCAGTTAAGAGCACTTGCTGTTCTTCTGAAGGACCTGGGTTCAGTTTCTAGCACCCATGTGGTAGCTAACATAGTACACTACATACCTGTAGGTGAAACATTCATAGACATAAAAATAAAATTTTTTATATGAGTGTTTTGTATGCAGTACATGTATGCATGCAATGCCCATGGAGGCCAGAAGCGGGCAGACAGATCCCCTGGAACTGGAGTTAAGGATGGTTGTTAGCCTCCAGTGGGTGCTGGGAACTGAACCTGGATTCAGCAAATGCTCTAAACTACCGAGCTATCTCTCAAGCCCCTCAATCAGCTATGACATGACAACTCCTAGCCTGATGACAATTCTAATGGAGGGAATTCTGCCTTCCTTACATACTCCAGACCTGTTCTCAGTGTCACAGTGGGAACAAACCATGTTTACTGAAAAGTGGAAAGCAACTGACTCCTTATAGTCTTTACTTGTTAGATCCTAATCAGATTCATAAAAAACTATCCCTTTACCAGGGCATGGTGGTACAGGTCTATAATCCAGCACTTAACAGGCAGAGATAGGCAGATCTCTGTGAGATCCAGGCCAGCCTAGTATACATGGTGAGTTCCAGGCTAGCTGTGCCTACAGGGAGACTCTGTCTCAAAAAAACAAAAAGCTATCCCCTTACATAGGAAAGGCAGGATATTTACTTCACTTCATAGATGAGGAAACTGACCTTCAGAGAGCTGAAGTGACACCCACTGTGTCAACACTAGCTAGCCACTCAGTCGGGTCCAGAAACTCAGGCCTCGAGAGCCGAGTGCAAGGTTTTCTCTTCAACTCCTACCTCCAGTGTTGCAGATCAGCATGCAGTTGGCCCACCTGAATCCAAGCAGTAGGTAGCTATGGAGGATGAGGGTCATGAAGTACACTGGCTCAGTTCATTTCCTGACAGTCAAAACCACACAGATGGAACTGCCATTTTTGCCACTGCCAGTTCCCCCCATTTATGGATGTCCCAGAGCAGGAGAGACAGTGGTTGAATATCCCCTCTTGGGTAGGCAGATGCCCATTTATGCCACAGAAGTAAATTTAAAATCCTGTTGAAACTGCCAGGCATGGAGGCACACACTTTTAAACCCATCAGTCGGGAGGCAGAGATAGCAGATCTTTGTAAAATCTAGGCCAGGCTGGTCTATATAGCAGTTCCAGGCCTGCTGGGGCTACAGGGAGACCTTGTCTCAAAAAGACCCCAAAATGGCTCAGCAGTTAAGAGCACTGGCTGCTCTTACATAGGACCCAGGTCCAATTCCCAGCACCCACATGGAGGCTAACAACCGTCCTTAAGCTCTCCAGTTCCAGGGGATTCAACACATTTCTGACTTCAGCTGACATTGCACAATACGGGTACACTTACACACATGCAGGCAATATATTCATACACATAAAATAAAAACAATTAAGTATTTTTAAAGAAATAAATAAATAAAAAGAAGGAACGAAGGGAGGGAGGGAAAAAGAAAAGGATTCAAGTTCTGGAAACTCACAGAAGATGAAATAAAATCTGGAGTTCGATGGTGAAGGGTGCAGGATACTGTGAATGTGTTTGATGACTTTGAGCTGGCTGTACACATATGAAGTCAGGGTGCGAGATGGGGTGTTAGAATATGTGATTAGTATGCACAAGGCCCTGAGATTGCAGACAAAATACTCATACACTTTAAATACAAATAAGCCCCCCGCCAAAAAAAATTTAAAAACAGAGCCGCCCCTCCCAAATCCCTGTCGAATGTCTGGTCGCTGTAACTGGTGCTGAACTCAGTCCAGGAACAGAGATGAGGCGTGGCCCCTTGTAACCTAGCAAGGTACTGGTTTCTGCCAGTCATTCAAGTCAGTCTAGCCCGAGACAGCCAGGGAAGTCCAGCAAAGCAGGAAGGCGAGTGCGCAAGCGCACTTCGGGCTGTCTTTGTTACTTAGGAAACAGCCAATCAGCGTTCCGGACAGTGACCAATGGGAAGCACGAATGAGCAGATGGGCTCATTTGAACAAGCGGCGCGGCGCCGGAAGGATATTGCCGCGGTGGGAGAGGGTGTGAGGCGACCTCTCCTGCCTCAGAGGGCGCCCGTCCGCGGCACAGGGACGCGTGAGCGGCCGGACACCAGCGGCTGGAGCCGACGACCGGTGAGCTTTGGCCCCGGGTGGAGACGGCCCCGTGGGTAAGTTGAGGTCTTGGTACGCAGCCCTAGCTGCGGGGTGCTGCACCCTGAGCCCGGGTTTCTGTTATGCAAGCCGGGTGGGAGGGCACTTCCTCACCCCTTGTGTTTGGAAGATCGGGACCCCTCTGCCCTTCTGCCCAGGACCCAGCTGGGGCCTGTTCATCAGCTCCGGGTCCTCTGAAAGATACACCCGGTAAAGATGCCCCTCCTCGCGTGTGAAGTCGAACTGGTTCTTCCTGCACGCTAGACCTGGAGAGCTGGGGATCCCCCCCCACTTTCCCCGCAACCTCCGGGTTAGAGAATGGGGTATCCATGCTCCTCTCCATACAATGCTACCTAGCTGATTACACAGCTGTGTGTACCAGGGGCTGCAACTTGGTTACTGGAGCACTCCATAAATACTGGCTTGAAGGAAGGCAGGATAGAAAACCAGGCTTCTATTACTGCTTCTAGGATGATGCTCCTCCTTTTAGCTGTGAACCTTTAAGATCTCTAAATGATCTTTTTAGAAGTAGCGTCTAGCCGGGCGTGGTGGCATTAGTCCGTTAGAAACTTGCGGATCTCTGAGATCGAGGCCAGCCTGGTCTACATAGCAAGTTCCAGGCCAGCTGGGGCTACGGCTCTCAAACAAAAAAGGTAGAGCCTTTCTGTGCCAAAGCACTTGGGTTCTGGGCACCATGGGAAGTGCTGTATATCATATAATTTTGTTAGCAGTGTCTGATACTTGTTGAGTATTTAAATGAACTCAAATTCCAGGTTTGAATGAATTCATTTAATCCTCACAATAATCTCATGGGGAAGATACTAATAATGCTTACAGTTTACAGATTTAGACATTGAGGCACAGAGAACTTAAGCCTGGCTCGGGAGAGGGCATCTAGAATTTTATTATTTGAAATGAGCTCAATGTTAGTACCCCCATTTCTTCTGTTGCCTATTTCATTATGAATTCCCCCACACACAGATTTTTCAAGGTGTCTCAATTTCAATTAGTTGGTTTTTATATTATCTAATTTAACTTCATGTTTTTTTTCAGGGTGCTAGCCATAGTACCTTTTTTTGAGACAGGTCTGGTTGGCCTGGAACTTGCTATGTAGCCAAGGCTGACCTCAAACTCAGAGAGCTGCCTGCCTTTCCTTCCCAAGTACTGAGATTAAAGGTGTGCATCACTACACCTGGCTCCTAGTATTTTTTAAAAAAAATAAAAAAATTTTAAAAAAGTAGCATACTGTTAGAGATATTTGTAAACTTCTCTCTACTATGAAGACAGAGCAAATGTAAGCAATTATAATACTGTACAAAATACATTCTCTATCCACAAGCAATTAAATTATAAATAAAAGCCAGGCATGATGGTGCATGCCTATAATCCCAGCACTAGACAGGCTGAGGCAGGCAGATCTCTGAGTTCAAGAGTAACCATAAGGAGCCTGTCTCTCTTTTTTTAAATTTTATTTATTTGTTATTATTATTTTTTTTATTTTTTTGGTCTTTTTGAGACAGGGTTTCCCAGTAGCCCTAGCTGGCCTGGAACTCACTATGTAGACCAGGCTGGCCTTGAAGTCACAGAGATCCTCCTGCCTCTGCCTCCCAAGTGCTGGGATTAAAGGTGTGCGCCACCATGCCCAGCTCTTATTATTATTATTTTTATTTTATTTTTTATTTTATGTGTATGTATGTATTGCACCCATGTCATGCAATGCCAGCGGAGGTCAGAAGAGGCTGTCAGATCCCCTGGGACTGGAGTTATGGACAGTTGTTAGCTGCCATGTGGGTACTAGGATTTGAACCTGGGTCTTCTGCAAGAACAACCAGTGTTCTTAACCGCTGAGCCATCTCTCCAGCCCCAGGAGCCTATGTCTTAAAACAAAAATAAGCCTGGTCATGGTGCCTTTAATCCCAGTACTTGGGAGGCAGAGGCAGGTGGATCTCCGTGAGTTCGAGGCTAGCCTGGTCTACATAGTGAGTTCCAGGACAGCTGGGGCTGCAGGCAGACCCTGCCTCAAAAATACCAAAAACCCCCAAAACAAAAATAAAACTACACTCACAATGCAAATAAATAGAAATGAAAATTAAATCCATATTTGTAAATTTAAAAAATATATTGAACTTGGGGGCTGGAAAGATGGCTCAGTGGTTAAGAGCACTGACTGCTCTTGCAGAGGACCCATGTTCGAGTCCCAGCACCCACATGGCAGCTACGAACCATCCTTAACTCCAGTCCCAGAGGACTCCAAAGCCCTCTTCTGACCTCCACGGCATTACACGATATGGGTGCACTCACATACATGCAGGCAATACACTCATACACATAAGATAATAATAATAAAAAAATATATAATATATATATTGAACTCAGCCAATGGGGCTGGAGAGATGGCTCAACAGTTAAGAACACTGGGTGTTCTTGCAGAAGACCCAGGTTTGAATCTTAACACCCACATGGCAGCTAACAACTGTCCATAACTCCAGTTCCAGGGGATCTGAGTCTCTTCTGTCCTCCACGGGCATTGCACGACATGGGTGCGCTTACCTACATCCAGGCAATACACGCGTACACATAAAATAAAAATGATAAATAAAATTAAAAAATATATATACTGAACTCAGTCAAATAGGATAGCATAATTATTAAAAGATGATTAGCACCGGGCGTGGTGGCACACGCCTTTAATCCTAGCATTTGGTAGGCAGAGGCAGGCAGATCTTTGTGAGTTTGAGGCCAGCCTGGTCTTCATAGTAAGTTCCAGGACAGCTGGGGCTCGAAAAGACAAAAAAAAAATAATAATAATAATTAGCATGGAATTGAGGGTGTGGCGTAATGTCAGACATTTGCCTAGCATATATGAGGTCCTGAACTCAATCCTCAGCAGCTGCCCTACTCCCCCACAAAAGAAATTGTGGAACTTGAGGAGGTCGAATTAGTTTAAAATTTACCTTCACACAACTGAAAAAAAAAAAATCCTAGCAAACTCCATCAGAAATTTATAGTCGGTTAGAAAATCAAATGTTTCTAGTCTATCTTATGACTTCAGATTTTATCTTACATGATGAAAACTACAAGTCAATCTCTTACAAATGTAGTTGTAAAATTTCATATAAAACATTGGCAGTTATAAACCAGCATGTTCAGTGTCCTGAGTTCAATTCCCAGCATTGCTGGCATCAAGTCAAAACTGGGCTACACAGTGAGACCCTGTCTCAAATATCAAACAGAAACAACAAGGAAAAAGAGAAACAAACAGAACTATTAGCAGTTACAGTTCAGTGCCAGAGTACTTGCTTGGTATGTACAAGCTCCAGTTCAATCTCCAGCCCTGGGGTAGAGGGAATTATAGCCTGTGATTATCTATTTAAGAAACAATCCATGTATAGGAGGAACCAGTTATTATAACACACTGTTCAGTGGATACCGTAGAGGTGGGCAAAGCCCAGAAATTAGGAGTGGGGGAGGCAGTAAAATTATCTCAAGGGCAGAACAGCCCAAGAATCTAGCAGTGCCTCTGAATGAGCGGCCTTGCTCTGTGATGGGTTAAGTTCTTCCTGTCTCCACTTTACCTTTGGAGAATAGGAATGTAACAATTATCAATATTCACATACTAAAATTGTTAGGAAAGCTAAACCAAAATATTTGTAAAGCATTTAGCATAGAGCACTTAGCACACAGACCCATATACTCAGTAAAACACTCAGTAAATGTTAGCTATAATGATAATTATTTTTAGGCTTTTGGGTTCAGCCCTTGCCCTTCTCTACACCTTATTCATTCATAGGACCAATATTATTCATTATGTGCTGCATGCTGTGCCTGGTACCTAGGTTTTTGGCGTTACACAGGTGATGGCCAAAGAGGGTCTTGCTCCCTTGGAGTTTAGGGAGAAGACACAGTGTCTTGAGTGATGATAAAAAGCAATGAAGGGGCTACAGCTGCCTCTAACAGTATCCAAGGACTGGACTCCTTTCCTCCCTTCCTTAGTTCCTATTATCCCCAGGAGGATCCTCTCAAGTCCTCAGAAATTCTCCACGTGTTTCTAAAGAGCTTCTGCTTGTTGAGCTCATCCCCTACAAGGGTGGGTAGAAGAGACCACCCCCAAAACATCTGAATCTTGGCTTCCTAGCCCCAGCTCAGCACACTAGCCTCTGGGTTTTAATGAGCTGCCCAGGGTTAGAAATAGGACTTGAATGTGGCTGCCTGAGAACCCTGAAGATCTTATTAAAGCATCATCTCCCTTGTACTTTGGGCTCAAATGCTCTTTCCAAGCGGGGATCAAAGCAAGCTTGACAAACGTTCTCTCATTAATCTCCCCATCCCCCTGGGGTGGGAGCAGATTGGTAGCTGTTCTCTCTGGCTCTCAAAGAGGGATACTGATGTGACATTGACAGGTTGTGGCTCAGGGAAAGACCTCCCCACTAGTCAGATGTCGAACAGAGACCAGGACCTAGGCGCCTAAGGGCGTCCATGTCAGGTGTCACCCTGCATTCTGTACCCGGTGCCCCCAGCACTGTCTTGAGAAGAAGGAAAACATCTCATTAGGCAAACAGACTCGGCCTCTCTGGCCCTCAGGAGGCGGGAGGAGAGAACTGTAAAGGTTATGCTCAGTCTTTGCCAGTGCCCTTTTTAATTTCCTGCTTAGAATGTTGGGCCTCTCTATGGCTCCTCCTCAGCCAGAACCCTCCCTGCAGGCAGCTGGGACTGCCAGGAAGGCAGCCAGGGTAGACCCAGCAACCCTCTTCTCCCATAGAAAAGCAAATTTCCTGGGGGTGTGAGTGTAAAAATGAAAAAGGAACTCTGAGTGTTGAAAATTAGGTACAGTCTATATATCTGCAAGTGTTTGCAAAATATGTAATATAGTTCCATAAAAGCATTATAATCATTATACAAACATAAGGGACTAGTCAAACCATGTGATCGTCAGAGCATACTATATAATATCATTATCAGGCAGGATAGCGGGCGCTGCGGTCAGGCTGCCTGGGTTGGAACTGGGGCACCATCACTCACTAGTATTAGAACCTTGGGCAAGTTGCTTAACCCTCTCTGTCTCAATTTCCTCACTGAAAAATTAGTGTAATGATGCTACATCCATCTTGTGGGTTGCAATAGAGATGAAAGGGAATGCTATGTGTAAGGTGGTTTGAACAGACCTAGATAGAGTGAGCCTTTCACTAATATGTTCCTTATGACAATCTGATTGCTGGGACAAAAACTGAATTATGCACACATAAAAGGATTATTGTTGGCTGATCTCTTTCCTCTGTTTGGTGTGGGCAAGAAGGTTAGGGATGAGAGGACTAGAGTTTCAAATCAGCTCATTTTGCCTCATTCCCTAAAGAAACCCTGAGTTGTTGGCTACAGTATTCTGTAGAAACCCCACTTTCCTTTGCTGAATGACCTTGTTTATTATACTGATCATCTATTCGTATCCCTCAGGAACAGCTCCTGCTCCTTCCCCCTGTTAATAAAGCTGGGCTAAATTTTTCCAAGGTAACTGACTCCTACCTTCATTCCAAAAATTCTGCTCCCGCCTTCAGTAAGCCTGATTAAAGGGTAAATGGAGAGCCACTAAAAGGGAATGGGCCATAAGCATGTGGAATTACTACTAGGTTAATACTGGGAAATCTGTTGTGTTACTCTCTGCAGGAAGAGATTTGAGGAGAGATACAGTGTGTTCATTTCACCAAGCACTAAAAGCATTTGATAAAAGTCAGAACCCATTTCTACATCCCTAAAGGACAGTAGACAGTAGGCAACTAAATAAAAGGAGCTGAAAATAGAAAGTAACTGTCATTATTTGCAAACTATATTATCACTTAATTGAAAGGTCTAAGAGAATCAATGGCAGCCTATTAGAACTAATAAGAACATTTGATATTCTTGCTAGATATATAATCTACATCCAGAAATCTGAAGCTTTCCTGTATTCTGGCAAAATATGATTTTGAAAATGCAATTTTAAAAGGCACCTATTCACAATATAACAAAGACTGTGTAGTAACTGGTAATAAACCTATCAAGAAATATGTGATACTCATGGGAAGAAAATTACAAAATTTTACTGAAGATTATAAAGTTTTGAATGCATGGCAAGAGACACCAGTTCTAGATGGGAAGATTTGATATCGTAAAGATGCCAAGTCGTCTCATATTGATCTATAAAATAAAAATAATCCAAATTAAAATCTTAGCAGGGTTTTTTTTTCCCCATAGAGCTTTATAAGCCAATTCTAAAATCATGCAAGACAAAATGTCCAAGAATAGCCAAAGAGAGCAAGAGGTGGTCTATTAGAGAACTCTGGAACTACAGCAGTGACACACTAGAAAAGATACAGGCAGTGGAACAGCATCCACAAATAAATCCATGTTTCTTTACAAATTTAGTTAAATTTGGTGTTTGAAATTGGTGGAGAAAGAAGTCTTCAGTAAATGATTTTGAGATAATTACTTGCCAATTGGAAAGAAAAGGTTTTTGCAAAATTTACCGAGTTCACAAATTCTCTCTCTATAAAACACAAAATTTAAGAAAGAAATTAGACAGTAGTATAAGAAAAGCATTTTATTACTTTGGCAAAAAAATGTCTTTTGTTTATTTGGTTGGTTGATTTTTTTTTTTTTTTTTTTGAGACAGGGCCTCCCTATAGCCCCAGCTGACCTGGAACTATGTAGACCAGACTGACTTTGATCTCACAGAGATCTACCTGCCTCTGCCTCCCCCTCCTGAGTGCTGGGATTAAAGATGTACACCACTATGCCTGGCCCAAGAAATGTTAAGTATGACATTAAAGTCATTAAAAAAATACCTGGGCATGGTTCATACCTCTAATTTTACCATTTGTGAAGTGGAGTCAGAAGGATTAGAGTTTGGGGCATCCTTGGCTACATAGTGAGTTCAAGGTCAGCATGAGTGACTTGCGACATAAGAGAAAAATGACATTTGACCATTTTAATGTTGAAAATCTGTCTCTAAAAAAAAAATGAATAAGTAAAAATAAGCAAGTAGTGGTGCACTCTTTAACTACTTCATGAATTCAAGACCAGCCTGAACAACATGAGACTCTTTCTCAAAAAACAAAATAAAAAACTAAAAACCACTGACTAAAGAGGAAAAAAAAACCTTGAAAATTGCTTACTATGATTGTTTATCTTTGCTGGACACAGTTACATACACCTGTAATCTTATCACTTGGGAGATGGAGACAAGAAGATAAGGCAGAGTTCAAGGCTAGCCTGTACTATGTGAGACCCTATCTCAAAACAAAACTGATGAAAGTTTTACTACATTTAGAGCAGGGTTTTTTTTTCCCCTCTAGGAACGTATGGTTGTTTTGACACCAGTAATAGCCAATAATGTTCCACAGGGGGAAAAGACAGAGAAACATCAGGAGATCCTAAAAGGACATTAAATAAAATTCTAGACCTTTCTGATAACTCTACTTAAAATAATTATAGGATGGGGCTGGAGAGATGGCTCAGCAGTTAAGAACACTGGTTGCTCTTCCAGAAGACCGGGTTTGAATCCCAGCACCCACATGGCAGCTAACAACTGTCCATAACTCCAATTCCAAGGGATCTGACAGCCTCTTCTGGCCTCCTCGGGCATTGCATGACATGGGTGCATTTAGCTACATGCAGGCAATACACGCATACACATAAGATAAAAATAATAAATAAAAATATTTTTTAAAAATTATAGGATGAGGCTGGGCATGGTGGTGCACACCTGTAGTCCTAGCACTTGGGAGGCAGAGGCAGGCAGATCTCTGTGAGTTCAAGGCCAGCCTGGTCTACATAGTGAGTTCCAGGACAGCTGGGGCTACAGGGAGACCCTGTCTCAAAAAAAGACCAAAAAAAAAAAAAAAAATTATAGAATAGGCTAGAGAGATGGCTTAGCAGGTAAAAGCACTTGCTGCACAAGGTGAAAGTGAGGTTGTTGTCCTTTATCCTCTATGCACATGTCTATACTTACACACCTGAACCCACACACATACTCACACAAATATATATATATATTTTTTTTGGGGGGGGGGTCTTTTTGAGACAGTAGCCCCAGCTATCCTGGAGCTCACCTTGAAGACCAGGCTAGCCTTGAACTCAGAGATCCGCCTGCCTCTGCCTCACCCGGCACAATTTTTTTTTTTTTTAAATAAGAAAATGAAACCAATGCTATACATGTGGAGAAAAGGGTGAAGGAAATCCTGAAGTACATAATTGTATATCTGGCAAATCTAAGAAACTCTTATGAAATATTGGAATTAAATAAGAGATTTTGATAGTGGTAAATACAAGGCAAATATCTAAAAATCAGTTGTGTTTCTCCATATTAGCAATTACCAGCTGGAAATGGAAATAGGGGAAAGTATTCCATTCATAAAAGCAATTAAATCAGGTCAGCAGGATGGCTTAGTGGGAAGAGAGGTACTTGCTGCACAACCCTCACAACCTGAGTTCAATCCCCAGATCCCCCATGTACAGGTGGATGGAGAGAACCAACTCCACAAAGTTGTCTTCTGACCTATGCACAAACATGATGACAATAAATACAATTCTTTTGAAAAACAATTAATCCATAAAGAACTTGGGAATTACATTAAAAGAATAATTATGGGGCTGGAGAGATGGCTTAGCAGTTTGAGAGCATGCACTGTTCTTTGAAAAGACCTGAGTTCCCAGCATCCATATGATGTCTTTCACAACTGCCTAGAACTCCAGCTCTAGGGGATCCAATGCCCTCTTCTGGCCTCTGCAGATATCTGCACTCACATGAACATAATACACAACACACACACACACACACACACACACACACACAATTTAAAATCTTTTTTAAGAAAAATAATTATATAATCTCTTTGAAAAGATTTTTTTAAAAAACTATAGCTGGGCGTGGTGGCACATGCCTTTAATCCCAGCACTGGAGAGAAAGACGGGAGATCTCTGTGAGTTCAAGGCCAGCCTGGCCTACATAGTCAGTTTTAGGCCAGCTGTGGCTACAGGGAGACACTCTCAAAAAGACCAGAAAACAAAACAAAAAAATTTAAAAATTAAAAAAAAAAAATCTTTTGGGAGGTATAATAAGTATCTGAATAGACAACAGTACATTTTTGTCTAACATAATGTTTGATATAATTAGTATGTAAGTTTAATGTAATTTCAGCTGGAATCACAATAGGGTTATTATTGAAGAGAGAAAGTTTTTGATTGGGGGTAGTAAAATTTCTTTTTATGTATGTATGTTTTTAGTGGTGCTAGGAGTCAAACCCAGGGCCTCATGTGTGCAAGCATAAGCTCTCTACCACTGAGCTACATTCCCTACTAGCAATATAATTTTCTTTTTTTCCCACCCTTGATACTAGGAATTGAAGCCAGGGCTTCATGTGTACTTGGTTCCAACCCTCTTTATATTTTGTTTGTTCGATTGATTGCTAGACAGGATCTCATTAAGTTGCTCAGACTGACTTTGAACTTACTCTATAGCCCAGGTAGGCCTTGAACTTGTGATCTTCCTCCCTCATTCTTCCCAGTAGCTGGTATTATGGTCTTGCTTCACCATCTCTAGCTCCAATAAAGTTTTCTTAAAGTCAAATAGCATAATAAATGCCTGGGAATAATTACGAAAGCTTTAAAAAAAAGTAGTGGGGCAATCTTGCCCTGCTTGATTTACTGCATGCTGTAACCATAGGAAAAGTGTGGTGGAGGTATGAGTATAGACAAGTAACTTAATGTATTTTATTTATGGGGGGAGGCATGCACATGTTGGAGTTAGAGAACAACTTACTGGAGTCACTTATATCCTTGTACGATGTAGATCTCCAGGATCCAACTTAGGTCATTGGGCTTGGCAGCAAGCATCTTTACCTATTGAACTACCTCACTGACCCTGTAACTAAATAGCTTAGTGGAAAGTATAAAAAGTCCAGTAAAAAGACCTTTGGAAACAGTCATTTGAATATAACAAAAGTGATATTTCAAGTGAGAGCTATATATTAATAATCGATACCGCTACTGGTATTCTTGTTCTCATGGGGGAAAAGTAAAGAGGAGGTCAGTCACTGGAGGGTGAGGGAAAGGCAGGGAAGAGGTCTGAATGCTGAAGCATACCCTTGAGTTGGCTTGGTCCTCATCTCCATCATGTCTCTCTGCACAGGTGTTGCCATGGTGATGGCTGTGGAAGACAGCATGATGCGGGTGGTGGTGCGGATGAGGCCCTCCACCCCTAGGGAGTTAGAATCACAGCGGCGGCCTGTGATTCAAGTGGTAGATGAGCGGGTACTGGTGTTTGACCCTGAAGAGTCTGATGGGGGATTTCCTGGCCTAAAATGTGGTGGCCCCCATGATGGCCCCAAGAAGAAGGGCAAAGACCTGACATTTGTCTTTGACCGGGTCTTCAGTGAGGCAGCCACTCAACAGGATGTGTTCCAGCACACTACCCACAGCATCCTCGACAGCTTCCTCCAGGGCTACAACTGCTCAGGTGAGAACCCAAGGCCTGCTGGATAGTGACTTGCTTTTGCTTCCTTCTGAGAGAAGGGTTCCATGTACCATCTCATCTGCCTACCTACTAGCTAGGCATGGCTTAGGGCCCATTCATTCACATGACCATGGCATTCCATTGGGCCCTAGTCTACAAGAACTAATCTGTCAGACATGGTCTTGAACTCTGATGCTTATAGTCTAGAAGGAAAAAGTCACTAATCATAAAATCACAGCTGTGTCTGTGTATCTGTATGTGTGTCTGTGTCTGTGTGTTTGTAAACCCAAGTGAGTGATGCAAGAAAATGAACTGTGGTCTTCCATTAGAAGATATCCATAGTTTGGAGAAGGACGGGATAGCCCTCCTCTCCAGTGGAGATTTTTTTGCCTTGGAATCCACAGGCCTGTGGGAGCCAGGAAAATCATCAGGAGAACGCAAAGGCTGAGCTTGAACACTGGGAGGGTATCAGTGGTAGAAGCAATGGACTAGCATCATAGACATCAAAGGAAAAGGACTTGGGAAGAAGGCAGGGCTGAGCCTGGTGGAAATGTGCTGGGTCAGCCTAGGGGAAGCAGATCTGGCCCTGCCGCCAGCCTCTTCCCCATTCTGTCTTCTATAGTGTTTGCCTATGGGGCCACTGGGGCCGGGAAGACGCACACCATGCTGGGAAGGGAGGGGGACCCTGGCATCATGTACTTGACCACCATGGAACTATATAGGCGTCTTGAAGCCAGCCAGGAGGAGAAGCGATTCGAGGTGCTCATCAGCTACCTGGAGGTAGGGCTGCTTCCTCCCGAACCTGTGTCATCCTTCATTCTCAGAACACCTGAAGAGGGGGTAGAGTGGACAAAGTTGGGGCAGGGTAAGAGTGTCCAGGGTACATATATAGCCCAGTAAGAGACCATCCATGAAGGAAACCTGCTCTCCCTGCTCTTGTCATCTGACATCACCCTGAAAAATGCCACTCTTGTGACTTGTGTTTCAATGCACCAGCCCATCCCTCCACCCCCTCACCCCCAGCCAGTGCTCAGTTGCTGTTGGAGGGAAGATGCTCTCTCTCTCAGGCCTCTTCCTCTTGCCCTTTTTCCTCAGGTGTATAATGAGCAGATCCATGACCTCTTGGAGCCCAAGGGGCCCCTTGCTATCCGTGAGGACCCTGACAAGGGAGTGGTGGTACCAGGACTTTCTTTCCATCAGGTATGGGCTAGGGTTCGGGTGGGACCAAGCCACTCTTTTGGTCCTCTGGGGTTTCCTCAGAAGGTGGTCTGGGGATGCCCTGGTAGTGGTGGCAGTGGCAGTAGTAATAGAGCATGACACTGGCTCTGAAGTGGGAAAAGCTCTGCTGGAGAGACCACAGCCCCCTCCTTGGGTATCTCCTTTGTAGCCAGCCTCAGCTGAGCAACTGCTAGAGATGCTGACCAGGGGCAACCGTAGCCGCACACAGCACCCCACCGACGCCAATGCCACTTCTTCCCGCTCTCATGCCATCTTCCAGGTGAGCGGCATCATAGGTTGAGCCTGAAGCTGAGGGTCCTGATTGCCCACATACCCTCACTCCTACCCTCTGCCCCAGATCTTTGTGAAGCAGCAGGACCGGGTCCCAGGACTGACTCAGGCTCTTCAAGTGGCCAAGATGAGCCTGATTGACTTGGCTGGCTCCGAGCGGGCATCCAGCACTCACGCCAAGGGAGAGCGGCTGCGGGAGGGTGCCAACATCAACCGCTCTCTGCTGGCTCTCATCAATGTCCTCAATGCTTTGGCTGATGCAAAGGTAAAGCAAACAGAGTAGGTCCAGCGTCCCCCCAGGATAGCAAAGGAACACCTGAACCCAGTGGTCCTTCCCTCCAGCACAGAGCAATCTAGTCCAGCTATCTGCCCACTTTCCCCCAGGGCCGCAAGTCTCACGTGCCCTATAGGGACAGTAAACTGACTCGTCTACTCAAGGACTCCATCGGGGGCAACTGCCGCACTGTTATGATTGCTGCCATCAGCCCCTCCAGCCTGGCCTACGAGGATACTTACAACACCCTCAAATATGCTGACCGTGCCAAGGAGATCAGACTCACGGTATGTGCCAGCTGGGGGTGGCCTGCTTGTAAAGGGAGCTCCCAGCCTGAGACGAGTTGGGACCAAAGCCCTGACAGCTTCCTCAGATTCCTGTCCAGTGTTCTCAGGTAGAGGAAAGATGTTCTAGCCAGGTGTGGTGGCACACACCTTTAATCCCAGCACTTGGGAGGCAGAGGCAGGCGGATCTCTGTGAGTTTGAGGCCAGCCTGGTCTATATAGCGAGTTCTAGGTCATCTGGGGCTACAGGGAGACTATGTCTCAAAAACACCAAAAAAAAAAAAAAAGATGTTCCCTGTACTTGTCTTCAGGGACAGTCTTTGGGCCAGAAGCAATGCTATCCCTGTCCTGGGGAGGGACTCCAGCTAGAGCCAAACAGGATGTCCAGACTGGCTATAGGTAGCAGAACCCTATTTTTAATAAAATGACATCAACATCTACTTTTTTTTTTTAATCTTTTTTTGAGACAGAGTCTTCCAGTAGCCCCAGCTGGCCTGGAACTCACTATTATAGACCAGGCTGGCCTCAAACTCACAGAGATCCACCTGCCTCTGCCTCATGAGTGCTGGGAGACATCAACATCTATACATTGCCACAGACAAAAGCAGAGGAGCTCTGGCCTCTGGCAGAGGCCCCCCTTGTCTGTCCCTAGTGAACTCTGTTTACCTGGAGCTGCTACAGAGAAGCCCCCACACCTGGCCAGAGCATTCTGGTTGGAGTCAGAGCCCAGGCCACAGACAGTCCTCTGTCCCTTGCTGTGGTTCTAGGCACATTACTGACCTTCTCTGGTTCATTTCCTGACTTGTGAGAGTGAGGCTGCCCATATAGCCTGTAGTTGTGGGAGATAGGTGGTAAAAAGCTGTTGGAATGAAGAAAAAACAAATCTCCCCTCTACCCCCATCACAGCTGAAGAGCAACGTGATCAGCCTGGACTGTCACATCAGCCAGTATGCCACCATCTGCCAACAGCTGCAGGCTGAGGTGAGGAGCATGCCTGAGGAATAGGCTCCGGGCAAGAGCAAGACAGCAGCTCGGGCTCCTGCCAGGTCATTTTGCCCACCCTTGGCCTTCAGTGATAACCTGGAGCTCTGAGGACTGGCATGTTACTATTCCAGGTTGCATCCCTGAGGAAGAAGCTCCAGACATTTGAGGCAGAAGCCCAAGCCCGGCAACAGCATGCTTTACCGTCCTCCAGGTTGAGCACACCACAGCAGTGAGTTTGGCTGCCCTTCCTGTCCCACCCTTCAACTTGGCTGGAGAGAGAACCAGCCCATCCTTTTTCTGCCACTTGGAGTGCTGAGAACCCTTGCTGTGTTCTAACACTTAGAATGAGGGGTTTCTAGGCAGGGCCCAGTGACTAATTGTTACTTTGAGGAGGAAATAACACTCCAGCCCATATAAGCAATAGTATCTCCTCCTCAGGAGAAAGTGATTTAGGGGTTGGCTGTCATTGTCTCTTAAACCAGAAAGTCCCCGACACCTCCTGCCCCATGGCTGCCCATTTGTTACTCAAGTGTTGCATATGGGCTGGGCTACCTGAATACCACAGAAGTCCTGCCCCTCCCTGCTCACTCCAACTGCCACCCCCATCATGTCTCTCAAACGCATGTCCCCCTTAGGCTTCCTAGCTCCCCATTACAGTCCCAGCTCCACAGCCAGTCCTGCACCCCAGAACTCCATAAAGGGTGTGGAGTCCTTCAAGAGGGGAGTCTAGGGACAGAGGCCCAGGAACAGAGGGCCGTGGAAGAAAATTCTTCAGAGCAGGAGCAGCCCTCACAGGATATGGGCGAAAATCCAGATGAGGAGGTAGGACTTACAAGAATGAAGCCCTGGCCTTGAGAAGACTTGGGCTGGTGGAATATTGGAAGATAGGCCATTCCTCATTCTCCATTTGGTTGTCTGGCATCTGCCCAGGTGCTTGTGTGTTTGGAAGTGAATGGGAGAAGGGAAGGGAGGATTATTATTATTATTATTGGTCTTTTTGAAACAGGGTCTCCCTGTAGCCCCAGCTGTCCTGGAACTCACTATGTAGACCAGGCTGGCCTTGAACTGGATTAAAGTTAAAGTTCCGGCCACCACGCCCGGCATTAATTATTATTTTTTTCACATTTATTTATTTATTTATTTAATTATTGTGTGTGTGTGTGTGTGTGTGTATGTACATGCTACAGCGTACATGCAGAAGTCAGAACAACTTGTGGGAGTTAGCTCTCTCTCTTTCTACCATGTGGATTCCGAGTTTATCCAACTCAGGTCATCAGGCTTAGTAGCAAGCCCCCTTACCAGCTGAGCCATCTCACTAGCCCAAGAGAAGGATTTTAGTAGCTCATCCTTACTTCTCTACTAATGCTTTTCCTTTCTCTTTAGGTTCCAACCCAGACACTAGAGCTGACCCTGCCTGGGTCCCCTAATCTGAATTTGCAGCCTAAGCCAGCCACCAACCGCCACTCAGCAAAGAAACGGGGCAGGGACCATTTTAAACAGTAGGTGTTTTCTTGCTTCCATTTGAATCAAAGGTGGGAGGCAAAAGGTCAGCTTCCTGGGGTGATGACTGATGTTCAGAATGCCATCAAAGTTCTGGTTCTTGGCTGACAGTCAAGTCCAATTTCACCAACATTACCCCTTAGCTGCCCTCAACCCCTTGCTGTAATCACCAATTTGATCTTTTTTTTTTAATATTTTATTTTTTTTTATTTTACGTGTATGGGTATATTGCCTACATGTACGTGAGTGCACCTGTGTCCTGCAGTGCCTCGGAGGTCAGAAGAAGGCTTTGGATTCCCCTGGAACTGCAGTTAAGGACAGTTTGTAGCCACCATGTGGGCGCTGGGAATTGGACCTGGGTCCTCTGCAAGAGCAGTCAGTTCTCTTAACCGCTGAACCATCTCTCCAGCCCCCAATTTTATCTTCTTATCATTATCACCATGTATTCTGACATAGTTGACAACTTATCAGGCAAGGGAGGCAAACGCCAGACTGCATTGAGTCAGGGCAAGCTGCTGGGGCTAGCACTTCACTTCCAGTCTGTGGGCAGAGCTGCTTGTCCATCCACAGCCAGGAGCTGGGCAGAGCCTTCCTGAGTCAGGTGTTTCTTATGTCCTCAACAACAGATTGTGGCTATTTTTTTCCAGAAGTAAATATGATCCTTCACCTGAGCCAAAGGAAGATTTGGACCATTCCTTCTGGGCTACATATAGGGGTGCTGTTAATTTTTTTTTATGTCCCCCATATACAAATCCTTTGTCACTTAGCTTTCCTACTGCCAGCCCCACTCTCCCCTCCCCAGCACGTTTCACACTAGGCAATGTATTTAAAGCTTCTGGACAGAAGGGCCTGTTTAATTTTATTTCTTGTTGGGGAGTGTCTGTTCGCGACTCAGCAAAAATGCTGTGGCCTGAATAATCAAAAGCTCATTATCTGTCTCTTGCTGCCAACTCCCGAGGGCCTGGGGAAGCAGGGATATATGACATGGGTGGGATGTCCCATTGGGCCTCCCTGGGAACAACCACAGACTCCTATGGATGACTCAGTGTCTTTCTGTTTCATGTTCCCCCTTATGGAGAGAAAGGACACTGGGTCCTCGTTCTACTCTTCCTGTGCTTTTGTGCCTCAATCTAGGCTGTGATTTGTGGATCACAATTCTTATTCTAAGTTCTTTGAGATGAAACACTAATAAAATATGACAGAAATCCCAAGTATCAGTGTTGCAGAGCATTTTGATCATCTTCATATTTGGAAAAACTCTGACAACCAGGGAATGGTAATTTCTCTTTGACTTGATTAGAATTTAGAATCTTGGACCACCAGAGCACTGAACAGATTTGAGATTTTCCAGTTCAGTGGTTTTTCAAGGTTTTTTTTTAACTGTAAAATCCTTTCTTCACGTGGAACCTCATGCTAAGGTATAATATACAGGACAGACAAAACAATTTACGTTGTTCTATCTTGTGGGTGTTTGGAAAACAAATTTGAAAGTCCTGGATTATAGACCAGCTGTCCATGTGTTAGCTGAGAGTTTGCAACCTTTGCCTGGGGTCACAGAGCAAGGACAGAGCCAGACCTGGGTTGTATGACATCCAAATCCATGCATTTCTTAAATGCCCACTTTTTTTTTTTTTTTTTTTTTTTTTTTTTTTTTTTTGGTCTTTTTGAGACAGGGTCTCCCTGTAGCCCCAGCTGACCAGGCTGGCCTCTACGTCTCCTGAGTGCTGAGATTAAAGGTGTACACCACCATGCCTGGGGATGCCCACTCTTTTAAAAAGAGTTCAAATTGTCCTCATAATAATGACTCAAAAAGATACAGAATGAGTTTCCATTGTGTCCTTTTAAATTAATGTCCTGCCTTTCACAAAGGCCCTGGGGCTGCTTTACCAAATGAGTTTGGATTTCCTGAGCACACACTGACTGAGGGCAGTGAGGGAGTTCAGAAAGCCCAGACAGGTAGTTACCTGAGGATAAATCATTTGCCATGAATAATCCCTACCAAGGTAATTGTGTTTATTCTTTTATCATAGGGATGCCTTAGAGAAAGAAAATTTGCTTTATGAGAATCTGAATTTACAATATCAATAATCACATTACCTTCAGAATTTCCTTTAAATAGTCCCCCGGTACATGTGAAATATATGTTGATTTGCACATACTTTTCAGGATCCCAACCATTAAATAGAAGACATAGATCCAAATGCATTTTTGAGGGTCTTCTCAAAGCCAAGGTCAACATAGCCCATCTTATTTAATCTCCCCTTATTCTAATAAGGTAGACACCACTTTACAAAAAATAATAGTTTACTGTGTGCCAGGCATTCTTTAAATATTCTGCATATAAAATAACTCATTTACTGTTTCCAACAGCCCTATGGGATGGGTGTGCTTGTCATCCCTACTTCTTAAGTTTGTAGAGGCTGAGGTTAACCAGTGCATTCAAGATCCCACAGCTGGGAAATACTGAGCTTTTATTTGAGCAGGAGCTGACAGTCTGACTCAATCTGGGTTCTTTAATTACTGTCTCACCCTGAGGGAAAATGAATTTAAGATCATAACAGTAAGCTGGGCAGGATGGCACACACCTATAATCCCAGCATTTGAGAGGCGGCAACAGGAGGATTAGGATAAGGAAATCCTCAGCTATAGAGCATGTTCAAGGCCAGTCTGGGTTACATAGGACCAAAGAGACCACAGCACTAATAAATGGCAGAGCTAAGAGGGTACTCAGTCACTTAGCACCTTTTCCCTATTTCTTTGGCATGGGGCATGTATAATGGGTAACACCTCCCATCATTACCTATGGTGATGTTGGCCTTCAGTAAGAGTAGACCAGAGCGGGATCCATGGCCAGGAGCAGGGTGAAGCGAGTAAGCTAGTGCAGGGCAAGGCAGGAGGGAGCTAGTAGACTAGCCAAGCACACTCCTCAGCCACATCTAGACTGAGGGGACAGTGGTCAGGGTCTAAGTCAGGTGAGAATCATCTTCCTTATGTTCCAGGTTGGCCCTCCGGGTGCTGTGCCTGGCCCAGCGACAGTATGCCTTGCTGCAGGCAGCCAACCTCCTGACTCCTGACATGATCACAGAGTTTGAGACCCTGCAGCAGCTGGTGCATGACGAAAAAACTGAGCTTTGGGCTGAGAGTTCCAGGACTCCTTATCTGGCCAGGGGGCGCCCTCTGGCTCAGGAGCTGTGTTCAGAGTCTAGTGAGTGTTGCTTTTGTTCTGACTTACCCTATTGGTGCAATGTCTAAGGCCCACTTGGAGCCAAGGTGTGGCTTAGGACCTCAGATCCTGGGCTATGCTGTGTGGGAGGCTGGAACCTGGGATCGTGGATTCTACATGCAGATAGGCCCAACAGACCTGAGGAATTAAAGGCTCCAGTGCCTGCTCCCCAGGTTTGACACTGGCTTCCCTCTGACCAGCCCAGATCCCCTCTCCGCTCTCTCCTCTCTGTCCAGAGTCCCCAAGGTATTGTGGCCCTGTGACCCGGACCATGGCAAAGCAGCTGAATGGCCTCATACACACTCTGGGAATCCCACTCAGGCCTGACTGCATACCAGATGAGGCACCCAAAAAGCCCATCGAGAAGAAGAAGAAGAGGAGACTGAGCTCCACAGAGCTAGATGGTCCCCCAGCCCCAAAGCGAAAGACTAAGCGCCAGCGCCAGTCCTTCCTTCCCTGCCCAAGGAGGGGCTCTCTTCCTAAGGCCCAGTCTTCATTTGAGCCCAGTACCCCCCAAAAAGGAAGCACCTCCTCCCCCTGCCCTTCCCCTCGCATCTGCCCAGCTACGGTCATTAAAGGCCGGGTGCCTCTGGGCCCTTCCACCATGCAGAACTGCTCCACTCCTGTGGCTCTACCCTCTCGTGACCTCAATGCCACCTTTGATCTCTCTGAGGAGCCCCCCTCCAAACTCAACATCCATGACTTTGCTGTCTGGGAGAAAGGCCCCAAGGAGCTGACCAGGCCAGCCCAGCCCTTCATCCCCAGGTAAGTCTGCCAGCATCTCTCCCAGTCTTCCCAGAAGAAGGTTGGGGATCAGTGAGAAGCAAGGGTGCTGCCCAGAAAAGTGAAAGACAGCCTGACTCTTAGAGCTGCGCCATTCGTCATCTGTTTCCCCTGTTTGTACAGGCCCAGGAGAGCAGCATGCACAGTTTCAGTGGCAACATGGATTCCCTCGGAGCCCCTGTACCCATGCCTCAAACCCCCCCTCAGCTCTGTGCTGGTGTGTGGTGTGCTCATGAGTAGCTAATGGGACCCCAGTTTAGAAAGAGTCATCTGGGAACCAAGAATTAACAATCCGTGGCCAATCTGTTCTTAGGCTGTGTTTGGGTTCTGTGACCCGGACTGAGTTTGTATCCCACCAGCAAATGGCTATTTCTGCTACCTTGTAGTCCTAGATTTTTCTCTCTAGCTCAGTGTCTGGAATAGGGAAGGAAAACTTTATTCAGTATTTTTCTAGTGCAAAGATGAAGTTGTTACCTTTGTCCTCCTTCTGCATGATGGAGGTGGGGAACAACAACCAGCTCAGGACAGTCCAAAGCCAAGAGCAAGCAGCAGATTGACCTGGACTGGTGAGGCAGAGAGGTCAGCAGGCTGTCCACCCGCAGCCCCACATCTTCCATGCCTCCTGAACCAGCTCTCAGTAACAAGCTCAGAGCTGGGCAGGTGGAAGGGTGAAATTGTTTGAACTCTTACTCCCTGGACGCACCAGAAACTGACATCTGGATGTCCTCCCAGAACAGGGCTGTCACTCAGCTGTCAGTCCAGGCTGAGGGAGACAGGGAGAGAGTCTACCTCTTAACAGGAAGAAGCCTCAGGTCATTTGGTCCAACCTCCCTCCCCCAAGCAAGGGGGGACTAGAGGGAAAAAGTGGCCAGAGCCATTTCTGGCTCCCTCGTTATCTGCCTCTCTCCCACCTCCACAGTGCACCTGTGATCCTGTTCACCATGAAGGGTCCCAAGCCACCATCTTCCCTCCCTTCAACCTCTGCCTGCAAGAAGAAGCATACCATGAGGTAAGGTCTAACCAGGAGCGGAGAAAGCTCAGACCAGAGCAGTTAGTGCCAACTGAGCACAGGACCCCTCTTCCCCTCGACAGTCCACTCCCTGCCTGGTGTCTCTGAACTCCTTGGAGAAAGCAGCTGAGATTCTATGACCAGGGCCAGTACCCGGTTCTCTGATTGGAGTTTCTCTTGTCTTTGCTGCTGTTTATCTATCACAAGAACATCCCAGCAATGATAGGGGCCTTGGGTCCCTATCCATGAGGAAGATAGTCACCATTTGTTGGTTACTTAGTCCAGTAATTGGACTGTCCCCCTCACCTTAGTCCCCCCCACACCCCCCCCCCCTTTTTTTTTTTTTTTTTTTTTGAGACAGGGTCTCTCTGTAGCCCCAGCTGGCTTGGAACTCACTATGTAGACCAGGCTGGGCCTCGAACTCACAGAGATTGACCTGCCTCTGGCCTCCTGAGTATTAGAATTAAAGGCATGTGCCGCTGTGCCTGGCTCTTAGTTTCCCTTGAATGTCCCTAATTCCACAAGCCTCCTCCCCAACCCTCTTGCTTCTCCTACCCTTACACATGGCTCTGAAAACTGCTGGTCACCCCAGCTTCTCCTTCCCTCAGAGCTTAGCATCTAGCTACCTCCCTCCACCACACATCTACAGTTCAGAAGATAACTCACCCACCTTCCTCCCTCTGCTTCTCTCCTTCAGTTCCTCAGTCTCCCGGGGCCTCAGCCGCATTGCCCGCCTCCCCAGTAGCACCTTGAAGAAGCCAGCCAGATCCTTTGCAATCCCAGGTGACTAACATTGGGGACAAGTATCTCTAGGCAATAGTAGCAGCAGATGAAGATGGGCTATAAGACAGGGTGGGTGGAGACCTAGGTGGGAAGAAGGCCTAAAGTACTTGCAAGCATTTTAGGAACCCTGATGATGAAGGTAGAGGATAGGCTAAGAGGGGAGGAAACTGGGACAGAGCCTCATGTTGCTGTACCCCTCCCCATTCAACTGACCTGCAGAACCACCCCAGAGTCCTCGAAGCCTTGGCAACCAGAAGGTTCAGAAGGAACTGATTGAGGTTGAGGGAGTGCTGTCAACTGGGCGCTGTATCACCAAGGTGTCCTGACCAGCAGGGGCTCCTGACCTCCAAGATGTCCTGATCTGCCAACACCTCTAGGCTGGTTGCCTTCTCTGGTCTTCACCTAGCAGTATCAGGAGCCTTGACTGCCTTCCTCACCTGGGAACAATTAACACCAACACGCCTTTCCTGTATTGACACCCCTCCCCAACCATTCATTCTGCTGTTTGCCTTTATTAATCTCTTACACTCAGCTTTTCAGTATATAGATGTTTGTGTGTGTGTTAAATGTGTGGCTATTTTAAAGGATGCTGTCATGTTTTCTCATTTCCAAAGCCTTCCATGCAGGCAGGGAGCTCTTGAGCTCTGTTCTTCACCCCCCACCCTCACCCTGGTGTGTGTATGACTGACCCAGGGCTGTGCATAGTGATGACCACTGCACAGTAAAGAGGGATGAGGGCAGGAAGGGGCTTGCTAGAGAGTCCCAATCTGGCTCTTCTGGTTTCTGAGAGGGGCATCTTGAGCCCCATCCTCATAGCCTGAGGTGGAAATGTCCCTGCCCTATCTCGATGATGATGATGGTGCAGCTCGTGATGGTGCCTTGGTTTGTAAAGGAAGCCAGCATTATTGTCTTCATTCATTGAACACAGGACATACAGTGTAGAAAGATGTGTAAGAAGAAGGGGAGGGGTGCAGCCTTAATGTTGCCACCTAGGTATAAATGCTAGTTATATTGGGGTTAAACTTCCTTCTCATTCTGAATTTCTGCATATATACATATGTATTTATATGTATATACACAGGTACATATATATGCCTATAGATAGAGATGTATTTTTTTACTACAGTGATTAATAAACCATCTCCATCCCTGGTATGTGTTTTTCTCTGTACACCTACATAGTTAGTACCACCTTTTTTCACTTTGAAGACCTCATACGGGGTATGGTGACACATGCCTGTAATCCCAGCACTTGCAAGGCTGAGGCAGGATGATCATGAGTTGGAGGCTAATTTTTGCTATATAACAAGAAAAAAACAGGAAACTTCTGAGTCTGTAGCTCAGTGGTAGGGTATTTGCCTAGCATCCTTGGGGCCCTGAGTTCAAGAAACTTCTGAGAATAGAAAACAGTACTTACCCTGCCTCCTGCAGCCTTAGGTCTGGGCCTGTGCTTGAACCTAGCTCCTCACTCTGCTTGAGATCCTCCTCTGGGCCTGGGAGTTAGCTTGGTGTGGATATAAGCACTTGCAGGCTTGACAACCTAAGTTCAATCCCCAGAACCCAAGTAAGGTGGAAGGAGAGAACCGAACCTGTCCACAAAGTTGTCCTCTGAACACACACACACACACCAAAAACTCTCTTTTCAGCGGGCATGGTGGCGCATGCCTTTAATCTCAGCACTTTGGGAGGCAGAGGTAGGCAGATCTCTGAGTTTAAGGCCAGCCTGGTATACCTAGTGAGTTCCAGGACAGCTGGAGCTACAGGAAGACCCTGTCTCAAAAAGACCAAAAAGCCAGGCATGGTGGTACACACCTTTAGTCCCAGCACTCAGGAGGCAGAGACAGGCATATCTCTGAATTCAAGGCCAGCCTGGTCTACATAGTGAGTTCCAGGCCAGCTGGGGCTACAGGGAGACCCTGTTTCAAAAAAAAAAAAAAAAAAAAACACAGAAAAAAAATATATTTCAGAGTCTTTGGCTTCCATTGGATTGAAAAGGAATCCTGGGCTGGAGAGATGGCTCAGTGGTTAGGAGCACTGGCTGCTCTTGCAGAGGACCCAGGTTTTGTTCCCAGAACCTACATGACAGCTAACACTGTAACTCCATTTCCAGGGGATCTTGACATCCTCTTCTGGTGTCCGTGGGCAGTGTCAACATGGATGCACTTACATGTAGGCAAAAATACTCATACACATAAAAGTGAATTTTAAAATTAAAGGGAGGAAAAAAGGAATCTCACTTGGATACCTGCTTTGTGCTGTGGCCTTTAAGATGGGTAGTCCTGTTAGGGAGGACCTTTTTGGTAGTACCTAGGTCTGGTGTGAGGTGCCAAATGGAATCCCATCTAGAGCCCACTGCAACCCACTCCTATCCCCAGCCCTCCGTCAGCTCTTGGGGGCTTTCACTCCACTTATTGGATTGTGTAGCAGTTCAACAGTTATCTCCATGAAGGCATGGTTGGCTGAATGAATTAATAGTGTAAACAAAATTACAGGAGCTTGTGTTGAACTTGCTTCTGAAAACAAACATGTTAAGGGTATTTAGCACATTGTGAATAGTGGGTAAATAATGTTGCTAATTTCAAAGGAGTCTTGGTTGTTCTGGGGGAGCAGCTACCCTGTGTCTGCTGGGCCCCTCCTGCTCAGTCCCATTCCTTTTTAGAGTGGGGCGAAGAGCAGGTGAATGAGCATTCCATGGCTGCCACTTGTCCTGTTGTTTCGCAGAACTTCACAGCCCTATGAGATAATAAGGGGGAAATGGGAGCGGGGGAAAAAGCACCCAACTTGCCCAGGGTTATACTCAAGTGTTTGGGATCCAGCCTGGGTCCTGCTTCTTTGTATGACATAGAGCTGCTTCCCTTTGGAAGCTAACGGGCATCATTTTTCTTTGCCAGCATGGAGTTCCTGCCTCTCCAATTACTCTTAAAGAGTTTGTTCCCCTGTGTACCATGGTTCCCTTGAAGCAGTCATAGCTTCACATACGTAGCAGCTTGGGCATGGTGCTTTGACCTCAGGAGGTCTCGCTGAGTATTGGGTGGATTCAGATGGAAGAGCTTCCCCATTTCCTGGGGCCCTCATCTATCTCTTCTGACCATCACTATTACCTTGCAAGTGCAGAGGCAGCCAGCACAGGGCAAGACAGTAACGAGGGCCAGGAGGGCATGCTCTGCACAATAAGGTCCTTGCATGAGACAGTTTGCCCAAGCTAGGGGCAGCCTGACAGTGGAAGAGGTCACTCCTGACAAGGATGTTCGGCAGCTAGCCATTCACTCGGCAAACAT
The DNA here is from genome assembly GCF_000622305.1 of Nannospalax galili. NCBI lineage: Eukaryota > Metazoa > Chordata > Mammalia > Rodentia > Spalacidae > Nannospalax > Nannospalax galili. The sequence goes on along the minus strand of NW_008342393.1, from coordinate 1,529,547 downwards.
TTGTGGCTCTGTGGTACAAAATATGCTCTCTGGTGACCCATGAAATGTACAAAGACTGGGCTGATGGAGCTAAGCATGGGTGGCTCCTGCCCTCAATCATAGGAGGTCGGACTGAGAGAGCTCTCTGTGTGGTTTCCTGAATGCCAGAGGCAGCCTGGCTGGCTAAAGCTCACAGGGAGCTGGCAGGGGCTTCTGGGGCCAACAAGCTGACATCTAGCTCCCAGCTGACCTCCATGGATGATGAGACTTTGAGATTGGATTGTTCTTACATAGAGTCAACTATGAGACATGGCAATCGATGCCTCCCCAGTCACAGTAGACTCAGCTTGGCCTGACGCCCTCTCTCCCTGCATTGTCCTAGCCCTGCTCAATTTCCCCAAGTTTAAAAACCCTATCTCTGAGATCCTTATGGCTACTTCCTTGCTCAACCTGAGACTCAGGTCTGAATCTGCCATGGAGTACAAGTTTCTGTCCAGTTCATAGAACCAGGCTTTCAGCCAAGAGTTGAAAACAGAATTAGACCTGGTCCTTTCACAAAGGGAGAAAAGAAGGCACCTAGTCCTGTCACCTGAATGTAAGTCAAATCTTCCATTGGCATTGGAAACTGCCAAGAGGAAGGAACTGGTCTTTCCTCTGAGGTCCCCCTACACCCAGCCTTCAGCTTGCCCTCCCTTCTCCCAGAAGACTTCATCCTGACCTGGGGTACCTCCTAGGCAGCGAACTCAGGAGTCCTTCCCTAGAGCCCTTACTCATCTGCCCCCATGTCCCCCTGGAATGGTCCCATGGCTCTTGGCTATGTTTAGGGCATCCTGATTTCAGACAGACTCTACAGAGCTGGAGAGGTGGCTCAGCAGGAAAAGGTGCTTGACCTGTGAGCCTGGAGACCTGAGTTCCATTCCCAGAATTCACTTAAAGGTAGAAGGAGAGAGAAGGATACAATCTAGGTTATAGTTGTCTTCTGCATGGTTCTTCTGTGAGCAGGGATCCAGGACAGCTAGAGATAAAGGGCAAGAGGGGAGGAAGGGACTAGATTCATCCCCAGGGGCCTGGGAAGCATGGCTGTTTTCCAACTAAGCTTCATGGCTCCCCTCAGCTCGACACAGCCCCATTCATTCTGTCCTGTTCACTTGAAGGACTACAGTTGCCAGCCCTCCCCTCCCACCAGGGCCACATCTGATCCCCACCTTTTACCCTCTCTGAGGGATCCAATCAGGCAGGGAGATGAGGGGAGCAGGAGCAGAGAAGACCGGGAAAGCAATTAAAAAGCAGATCTTGGGGTTAGAGACTGGAGGTAGACAACAAGCTGGCCTTGGCTGGGACAGGGAGAGGCGAGGGAGAGAGGGCCTGAGCTTATTAACCCTGCCACAGCAGCCTGGCCCTGGGGCCTGTGTAAGTGAATGAGTTGATGATTCCAACAACAGGCTGACGGGGCCAAGGAGGCGGAGAAAGGAGTCTGGGGTCTAGCCTGAGATGTTTCTGCAGCCATAGGAACTGATTTCTAACCAGCAGAGTCTGGTTGGGCATAGCTAAGGGTGAGAGAATGAATGGTCCTTGGTCTGAGGCAGCCCCCACTCCAACAGAAGACAGGAACAGCCCCCACTTGCAGGAGCTCCCACTGATAATAGCCCTGTCCTTTGGTGCCTTCATCTGGATGGAGCAGACCCTGGTCTGAGGGGAAGACAGAGCCTAGCATCAGGAAATCTCCATCTGCAAAGACACAACTCTTCTCAGGAGGTCTCAGGCTAAGGTGGAAAGGAAACCCACACACCAAGGTATCAACACACCAAGTTTCTGGAATTAGATGGAGTCATGAACTTCAAGCCTCCAGATAGGGAGAGGCAAGTGAGAACAGCCCAGCAGGGGAGTCAGGGAAGCAAGAATGCAGGTTAGGAGGCAATCTCTGCTTCCAGTCTCCATGCAGTTTCAAAGAACCTACAAGTAGGACTGGGGGTGTAGCTCCTGTACCTGACAGACTGCTTGCCTAGCATCCATGAAGCCTGGGGTTCGAGACCCAGCAGCATGCAAACTGGGTGTGGTAGTGCACACATGTAAATCCAGCACTCAGGAGATAGAGACAGGAGGGTTAGAAGTTCAAGATAATCCTTGGCTTCATAGGGAGTTCAAGGTCAGCCTGGGATAGATAGGACCCTGTCTCAAAAAAAAAAACAAAAAAAAAAAAAAAAAAAAAAACAAGAAAACCAACTAGGTTCCCTGAAGGACCTGAAGGCACCAACAGCTAGTGGTCTGGGGAAAAGACATTGATTCTCACTCTTTACTTATTGCTGTACCTCAGCCTTATCCACAGCTGGATAGTCTCCCTTTGGGAGGTCTGCATTTACTCCCAATAGAGCCAGTAGGACTTGGAAGTCCCCACTCAACTTCTGTCCCTGCCAGCCATCACAGACATGCTGACATACAGGTGGATAAATCTCACGGGAGGTGTTAATAAATGAAAGTTATGATTGTCAACAGTGCTTGCTGTGGCCAGTTTTTACTATCCTTTCAATGTTCTTAGAAAGCCTGCTGAGCAGGGCCTGGAGGCTCATACCTTTAATCCCAGTACTCAGAGGCAGATGGATCTCTGTGAGCTCAAGGCCAGCCTGGTCTACATAGCAAGTTCCAGACCAGCTGGGGCTACAGGGAGACCCTGTCTCAAAAAGCCCCCCCCCAAAAAAAACCCTACTGGCTGAATGGTGACTTCTCATTTTACAAATCTGGAAATGGAGATTTAGAGAAGGCTCCTAAGTCATTCAAGACTTCACAGCTCCTGAGGGGGTCCATGCTTTGCTCTCTGTAGACTTGCCCTTGCTATGGAGTGACCAGTCTGGATATGGGGATATAAAGGTGGACTTTCAAAAACCCACCAACATTAGGAGACTCTGATTTCTCCCGTCAGCTAAGCTTCAGTGGCCAGCCCTGGGCAGCTGAGCACTGCCATCTAGTGGCCCTAGGCCTCAGTTCCCACTATGGGATGTATAGATTGTGGTGGCCGAGGGGTCAGTCTTCTTTACTCCAGCTCACTGAGCAGGGGCAAGAGGTACAAGCAGAGCCATTGGGAAACATTCAAATGGCACGACTACCTGAATCAGAGACTGGAAAACACCAGACACCATGTGTATGGGTTGAGGCCAGAGGTGGGATTGGCCTATGTGCATGGGTTGAGGCCAGAGGCGGGATTGGCCTGTCCTAGGAGGTATGGGATTTTGTCCTGTAAGCAAGAGGCCATCTATCAGATTTTGATACAGTGTGAGGAACACAAGGAAACCATCTTTATCCTCATTCTGGCTTGAAGCAGGGCTCATTTTGGCTGCAGGTTCTGTAGAGGGGTGTCCAAGCATCTGTCTCCACGGTTGGCAGTACCCTGCTGTGGAGTCTAGAAGTCAGCCTGGAGTTTGGCCTTAGGCTTCAGATGTTGGAGACTTCTGCTTGGGAAAAAAGAAAAGGAGGCAACCCAGAGAATGGGGTTTGGGCCAGGCTAGGAGGATGGAAGTTCTGGTGGAAGCTGAGAGGGCAGAGGGCCTGTGTCACTCTCCTACCATGTGCCTGCATGGAGCAGATATACATGGATGTGATGAGAGAGAGAAAGAGAGCAAGAAGAGTGAGGAGAGCAAGAGATTCAACAATAGGGCTCAGTTAAATGAAGGCATAGTCTGGAAAGCCATACAACTGTTAAAATGATAATGTAGGTAAATGTTTATTGATTCAGAAAGATGTTCACAACATATTGTTGAAAGAAAAGCAAATTACAAAATAATTTGTACAGCATGAGCTTGTTTCAAAACAATGTATTTATATGTGTAGAAAAATCTGGTACTGTTTATCTCCATGTGTAACATTATGGCTAATTAAATTTTTATATTGCTTATCTGTATTTTCTGATTTCTCTACAATGAATGTATAATAAAACACTAATAATGAGCTGGGCGTGGTGGCACACACCTTTAACCGTGGTGCTTGGGGGACAGAGGCAGGTGAATCTCTGTGAGTTCGAGGCCTGCCTGGTCTACATAGTTCTAGTTTATCTGGGACTACAGGGAGACCCTGTCTCAAAAAGACAAAAAATAAATAAAACACACTAATAATGAAAGTCTGGACATCAACTATGACCAACAGTGCCTTTCTTTTTGGCTCTATGCACAGGGACTCTTGAGATCGTGTATCAAGGATCTGAAAGTTCAGTGGGGCTGGAATAGAACCTGGGCCTGCATCAAGGATCCAGGGAGGAGGCTGAGGGGCAGAGGCTGGGGACTTCTTGACTGGTTGAAACTCACACAGGACAAATTTTGCACTGTTGCTGACAACCACTCCTGCCTTTATCACATCTTTTCTCTCCAGAACCATGTCAATCATATTTAGCCTTGATTTACTTGAACAAAAGGCAAGGTATTGTTTGTGCTAGTCAACCTTGGTGGGAAGGATGGACCACTTCTACTCACAGAAATGTGTTCTGAGACAAAGGCTTATCCCTAGTCAGGCAATCTTCCTTTAACTTGTCTTGTCTGCTAACTTCCCAATCCTAGTAGGATCAAAAGTCGTTAAGGGGGTTGGAGAGATGGCTCAGTGGTTAAGAGGCCAGAGGACAACCCCTGGTGTCATCCTCGGGAACACTGTCTGCCTCTTTTGAGACAAGATCAGTCGTTGGCCTGGAGCTCACCAATAGTCTAGACTGGGTATCCAGTGAGCCCCAGAGAGCCACCTGTCTGTCTCACCTTCCCACAAGTGCACACTACCTGACCTGGAGAGATGGTTTGTCGGTTAAAAGCACTGGCTGCTCTTGCAGAAGACCCTGGTTCAGTTCCCAGCACCCACATGGTGGCTAACATCCCTTGGAAATTCCAGTTCCAGGGAATCTGATGCCCTCTTCTGGCCTCTGTGGGTACTGCATGCATGTGTTGCACTTACATACAGGCAGGCAAAACATTCATACACATAAAAATAAAGAAAATATAAAAAGTAATTGGAAACCCCTCTTTGTTGTTTCCCTCACTGTGCCATTGTTCAGGATCAGAGTAGATGTGGCTGGAGCCTAAAGGACTCCTCCCTTCCCTGTGGGACTCACAGGGGAACCTCAGCAAGCAGCTCACTACATGCTCAAGTGAATGACAGGTCCCTAGTATGAAGTAAGGGTGTTGCTGTGACAAGTGCTCAGGGGCCTGAAATGGCTTGAGGGCTGGGAGGGGGCGAGTAGCCAGGCCTTGTTTTGTAAGCTGAAGACCTGGCAGTGCTGAGCTGCCCCCCAGGACCTCCTCCTTGTGCCCACTGAATGATTCACCTTGGCATAGACACAATGCCTAAGGGTAGGCACACAGCCTATTTCCCGCTGCACTCCAGGCCCCCTTCGATGCTTTCTGAGAAGTCCATTGAACTAGGGTCTTGCACTGTACCCGGGACTGACATCCTGGCATCTTGGGATAAAAGAGGCACAACCCCATGGGGGCTGCCCTTGTGGTATGGTGCCCTCACTGGCGGTGGAGAACAAAGCTCTATTCAGCAACTAGAGATCAGAAGCTGGACAGTGGGAGGCCTGGGAGGTGGAGAGAGCAGAGCTGTCTGCTTCTCAGAAGCGCTGGAAAATGACTGAGGCGCCAGGGTGGGACCAGAGTGGAGGGGATGGATGAATCCAAAGTCTCAAAGGGCAACAGCCCCCTTCCCCTGTTGACCATGGCTCCTGGGCTTTAAGACCCACATAGCCCCAGACGTGTAGTGTGTGGGAACTTGAAAGAGATAAATCTCCTGGGAGAATGAGGGGTGGCCAGGGAAACAGGGTGTTACAGGAACAAAGATGCTAGCCTGCACAGCCAACTCATTCATAATTGCTCTGTGGAGCTGTCAAGGCCCAGGCTCTGGGAAAGGTACAGGGAAGCCAGGCAAGGGAGAAATGGCCCAGCAGGCTAGACAAGAGGCCAAAGAGTGACCCAGGGAGGAGGATGGCTGTTTTACCCTATCAGAATCCCCTTCTGTCATGTCCTCTGTCATGTCCCCCAGACATACAACCAGAGGCCTTAGTTGACCCTAGAGACATGGGGAGGGCTCCAGCCCTCAGCTCATGAACTCCAGAAAAGGAGAAGGCAGCAATGGAGGGGCTCATAGGAGAGGACTCCAGGCATGGGACTTAGCAGGAAACTATAACATAGGCTGATCCTGGAGACAGGGCACAGGTTCATTCTTCAAGTGCCTGCACCTCATAGGCCCATGGAGGAGCACAGAGTGAGGGCAGGCTTGGCTTGTGGGCTCTAAGAGCTGGAAGGCAGGTCAACTAGACTCTCTCTCTCTCTCTCTCTCTCTCTCTCTCTCTCTCTCTCTTCCTTTCTTTATCTGGTGTGTGTGCACAAGCTCATGTGTACCCAGATACGTGTGCTAATGTGTGTACATATGTGTGGAGGCCAGAGGTCAACCTCAGGTATTATTCCTCAGGAGTCATTGCCTTGTTTTTTTGAGACAGGGTTTGTTGCTGGGAGCCAGGACTCACCAGTTAGGCTAGGCTGCTGGCCAGTGAGCCCTAAGGAGCCTCCTGTTTTTGTTTCTCCAGCACTGGAATTACAAGTGCACAATGTCAAGCCCAGCTTTTTATGCGGGTTCTGGGGCTAGAACTCGGGTCCTCATGCTTTATTTCCCCAGTCCTTTCTTGATTCATCTTACCAGAGAAGAGGTTTCTTTGATCACTGGTGAGACCAGGCTGGTGTGCCGAGGGAAGCCTTGTCTCTGGCATAGTGACCTTAGTGGGGTGAGGGTAACTCTCCCCATAGCTGGGCTGAAGCCCAACTCCACCCCTCAGGCTAGTCCATGGGGTGTTGCCAGGCAATCAGGGTAGTGCCAGTTCAGCTCACTCCTCTATAAAGCCCTGTCATCACAGGAGCCAGCAAAGGCAGGGCAGGATGGAGCGAAGACGCATCACTTCTGCTCGTCGCTCCTATGCCTCCTCAGAGACGGTGGTCAGGGGCCTGGGTCCCAGCCGCCACCTGGGTACCATCCCCCGCTTCTCCCTGGCTCGAATGCCCCCTCCACTCCCTACTAGGGTGGACTTTTCCTTGGCTGGGGCACTCAATGCTGGCTTCAAGGAGACCAGGGCCAGTGAGCGAGCTGAGATGATGGAGCTGAATGATCGCTTTGCCAGCTATATCGAGAAGGTCCGCTTCCTAGAACAGCAAAACAAGGCACTAGCAGCTGAGTTAAACCAGCTCCGAGCCAAGGAGCCCACCAAGCTGGCCGATGTCTATCAGGCAGAACTTCGGGAGCTGAGGCTGAGGCTTGATCAACTTACTGCCAACAGTGCCCGGTTGGAGGTGGAAAGGGACAATATGGCACAAGACCTCAACACCCTGAGGCAGAAGTGAGAAGGGGGACAGGGAAGGGGGGCTGTGAGCAGTGAGACTGAGCTCTGGAGAGGGATGCTGGTAAGGGATGCCGGTAAGGGTGCAGCCTCCAGTAAGAATTCAGCCTCTTAACCTCCGGGTTTCCCCACATCTGGGAAGGAGAACGCTATCTTTGTTCCCTAACAGGATGCGAAGAGCCAGGAAGGGACCAAAACCTGTGATCTGATTCCTAAAGACCTGCTGTCAGAGAACTGGTCACTTGGTATCTCCCCACTGGGAAAGGCTGTGTTGGGAGGCCAGGGGAACAGCAGGCGGGGCTTTGCTGTTCCATTCACTGGGCACTGTGAATGTCTAGAAAGGAGGTTTGTGTCCACATGGAGGCTCTGGGCTCCAAGGTAAAGGAAGTGGGAGAAAGAGCAGGCAGGTCTGGGTATAGAACTGAGATGACTGCCTGTCGCCAGCCTCTGGCCCTAATCAAGTCATTTTGATTCCCACAGCGGTAAAGTGGAGATCTTATAATCTGTCCCCAAAGATCAGATTCTGGAGGCATGGTGCTTTACTAAGTGGACAATTCGTGTGTCCCCTCCAGTGCAGAAGGTGCACTGGTGCCAGGGAGTGTGAGCCTATGGTAATGGATGTGCCTGTGTGAGCAAGGGCAGGTGCTCCAACCACGATAAGGTGCCTCAATAATGAGTTAAGGCAAATGCCTTTATCTGCTTGCTTGCTCTCAGCTAAGGCCTCTATCTAGGAACCTTCTGTCTCTCATTCTCTGCTACTCTACTGGTCCTGTGGGGGTGATGATGACTGCCACATCCAGGGAGGCTGGGGCAGGGATCCAAGAGTCCTCAGAAAAGTCTAGAGTCAGTAATGTGTTCCCCTACCCTAGGCTCCAGGATGAAACCAACCTGAGGCTGGAGGCAGAGAACAACCTGGCCACCTACAGACAGGTCAGAGCGATGGGAGGGATGGGCAGTGAAGGTAGGGGAGAGGCTCATGAAAGCCCACCCAAACACAGCCCCTGAGTCTGGCCTCCACAGCAAGGAAGGGGACAGCAAGGCTGGTGACTGTGCTGGGGACTCAGGTCAGAGAGGCCCTCTTCCTTCTCCAGGAGGCAGATGAAGCCACCCTGGCCCGTCTGGATCTGGAGAGGAAGATTGAGTCACTGGAGGAGGAGATCCAGTTCTTGAGGAAGATCCATGAGGAGGTGAGGCCAGGTTGAAGGGAAGCCCAACACAAAACGGCAAATGACAGGCAGACAGACAGACAGACAGACAGAGACAGAGAGCTACTCAGAGAGGGAAGCAGAGAAACTAGAAGGCAGAAAAAATGAGAGAGAAAGAGTGAAGACAGAGACTAAGAAAGACAGATGTCTGAGTATCCCCAACCCCTGGGAAAATGCACACAAATATACTATGTACTGAGAAGTACAAAGCCAAGGGTCTTTGTTTCTCCTTCACACCAGCTCTGTGAGCACTTCTCACTGTCTTCTTTCATAGGGAAGGACATTGACGCCCAGAGAGGTTAAAAAACATCCTAAGAGCTGGGTGTGGTGGCACACACTTTTAGTCCCAGCACTTGGGAGGCAGAGGCAGGAAGATCTCTGTGAGTTCGAGGTCAACCTGGTAGAAAGTTTCTAGTTACATAGAAAAATGAGTCTTGGCTACATAAGATCCTGTCTCAGCACATACACACACACATACACACACATACACACACACACACACACACACACACACACACACACACACACATACACACACGCCCCTTTTAAACTCAAATCATAGGTTCACAATCCATGAGACATATTTGGGTTTGGTCACAACTATCTAGTCCTGGGAAAAGGATACCACGTGGCCTTCAAACTCTCATGCCATGCCCATTAGCCCGGGCCATGCACTCCTCCATAAGGGCTGATCCATTTCCCCAAGTCAATGCCTGGGCAGACAGATACTGGGAGATCCCCAACTGTAACATGGGCCTGAGTCCTGAACCTCAATACCCTTTCCTTTACTGCATCAGGAAGTACGAGAACTCCAGGAGCAACGGGCCCAACAGCAGGTCCATGTGGAGATGGATGTGGCCAAGCCAGATCTCACAGCAGCCCTGAGAGAGATTCGCACACAATATGAGGCTGTGGCCACCAGCAACATGCAAGAAGCAGAGGAGTGGTATAGGTCCAAGGTACCTGTGGGCCAGCCTGCCTCATCCAGGCAGCCCTCCTTGCTCCATACAGGAAAATAAGGGAAGCTTGAAGAACACCCTATCTAGATGACCAACCATCCGTAGAGAAATGAGATGACTTGCCCAGGATCACACAGGCACTATTACTTCTAAAACTACCCATCACCATTGCCTTGTTACTGTTACTATTAATCAGTGTTGTTGTGCTCCAGACCCTACCATTTGAAGTATCCTACTGTGAAATAGGCACTAACTACTCTTTGATAGATGAGAGAACTGAGGGCCGGAGGGGTTAGCTAGCTTGCTCAAAGTCACACAGCTCCTAGGTGATAAGTGGGATTTCTAATCCTAACCAATCTCATTCAAAAGTGTGCCTCCTTTTATGTCTCAGGACAGTCTGTGTCCTGTGTTACTGAACATCTACTGTATGCCAGCTACTTTCTGGGATACAGAAGGGCATTGACCAAGGAGATGTAATAAGGACCTAGCAGACAGAGTTTATACACAGTATGGCAAACTGGGAAGATGAAGGGATGGGTCTTGTGTCAAGCAAGGCAGGTAGCCTGGGGACTTGAGGGGAGGGAAGGGTATCTTAGGTGGAGAGAGAAGCAGTGTGGAAGACTGAGACAGAAAAAAACAGAGAGGCAGGTATCACAGGAGGTGCAGCCAGCCCAGGGCACCAAGCCCAGTGACATCAGAAGCCAGTGACAGTCTCAGCAGGATGAAGGCCTGTTTTGCCCTTGGATTACAGCCAGTTCTGGAGGAGACTCGGGTTGTCCCCACTTTCCTGTTATCCCAGAGATGGTGTCTGTCCACAGGCCTAGGCAGTTCGGGATCTGTGCTTCTGTGCCCTCTGAAGGCCCCGGCCCTTAGAACTCAGCCTAAGGCCCTTTCTTGGTTTAGTTTGCAGACCTCACAGACGCTGCTTCCCGCAACGCAGAGCTGCTCCGCCAGGCCAAGCACGAGGCCAACGACTATCGGCGCCAGCTGCAGGCCTTGACCTGCGACCTGGAGTCCTTGCGTGGCACAGTGAGCGTGGGAAGGGGTGCTGGGCGGACTAGGGCATTGCCACCTCGGAGTTGCTAGGAGGGAAGGGGCTCTGATGTCACCCTGGGTGGGCGGTGGGGCAGGGGACAGAGGACTTCGGAGCCTCTCTGAGCCCCGCAGGTCGGAGGGATCAGTGGCTCCATCCTACAGAACGAGTCCCTGGAGAGGCAAATGCGTGAGCAAGAGGAGCGCCACGCGAGGGAGATGGCAGGTTACCAGGAGGCGCTGGCCCGGCTGGAGGAGGAGGGACAAAGCCTCAAGGACCAGATGGCCCACCACCTGCAGGAGTACCAGGACCTACTCAACGTCAAGCTGGCCCTGGACATCGAGATCGCCACCTACAGAAAGCTGCTGGAGGGCGAGGAGAACCGGTGAGTTCCACCCCAGCCTCCCTCTTCCCTGAAGCCTTTCCCTCTTGCTCCTTTCAGGACTCAGGAGTTAGTCAACCTTGCGTCCAGGCCCCTTGCCCCAGTGTTCAGCCTAACACACACTATATTCAATAAACGTCTGCAAAATGGATAGATAGATCCAACCAGTATTAAGTCCCAATGGGGAGGACTTGGGCCATCTCCTAAACTAAGGGACTCACCCACCAGCCTAGCCCATACAGATCTGACTTCCCTTAGCCTGTTCTGCCTCCTTGGAGCTATCCTCACCATTTTCATCTCCTAAATCTCCATTCTGCTCCCTGGAGGTGCTTTGCCAAGCAGATAACACCCAAGCCCTCTACAGACTTTTCCAGCTCGAAAAGGCAAGTGAAAATTAGGGGACGGAGTCAGGCTGGCCTGGTGTGGCAAAGGGTCTCATGTCATGCTGGCCCTGGAATAGCACCCAGCCTGGAAGATGACCTAGGGCAGCCTCGTCATCCCTATGCCTCCTCTTTCAGCATCACCATTCCTGTGCAGACCTTCTCCAACCTGCAGATCCGAGGTCAGTAGACTGGGGCCTTATGGGAAGGGTGTTGGATTCCTGCCTTCTCCTCTAGGCCAGTGGGCTGCTCTGGGAACTGGGGCAAAAGGATCCAGGTTCTCCTTGGGGGCCTTCTTGACCCACCCCAGAGCTTTGAGCCAGAGCACAGCATCCTAGAACATTTGCAGGTGGGGCTTGTGCCTGCCTGTCTTGCTCTGCTTCCGTGTGTCTACTACCCCCTTGTGGCACCTGCAGAACTGAGTGAGGTCTGGACTGATAGCAGGTCTGCAAGCATGGACAAGCTCTGCCCTTCTGAGTGTTTTGTATTTTTGTTTGTTTGTTTTGCTTTGTTTTGTTTTAACTGCCTGTCACTACAGGGGGCAAAAGCATCAAAGAAGGGGAAAGTTACAAGGTCACAAGACATCTCAAAAGGCTCACAATCCAAGTTATACCAATACAGGCTCACCAGATTGTAAACAGAGCCCCACCAGCTCTTGGTTAGCTGTCTGCCTGTCAGCCAAACACTTTTCCCAGTGTGACAGGGAATGAGCCTCACCAAGCCCAGTTTCCTGGTCCTCTTGGCCTCTCCCCTCTTAGACCTCCCCTAAAGGACAGGGATTGTGTTCTTTCTCCAGGAGCTTCAGTGCCTAGCACAGGACCTGACATTGTATAACTAGGCTATACTAACAAGCTGGTTCATGTTAAAGGTAGCACGTCCCTAGGAGCTAAGATGAGATGCTCTGGGGCCTCTGAGCAAATGCCAGCCTTTGTCTCACCTCTTTCTGTCACTGGGAAGTTCCCTTGGGTCTTGTGGTGCCTGGTGGGTAGGCTCTGTGCTTGATTCATTTGTCTTCAATGCTTTGTTGCTCTGTTCAGTGGGGATTCAGCCCAGAGGATTAGTTCCATGTGGACTGCTGCTCTTGTAGTGAATAAAGTTTTATGTTCCCTGCTCTTCATTTTAAATATTAGTGTGACATGTTATATTTTTCTCTTTAAGGGGGGTGGACCAAATTACTTTTTACTGGTGTGTGGCCTTTAAACGATTCTTAGATAAGGGGGAAAATAAAATTCCTCTTATGGGTTAGAATATTTAGGAATATTAGGCATGTACATCTCAAGATGTAATTCAGCATTAGAAAGTTTACTAGAGTGATCAGGTAGAGGTGATACTGCCAAGCGCTAGACAGTCTAGAGTCACTAGTGTCCTAATAAATGACAGAGAAGAGTAGGAAAGGGGTCAGAAAAGGGATCCACTCGTACTGAGTCCTAATACATGTCAGATGTTTAACATACATTAATTGCTTCCTCACCCTCACCATGATCCCTTTTTGCAAGGGAGGAACTGAAACTGGGCCAGGTCAATTAACCTGTCCATAGTCACATGGCTGATTAGTGGCTGAACTGGGGTTTGAGCTCTGCTTGGTGAGATTTCAAAGCCCACGTGCTTCTTCATTGGTGCACACCTGGGTTGTCAGGAATCCAGGTGCCAGACCAGAAGACCGAGCAGTAGCATGGATACTGGACAGCAGCAGTATGTGCCCAGCACTGGGGGGAGTTGGGAGTCTCTTGGAAGAGCCAAGACTCTCCCTGGCTACTGGATAGGTTGGCTCTCTATTCACAACCTAGGATGTGTTATGGGGAAGTTGGGTACAAAGCAGGATGTCTAGAGTCTCAAGAGCCCACAGAGGCCTCCTCTCCTCATATCTGCAGAAACCAGCCTGGACACCAAGTCCGTGTCAGAGGGCCACCTCAAGAGGAACATCGTGGTAAAGACAGTGGAGATGCGGGATGGTGAGGTGAGGAGGGATTCTGGTTGCCCTCAGATCTTGTGTACATCTTGGAGAAAGCCTGGGACTGGTCCATACAGGTTCCTTAGTAGCTCCCAACAGAGTTCTAGAAGAAGGGATTGACCTTGAATGTAATTCTCCTTTCCTAGCCCCTCCACAGGCAGTGCTAGGGAACCTGGATATCAAGGCGATCTGATGAGTCCCAGACTCAGGCTGTCTCCCTTTCTTACTCTATAGACTCAGGTGTTCCCACTACCAGGCCTGAGGAAGAGAGGAAGAGGGTTAAAGTTTGTAGCTCTTACTTCTCTACTCTCACTAGAACAGATAAAGAACTTTCAAATTTCACTCAAAGGAACCTTCTAGAGAGGAGTGAGAAGAGGGTATTTGGCCTAGCCTTCTTTGCATTGTTGGGATGGCAACATGTCATTGTGACAGGCATGGTGCTAAATGTTTAATAAGTGGAGGTTCACACCCCACCTTGACAGCTAGATACAACTGCAGTGATTATCAAGGGAAGGCAGACACAGGTCAGCTGGGGACTAGCCTCAGGATGTACAACCTAGCATCATGGGCCTAGGGTCTGTGTGAGCGCCTGACTTTGCACTGTGCACCTTCACTGTTCCCTGCAGGTCATTAAGGAGTCCAAGCAGGAGCACAAGGATGTGATGTGAGGTGGGACCACCTGGTGGCCCCTGACACAGTGTGAAGGCCCAAAGCTCCTCCTCCAATAGCCCCTTTCCCCTACCCAATTCCCATTCCCACTGTGTGCCCTTTCCGTCTCTGCCTTTATGCCAACTTGCTGCCCTAGGTTCAGTCAGCACTAAGCCTGACAGATGGCACACACCCAGCACCTCTAACTAAATGGGCACTTCCCTCAAAAGGGCAGTCTAGAGGAGAGGGGCCAGCAGCTTGGGTTAGAATTGGAAGGGAAGAAGGAAGTTGGGCAGGACAGGGAGATTTAACAAATCATATCCTGCATCTCTGTTGTTATGGAAACTGTTGTCAGAGCTGGAGGTCTCTAGGAACTGGAATGAGTTTCCTCAGGCTACTAGAAAATGGAAAGTCAGACAGGAAGGGGAAGTTTCCAAAGCAAGGTAGCTCTAGCCACAGGCTCGTTCTTCCAGAATGACCCTGACTGGTCTAAGACTGAGTGAGGAAGACCTGCCATATGGAATGGCCACTAGGCAGTCCCTCAGGGCCCTCCTGAGTGATGATCTGTCTCAGCCTCACTCAGTTGCTATGCAGGGACCCAGCCTGTGAGCATGGAGGAACTTGGTTCTCTGCACCTGGAGGATCTACAGTGTAAGTGGGGAGGGAAGTAGTATTGGGAGGAAGTAGAGGAGGGCTACCCAGCTCCTAGGTGTGGATGCAGAGGTCAAGCCCAAGAGGGTTCCCTGACCCAGGCTGGAGGGGTGCTGGTAGTAAAGGCACCAGTGTGGATGATGTGGACATCAGAGTTGGGGAGCAACCAGTTACACTTGGCTGCTGAGTTATGGGAATCAAGGAAGTGACTCATCTTCTTGAAGACGCTGAAACAGAAGAGAGGGGCTGCTGTCCACAGGGCTGGGAACAGCTGTGTCCTACTTCTGAAGGCCTATTCCTGGCTGTTTAATCCCCATCCACTCAGACCTCTGAACCCTGTGACTACTGCTTCTCAACCCTGGTGGAGTCACAACCATCCTTCTGAGCCTCTCCATCCCATAATAACCACCATTCTCTAAGTCAAGGACCCGTGTTCCCTCTTACTCGTATACAAAATATTACTTGTATTTTAGGCAGCACCCTATTTGACAGCTTGGGAAGTTGACCATGAGCTGAATGAACTGGCTGGTATTCCTGTAGCTTGGAGAAGGGGTACATGGGCTACCATTTCCACCTCAGAGCACTATTGTGCCATCTGGGGTTGGCTGGTGGGCAGGTGTGGGGATCTATGCCCAGAAAGCAGGCTGAAAGCATTCACTCCATAGTCTTTTTTTCCTCCCTTCTGAGCCCCTCCCTCTTCTCAAGACTTGGTGCCCTTCCCCCGACTCCTTGCTGCCACCTGCTGCTGTTGCTAACCTTCAGGGCAGTGCTATCACCTTTACTCACTAAGGAGAAATAAAGACTGCCACAGCCTTGGCCAGTGTGGATCTGATGCGCTCAGGAAAGGGTGGGGCCAAGGCCAAGACAAATCCCAACTTGCCCATTATCACTCATTGTTTTGGGAGCCCAGACCCCCATAGCTGCAGCTACCTGTCAAATCCCATCTCCAGTACAGCCCTGGTGCCCTGGTCTTTGCTCCACCCCCCTCTTCTCATTCCCAGTCTCCAGCTCATTCTACAAAGTTCTGAGTTTGAGCTCTACTTTCCTCACCAATTCCCTGTCCTACTGTCCTAGTCTTTACCTTCCTCTTCACACCTGCTGTTTCTTTTTTTTGTTGTTGTTTGTTTTGGGGGGTTCTTTTAGTTTATTGGCTTTTGTTTATTTGTTTGAGACAGGGTCTCCTTGTAGCCCCAGCAGGCCTGGAACTCACTGCATAGACCAGGCTGAATTGATTACACAGAGATCCACCTGCCTTTGCCTCCCTAGTGCTGGGATTAAAGGTGTGCACCACCATGCCTGGCCCACAGCTGCTGTTTCCAGAATAATATTGGAAGCAGAGGAGGGCAGAGACCAGATCCCTCCACTTTCCTTCTTTCCTCTCACTACCCACCCCCCAAATTCAATAAGGGTCCCACTCAATAGTCCTCAATGCAAGACAGCAAAGCACCTCCCATGTCAACAACACTGATAGGCAATTTGCTGGGTATTAGTTCACTTCCTCTTTCTCTGACCTAAATATGAAATAAGAAGACACATGTCCCTGGCCATGTCTCTCATGACTTTAGTCCCCAATCTCCCACCTGCCTCAGGCTTCTCCTCTTTCCAGACCCAAGATCCACCCATGAAATTGGGGGGCAGGTTGCCCATCTCCTTGCCACATGTCCCAGGCCAAGGTGCCCACCCCGAGGCATCTGGAATTACTTTACAAACACATTGAAACACAACTGGTCTTCAGCTGGAAAATAAATGGCCTACAGAGAGCATTTGGGACAACTGCAAAATGAGTAACAGTAGCAACGACAGAGGTGAACGGTAACAAAGACTACTGTGATGAGCAGATAGCCTATCAGGGTGAGTTCCATGGCAGTTTGAGTCTCAGGTTCTGAGAACGAGGCTGGGTAGTGCCCTCGAGAAGTCACACTCAATCGGAAACCAGCGATTTGTACCCCTTGCCGCCAACAATAATAGATGCCCCGGTCACTCAACTGGGTGAAGCGGATGTGGAGGTGGTTGCCATGGTCGATGAACACCCTCATGGAACTGTTGACACCTTTTAGGTACTGTGTGCGGTAGAGGTGCTGTTGGTCTTTGTCCCAGGCCACAGCATGCTCTGGCCGGGCCCCAGGACAGGAGATGATGAGTCCGTGGCCTAGTCTCTGCTGGTGGAACTGAATGGGCACCTTAGGCACCCAAGGCCGGCTTCCCACCTTGGACACATAGTTGTAGATTGCCAGCACACCCTTCTGGATCCGATTCCTGTTCTCACAGGGCACTAGGCAGCTCTGAACCAGCAGCTCAGGGGTGTGGTACTTGGTCTTGGTACGCAGCTTCCTTGGCACAGCCTGAGAGCCACAGGACACCACATCCGGCAGTGTCTTACGGTATCGGGGGGAGAGACCAGGGCTCTGTAGGTAGCAGAGTCCAATGCGCCACTGTTCCCCATGCACACCGCAGCGGTCACAGGGGGTCCACTCCCAGAAGGTGGTGAAGACATGGAGTCTCCCATAGTACTCATCTGCCAACGGCTCCTGGCCCTTGTCCCTGAAGGCGGCCACCATTCCCTCATTGCTCTGGATATCCACATCATAGGCATAAAAATAGTCTCCCTTGCGGGTGCCACAAAAATATAGGCCTGAGTCCTCTGGCTGGGCATGATAAACCAACAGGCTGAACATGCGGATGCTGAAGCGGACCAGAATGTCACTGCCCACTCGAACTTGGGCTGCCTCCGTTAGCAAGCGCCCATCGAAGTCTGTCAGCACTTTAGTGTGGCTGCTCCCCAGGTGCTTTTGGTAATACCACACCACAGCTGAAACATCCTCAGGCTTGCAGTGGCAGGGAAGCTCAAAGCTCATGTCAGCCAGATAGGCAGCATTATCAAACAGCAGGAAAGCAGGGCAGGGAGTCTGCTGAAAAATGTTCTCCTTCTCCACAATTTCAAAGGCTTGGAGACTGCCCCAGGCCCACAAGAGCACAGTGGTGTGGGCCAGGCTCATGCTTGTAGGAGAGAGGGTCTTGAAGGGCAGGGCAAAACCCAGACCCTGAAGGCCTATGGCTTTCTAGAAATTACTGCTGTTAAGCAGCCAGGAAAAGAAGCAACAAACTGCAGAGGCAATAGCCAAAATGCAAGGTAATTTATTCCCAGCTGATATACAAGATGTCCTTCTAATGTTCTAGGCCTGATCTCAAGGGAAAATCATTCTAGAACCTACCATTCTTTCATCTTTCTAGAACACTGGCACTCTCCCAAGAATGGAGAAGCTAGAATGAGCTGGAACCCCCCCCCTCCCTGCCTACCCCGGATAAAATCCTTCCCTCTCATCAATCTGAAAGATGGAGGAAACCCTCTTCTTGCACAGCTGGCCATCTGGGATGCTGGCCAGTCCTGAGCCAATGACTTGGGGATTTCCCAGGCGCAACCTGCATAAGAATTCAGTCCCTAGGGGAAAATTCTGCACCTCAAATGAAGTAGCAGTTGCTCATTGCTGATTAGCTGTCTGTTCACTGGCTCTGGGTTATAAATATTCTGGTTAAGAGTTATGATCAGTGTTTATTTTTCATGAAAGGTGAATGAGTTAGCTTATTTATTTTCCTGAGTGGTGGCTGTATCTGGTGAGACCAGCATTTAGTTGAGAACATACCCATCTCTCAGGGCCAGGAAGCTAGAGGCATTGTAGACTTGGAGGATGGGAAGCAAAACAGCCCTTGCCTGTCCTGGGGAGTCACATGGTTCAAAGACTGGAGAAGTGGCCAAGCTCACTAATTGAAAAGGAAAGTGGGTGTGGGTTCCTCACAACAGTTCTCAGAAACCCCAAAACAATCACCACAAAATGCTTTCTGAAACCACTGGGGATGCTACAAGCAATCAGTCCTATCAATCAACCCCATACAGTCCTAGCAGTTCCTGTAGGAGCCCCTCCTCCCCCTGGGTCCCACCTGGCTGCTCCTCCATGCTGAGACAATCCTGCATGGGTCTGGCGGTATCCATGGCCTGCAACTTCTGAAACAAGCGTCTGCAGCTCTCTCTCTCTGCATGGCTCAGCAGGCTCAGGTTCAGGGTGAACCGGCCAGTATTAGCCAAACTGTGCAGGATCACTAACACTGTTGTCCGGTCATTTGGCTTCACATGATCAGCCAGTGCCACCAGCAGCTCTCCCAGAAGTCCAAAGCCCACATCCTTCTGGAAGAGCTGGCCCACCTTGGAACCCCCAAGCTGAAGAAGGGCTTGGTAGCGCTCTGGCCCACTTCTCAAGTGTCGCCTCCAGTCACGGTAAAACTCCGAAGAGGTTCCAGGCTGGAAGGGTGATTTCTCCTACGTTACAAAGGGAAACAGGTTTATAGCTTTTCTGGCTTCATGGCAACTATGAGGGGGAGGGAGCCTATGAGTTTTCATTTTAGCTCTGCAACTGCTCTCTGAGCTCTGAAAATGCTGGTCTCTGTGGCCTCATTTTCAGATGAGGGAGCTGGGGATGGAGGAGAATGGGAGAGCCCAAGGAATCCAGGCTATGATTTGAATGTCTCATTTGTACTGGGGTTTTCCTCCTGAGGAAAGGCACATAGCTCTGGCCTTTAAAGTAAGTCAGAGTTTGCTCTAAGAAGGGTAAAAGAGTTTACTGTAAATCTCAGGAAGAGAAAAAAGAACTCAAAGTGAGTGTCTAGGGTCTGATAGGTTCTCCCAACAGTGCCACGGGGTTGTTATACTGTCTACCACCTTATGGGAAGGACAGACAGAAGACTGATGGAACAGACCTGTTGAGCCCTCCATCTACCCCATCTAACTCACCTCCTCCATCTGATTGCTGTTCTGGGATTAAAAAACAAAACTTGGTCTCTCTTGGTTTCCATGAGATATAAGGAAGAGATATTTGTTGTAAGAAGACAGGATTGTAGGCTTTAGGACCCAGAATCTTGCTGGACCAAAGAGGCTGACCCTTACCTGTTCCTGGGAAATTTCAGTGGCCACATCCTGGAAGGTCCTTTCCCGAGTAGTGTGACAGTTCCAGAGCACAGTTCTCTTCCCCCCCAGCTTGTCCTTCTTCTCCAGTGGTTTGAGATGTGATGCAAGGACAATACCTCTGGGTCAAAACACAGAGATTGGGGGATGAACTTAATGTTGCATGTTTGAGTGTGGGGCAGCTACTCTGCCTGCTGTAGGCTGGGCCTGTTGATGGGAAACATGGCAATAACAAAATAACAGTTGCATAGACAGTTGAAAGTACTCAAGCAATTCACATGTGCTGAGGGTCCTATGTGCAGTAATTAATACAACAATAGAGTCTCTCTTTTACACAAGACTTGAGACTCAGGTTAAGGAACTTGAGTAAGGTCACAAAAGTAGGGGCTGGAGAGATGGCTCAGTGGTTAAGAGCACTGGCTGCTCTTGCAGAGGACCCAAGTTCAATTCCCAGCACCCACATGATGGCTAACAACTGTCCATAACTCCAGTTCCAGGGGATCCAACACCCTCTTTTGACCTCTGCAGGCATTGCACAACATGGGTGCACATACACTCATACACATTTAAAAAAAAAAAAAGATGACTAGACTGCTTGCTATTAACTACTAAAGACCACCATAATGGGAGAGAAATGGCTGCAAGCCAACCTGAACTCCTCATAGGAAGGCACCCTCTGCTCAACTGCCCGGAGCTTGGCAGCATTCTCCCTTTTGTATTTCTCGTCAGCAGCGAGTGCAGCCTGTAGCTCTTTCTCCAAAGCCTTGAAGTCAATGGCATCATTCTTTTCCATGGCTCAGAACTGGGAAGGCAATAAGGAATGCCTATTAGCAGGTTCTATTAGCCTCTGGGGTCTTCGCCAGAATGTGAAATGACCCAGATCAATCTGATATATAAAAATCTAGTCTCCTGCTTTACAGATTCAAATTGCATAGTGAGGACTTCAAAACTTGCCACTGAAAAGAGTAGAATCCTTTCAGTTTGGAATCCTGTCATAATTTTTTTTTCTCTCTGCTTCAAACACTGTATTAAGTACTAAGGGCTTGCTCAGTGGTAGAAGTTCACTTAGTGTGTGTAAGGCCCTGGGGTTTGATCCACAGCACTACAAAACAATTAATTTGGGTGCTTCAGCACCCAAGAGGCATTTGGATCTCAAGATTCTGTTCCTTCATTCTTCCACTTAGGATTTCACTATAACAAGTTGTTACATAAACTCACAAGAGAGCAGGGTTTTTACTAGCTACTCCAGCTCAAGAACAAAAACCTTATCCATTATTATTTTTTGTGATGGAGAAAAAGCCCTTTCACCTAACCAGAAGCAATTACAGTGCAGGAAACTGAGTAGACCTGGCAAAGGAAGGAGCTCAATGATCTCCATGCTCAAACCCCTGTCCACCTGAGGCTGCAGGCGCAGGTGCCTAGGTATGTAGGCAGTATCTTTAACCACTGACGTTCTGCAGTCCCCTTATCTGAGTCTGATCGGCTGTTTGTACAGGGATCTATGTGGGTTCCAGTCTGGGCTTTGACATTTACTTGAGAGATTGCCCATCAGAATCCTGGTGAGTTGAAGCTAGATTTTGTAGTACAAGTGGGAAAAGCCCTGGACAGGAAATGAACTGGTGGGTAAGCAACCCCCCAACCCTGCCCCACCAACGTGGAATGCCAAGTGGGCTGTGATAGCCAGCCAGCAATGAGCAATGAGACCCAAACGTCTCCCATTCCTAGCCAGTGGTTTGTTTTTTTTTTTTTAGACAAAGTATCACTGTGTATCCCTGACTGGCCTGGAACTCGCTATGTAGACCAAGCTGGCCTCAAACTCAGAATTATCAACCTGCCTCTGGCTCCTGAGTGCTGGGAATAAAGGAATGCGCCACCACGCCCGGCTTTTTAAAATTTTTCTTTTTTTACGGGAGGTGGTGTGTGTGTGTGTGTTTTAGGGGAGGTGGGGTGTGTCTGTGTGTGTGTCGCTATTTAGTCCAGGCTAATCTCTCCAAACTGCTGGGCTCATGAGCCTCCTGGAGCAGCGGACACTACAGGCGCGCGCCACCCGCCCACCTCCTTGTCCTTCCCCAATCATCGAATGACTAGAAAAACTCATCTGTCCCCTTAGCTCTGTCCTCAGGCCCTCACCTAGCAGCCCCAGTCTTGGTACCCTTGCTTTTTTGGGGGGATCCCCTGATCTCATAGAGCTCTAGGACACCTCCATTCCTTCCGCGCCCGACGGCAGTGGTTGCTTAGCAACGGCACCACAGCCTGCCCACGTGACTGGCCCGAAGGCCCCCCCCTTCCAGGCTGTCCCAGGGCGCCTGATCAGATGCTTGTGTCCTCTTTGTATCCTTTGGAGCAGCCCACGCTTCGGGTCGAGGACACATAGGTCTGCCCGTCGGGTTTCCGTCCTGAGGTCTACAGTCCCCGGAGCTGGTGTTCAGGCAGAGGGGTGTCCTCCTAGTCGCACGCCGCGATGGCGGCTCGGGGTCCTTCCTGCAGACCGGCGCCCGTGTCGCGGCGTGGGGCGGAAGCGCGGGCTCGGGCGCAGACTGCGAGCTGGGGCTGAGCGGACTTGAGGTGAGCTGGCCGGGGAAGGGTGACCCTGGGCTTGGGAAGTTTCAGACCGCGTTCTCGGGAAGGGGCGTTACATGCCTTTTGTTCCTTTCGCTTTACATGTGGATAAGTTGAAGCCTGGAGAGGGAGTGAAGGAGGCGCCCCCACCCCCACCCCCGACACGCACCGTTTCTGAGGTTTTCCTCGGTATCCTGCGTGGTTAAAATCATGTCCCTGAAAAGAGGTGGCGTGCTGAAGACCTAGTCCCCTGCCACACCCCCTTCCACTTGTGCCACCTTAGCCACTTCTCTGCCAAGCTCCTTTGGTCTTTGGACGACCCTGCATCATCTGAGCCGGTTGGTGATGCCTAATGCCTCCTTCTCCCCCATCCCCGACCCCCAAGATTGCCGCAAGTTCGAGGGCAGCCTAGGCTACTCAGTGAGAGCCTGTTTCAAAACAAAAACAAAAAGAAATGATTCAGCATTGGTTTGAGAGTATTTGTTGTAGTAGGAAGATACAGGATTGGTACCAAGAAATTACTTTTGCTTAACTGTGAGCAAGTCTAGTATTAGAATCGTTAATTCACCCTCCCCACACCTCCCCAAAAATTTGAGGCCCTATTTTGTGCCAGGAACTGTGTTTATTTTGATTGCTCCCAATTTGTTAATGTTTATTGGTAGCAGATACATAACTATTCCTTTGTTTACTGTTCATTTTCTCAACTACAGTTTAAATAAAGGCTTTATTTATCAGGCTGGGGATGTAAGCTAGTGATAGAGTGCTAAGTAGAGGATGAGAACCAGGATTTAAGCCCCAGCACCCTGAAACACACAGGTAAGAACTAGTGTAAGTGGGGATTGGTAAGTGTGTGGGGGAATAGAGTAACGGTGACATTTCAATAGAGACTTGAGTTCAATGAATTAACAAAGTTTAAATATCCGAGGGACAAAGAGTATGGCAAGTGCAGTGGTCCTGAGGCAAAAGTGAACCTGGTGCTTGCTCTGTGTAAAAGTTTGTGCCATCACTTGATAGAAGCCTTGGGAGAAGGAAATGAATGTAAATGTGGTGACCCTTTAGAAGTAAAAAGAATGTGCATATTAAAGTAGTCCCAGCACTTGGGAGGCAGAGGCCGTGGATCTCTCTGAGTTCAAGGCCAGCCTGGTCTACTTAGTGAGTTCCAGGCCAGCTGGGGCTACAGGGAGACCCTGTTTATTTTCCTTTTTCTTTTTTTAATATTTCATTTGTTATTTTTATTTTATGTGTATTGCCTGCATGTAGGTAAGTGCATCCATGTCATGCAATGCCCGAGGAGGACAGGAGAGGCTGTTGGATCCCCTGGAACTGGAGTTGACAGTTGTTAGCTGCCATGTGGATGCTGGGGTTCGAACCCAAGTCTTCTGCAAGAACAGCCAGTGCTCTTAACCTCTGAGCCCTCTCTACAGTCCCGGGAAACCCTGTTTCAAAAAGTCCAAAAAAAAAAAAAAAGAAAGAAAAAGAAAAGTCTAGTAATAATTTACATTTAATTACCAGTTATTGGAGCTGTTAATTAATTTATTTGCAATCAGCACTCAGCAGATGACATTGAGGGAGGTAGAGGTATTAGTCTACCTCAAGAAGACACCAGTATTTCAAAGCTAAATATTCCATTCAGTTAACGTTATTTAGTTCTTGTTCATGCAAGGTGTTGTCTTGGGCATTAGCAGGTGGGCCCAAAGAACACAGGTGTTCTTATATTTGGGAGTGGTTGCTGGTTAACATTTATTGTTACTTAATCATCTTTTTGTTGTTTTTTGAGACAGTGTCTCCTATGATCCAAGCTACCTTCAACTCACTTCATAGTATTAAACGTGTAGGCCACTATGCCCAGCTATCCTCATACTTTGTGTGTGTGTATGTGTGTGCATATTTGTGTATATGAATGAAGGTTCCTGAATGCATCCTCCACAGCATGCACGTGGTGGTCAGAGGACATCCTTCAGGCATTGGACTTCACCTTTCTACTTGGTTTGAGACAGGGTCTGTTTGTCACTGCTTATGCCAGGCTGGCTCTTGAGTTTCTGGAGATTCTCGTGTCTGCTTGGTGTACTAGGATTACAGGCACTGTGCTCCTGGCTTTTGTGTGTGTGAGTTCCAAGGATTGAATTCAGGTCATCAGGCTTTTCACAGCAGATGCTTTTACCCACAGCCTCTCCTTACATCCTTCACAATTTCTTTGGTCTTTTTGAGACAGGGTCTCCCTGTAGCCCCAGCTGTCCTGGAACTCACTATGTAGACCAGGCTGGCCTTGAGCTCACAGAGATCTGCCTGCCTCAGCCTCCCTAGTGCTGGGATTAAAGGTGTGCGCCACCACGCCCGGCCTTTCATAATTTTTTTATGCAGTGATCATTCACTCCATTTTGTGCTTGAAATACATAGAGAGGTAAAGTAGCCTGAGGTACATCATTGTTAGAAATGAAGCTAGGATGCCAGTCTAGGGCTTCTAATTCCAGAGGCCTGATGCTTCTCCCGAGCTCTTCTTTGTTGCATTGCTGTTTGTTGGTGAGGGTAATAGCTACAGTTAACTAACATTCAGGCCAGAAATACTAATGAAAGTAGAAAAGGTTATAGCAGTATAGAGAAATGAGAAATTGGAGGTCTAGGAAAGCATAAAGGAATTGGTATGTAAACCATTCCTTTGATTACAATTTCAGTAGTCAAAGCTGAAAGAAAGTCTCCAGTTTTAACTAATTAGAAAGTGAAAATGAGGAGTTTTATAATGAAAAAGTCTGTCAGCTGCCCCTTCAATTGAGAGGTCAAAGTTAGCATCACCACTAAAGGACTAATTGGAATCATGTACCACCTGATAGGAAAAACACTGAGAAGGGCATGGCATCCCGTATGTGGCATCCCTGCCCAAGATGCACAACCTGAGTATAATACTGAGGAAATGCCAGGCAAACCCACATGAAGGGGCGTTCTACAATCATTTGCTTGTAGTCTCCAAAAATTGTCAAGTGGTAAGAATCAAGACTAAAGACAACTCAGTGCAGTTGTGGTCCTGGATGAGATCCTTGCTGTGCAGTTCATTATTGCAACAGTTTGTCAAACTTGAAGGGGATCTGTACATTAGGTTAGAAGTAATATGCCAATATTTTCTGATTTTGATGGTTCTATTATGATATTGTGAGAATGTTAGTGTTAAAAAAAAAAAAGTGAAGCCTGGTGTAGTGGTGCACGCTTTTAATCCTAGCACTCGAGGGGCAGAGGCTGGCGGATCTCTGAGTTCAAGGCCAGCCTGGTTTACATAGTGAGTTCCAGGCCAGCTGGGGCTACAGGGAGACCCTGTCTCAAAAAGACCGGAAAAAAGAAAGAAAAGAAAAAAAAGGTGAGAGATGGCTCAGCAGTTAAATGCATTAACAAATGCATTTAATCATGAGACCAGAGATTGGATCCCAGCACCTTTGTAACAAGCTTTGTGCCCCACAAACAGTCTGATGCCTTCTTCTAGCACATATATGTACATTCACAGAGACTTAAACACAGAGAAACAGACACATACACATAAATAAAACAAGCAAGTTAAAAAAAAATAATTGGGTATGGTGGTGCATACCTCTAATAACAGCACATGGGAGGCAGAGGCAGAAGAATTGAGTTCAAGGCTAAGGCTGGAGAGAGAGAGCTCTTCCAGAAAGCCCTGAGTCTAGTTCCCAGCACCCACATCAGGCAGCTCCCAACTGCCTTCAACTCCAGCTCCAAAGGGATCTAACACCCCTGACTTCTGTGGTACTTGCACCTGCCCACACAGAGACAGACATATACTCATAATTAAAATAATAAAAATAAATCTTTTTTTTTTTTTTTTTTTTTTTTTTTTTGTCTTTTTTGAGACAGGGTCTCCTTGTAGCCCCAGCTGTCCTGGAACTTACTATGTAGACCAGGCTGGCCTTGAACTCACAAAGATCTGCCTGCCTCTGCCTCCCAAGTGCTGGGATTAAAGGTGTGTGCCACCACGCCCAGCATAAATCTTTTTTAAAAAAAGTTTAGGGGCTGGAGAGATGGCTCAGCGGTTAAGAACACTGGTTGTTCTTGCAGAAGACCCAAGTTCGAATCCCAGCACCCACATAGCAGCTAACAATTGTCCATAACTCCAGTTCCAGGGGATCCAGCAGCTTCTTCTGTCCTCCGCAGGCACTGCATGACACGGGTGTACTTACCTACATGGAGGCATAACACTCATACACATAAAGTAAAAATAAATAAAATATTTAAACATTAAAAAAAAAAAGTTTAAGGCCAGTTTGGGTACAATAGTGAGAGCTTGCCCTTAAAATTAAAAATAAAGACAGACGTCACATGCATCCCTGTAATTCCAGACTGAGGTAGGAGAATCAGGAGTTCAAGGCCAACCTCAGCTACATAGAATTTGAGACCAGCCTGATTTATAAGGGAACCTGTATCTAAATGAAGAAGTAAAGAGGTGGGCTGGAGAAATGGCCCAACAGTCACATATTCTTGCAGAGGACCTAGGTTCAGTTCCCAGTATCCTGTAACTCCAGCACCAGGGGATCCATTGCTTCTGGCCACCACAGGCATCTGTGCTCACATGCACATACTACAACTACCCCTACATACACATAATTTTTTTTTAAGGAAATCTTTAAAAAAAAGGGGGGGGGCATATGTAAATAGACACGTTGACACAGTGGGAAGGACAGAGAGGTGGAGAACATGCTGGACTCTTTGGGAGATCATTCATTCACGAGGTTGAGGAGTTACTGCTTCACCTGAGAAAAGCTGTGCAAAGGTGAGGGAGCGCCATGGAGGCGTTCCTGACCCTGCCAGACCTGACTCTTCTCTCCTTGAATTTTAGCATCATGGATACGGACTTGTATGATGAATTTGGAAATTACATTGGACCAGAGCTTGATTCTGATGAAGATGATGATGAATTGGGAAGAGAGACAAAAGATCTTGATGAGGTAAAACACATATATTCTTTTCTTCAGTCCTTTCCCTTTTTTTAAAGTTTTTTGAGACAAGGTCTCACTTTGTAGTGCTGGCTATCTTGGAACTCACTATGTAGATGAGACTCGCCTTGAACTCAACAGTGATCCACCTGCCTCGCTTCTTGAGCGCTGGGATTAAAGGTATAAGACACCACATCTAAGAGTCCTATCCTTTTTATTTGTTTGTTTGTTTGTTTATTTATTTATTTATTTTGGCCTTTTTGAGACAGGGTCTCCTTGCAGCCTCAGCTGACCTGGAACTCACTCTGCAGACCAGTCTGGCCTTGATCTCATAGAGATCCGCCTGCCTCTGCCTCCCAAGTGCTGGGACTACAGGTGTGCGCCACCACGCCTGGCAGTCTTTTCCTTTTTAAAGCATTGTTCCCATAATGATGAATGTGCTTACATCTTTTTTTTTTTTTTTTTGGTTTTTTTGAGACAGGGTCTCCCTGTAGCCCCAGCTGGCCTGGAACTCACTATGTAGACTAGCAGGCTGGCCTTAAACTCACAGAGGTCAGCTTGACTCTGCCTCCCGAGTGCTGGGATTATGAGCATGTCCTACCATGCCGGACTGAAGCTCAGATTTCTTTTTTTTTTTTTTTTTTTTTTTCTTGTCTTTTTATGTATGTTTTTGTTTTGAGACCGGGGCTATAAGAAGCCCCAACTGGCCTGGAACTAGCTATGTAGACCCAGCTGGTCTCAGTCTTAGAGAGATTCGCCTGTCACCATGCCCAGCATAAACTCTGATTTTTGAAGAGGCATGCAAAAGGAGGGTGCAGATTCCCATGATTCCCATTTAGGATTGTGGGAGATGAAGTTTAGAATGTTTTGGGGCTTGCAAAAGGCACTGTATTAAAGCCAGGAGTGGTAACACACACCTGTAATCCCAGTACTTAGAAATGGAGGCAGGTGGTCAGGAGTTTGAGGACAGCCTACTTTTCTGGTTGCTTCAACCAAGTACATGACAAGAAGTGAAACAAAGGAGGATTTCATACAGCTTACGTGAAGTGATGCAATCCCTCATAGCAGCGAAGTTGGCTCCATGGCAGTGGACCAGGAAGCAGAGATAGGACAAGAACCAGAGCCAAACTGTAAACCTCAAGCCCTACCTCCTAAATGTTCCACAGCCTCCCAAAACTGCCAACTAGGGCCAGATGTTCAGGCACATGAGCAAGTAAGGGACCTTTTGCATCCAGTAACAGTCACCAGAGGTGGCTTTCATGTTTTGGCATCATTCAGCTCATGATGAGTAAAAAGTAGATTTAATAAAAGTAGAAGGGAGATTTGTTGGGAAGAACAGTTTCAGTGGCAGAGGGAGGGGACTGAGAAGGGAATGGCAGGTAAGAATGACCAAAATTCATTATATAACTATATGAAATTGCCAAACAATGAAAAAACTAGATTTATCCCATTCCTTAGCAATGGATTAGTCTGGATCGACAAGGAGGTATGGTGTTCATGGGACAGCAGAAAATTGAAATAACATCCTGGCTGCTTTGTCTTCTCCGTCAAGGAAAATGTTGTTCATGCTGGAAAAAAAGAAAATTGAAGCTTCTTGTAGGTATCATGAAAGGAGAGCAGTTTTAGGTGTATTTATGCCTGCATGTCTAGGTGAACTACATTCTGACTGTGGTGTTAGGGAAATCTTGAGGAGGTAATCTGAGAGCCACTGTGATCATCTTTAACAAACTGGAGAGGGCTGGGAATATGCCTTAGTGGCATATTTCTCTGATATGCATGAGGTTCCCTGAATTCCGTCCCCTGCACTCTTGAGATAGGGTGTGATAGGGAGAGGCCGTAGAACCAAAAATGAATTAGGTAACTCATCTCAATTTTTTTTTTTTTTTTTTTTTGTCTTTTTGAAATAGGGTTTCTGTGTAACCCCAGCTGGCATGAAACTTGCTGTGTAGACCAGGCTGGCCTTGAACTCACAGAGATCATCTTCCTCCTCTACCTCCCAAGCACTGGGATTAAAGGCCTGCCCTACCCCTGGCTTCATCTCTGTTTTTTTTCTTGGTCTTTTTGAGACAGGGTCTCCCTGTAGCCCCAGCTGTCCTGGAACTCACTATGTAGACCAGGCTGGCCTCGAACTCAAAAAGATCCGCCTGCCTCTGCCTCCCAAGTGCTGGGATTATAGGAGTGTGCCACCACGCCCAGTCTCATCTCATTTTTTAAAGATAGAGGTAGGGTGTTGCATCTCAGGTTAGTGTGATAAGTATCCATGTAGAATTAAGGAAGGGTTTTTTTTTTTTTTTTTTTTTTTTTTTTTTTTTTTGGAGGCGGGGAGGTTGGTTAGATAAACACCATATCCAAGGCAACTTATAGATGGAAGAACTTATTCGGCTTACAGTTCCAGAGGGCTAAGAATCATCAAGGCAGGGAGGCCTGGCAGCAGGAGATGGCCTGAGCAGAAAGCTGAGAGCTCTTCTTCAAGTAGGCACAGGAAGCAGAGAGAAACTGGAATGGCATGAGGCTGTCTGTTCTCAGAGCTCAGCCCGGTGTCATGCTTCCTCCAGCATGCTCACTCCTAAAAATTTCGTGACCCTCCCCAGACTGCGTCACCAAATGGGGACCAAGTGTTCACATAACTTGGAGCTTCTGGGGGACATTGCCATTTCAACTACGACAGGGGGTTTGAAACAAGCCCTCAAATTTCTGACAATCCTCCTGCCTCAGCCTCCAGTGCTAGGATTGCAGATACGATCTACCTACCACACCTGGCTTATAGGGAAGGACTTTTTAATATGGGGGACCATTGAACACTTAAGAACCTAGTGTGAGTTTTATAAAAATAGTTTTCTCTTGGTAGATTATTAGGTTGAGATGTAGGTCAGAAGTATGCTGTGGACATCATCTGTGTGGATATTTTTTAATGTGTGCAGGGGACTGGAACCCAGGACCTTGTATTTGCTAAATATATGTTTTACTTTTAAATATGACATTTGCAGTCTTACTCCTGTCT
This sequence comes from Nannospalax galili, assembly GCF_000622305.1. Taxonomy (NCBI): domain Eukaryota; kingdom Metazoa; phylum Chordata; class Mammalia; order Rodentia; family Spalacidae; genus Nannospalax; species Nannospalax galili. The sequence continues at coordinate 1,499,563 of NW_008342393.1, read as the reverse complement.
TACATGCCTTTTTAATTTTTTTACTTATTTATTTTTAAATATTTTATTTTATGTGTATCATTGTATTGCCTTCATGTGTGTAAGTGTACCCATGTGCAATGCCCGTGGAGGTCAGAATAGGGCGATGGATTCCCCTGTAACTGGAATTATGGGCAGTCGTTAGCCAAGTCATCTTTCCAGCTCCAGTATTGCATACTTGTAATCCCAACATTGGGGAGGCAAGACAGGAGGATCTCTGGGGCTCACTAGACAGTCAGTCTACACTATTTGGTGAGCTTTAAGCCAATGAGTGATCCTCTCTCAAAGAAGATAGTGTTTCTGAGGATGATACCAGAGGTTGTCTTCTGGCTTCCTCACAGGAACATGGATGCACCTGCACACATGAACACATTACACATGCATATTAGAAATAAAAAGGGCCTGGGGCTACATGCAGGCAAAACACTCGTACATAAAATAAAAATAAATACTTAGGGACTGGAGAGCTGGCTCAGCAGTTAAGAACACTGACTACTCTTGCAGAGGACCTGGGTTTGATTCCCAGCACCGTTCAGTAACTCTAGTTTTGAGGGATCCAACACCTTCTCGGGTACTGTAGGCACATGGTGTACTTACATATATGCAAGCAAAACATTCATACACATAAAATCAAAATAAATGTTTTTTAAAAATAAGCAAGTAGGGGCTGGAGACATGGCACTGACTGCTTTTACAGAGGACCTGCGTTCAGTTCCCAGGACCCACATGGCAGCTAACAACCATCTGTCTGTAACTCCAGTTCCAGAAGATCTGACACCTTCTGACCTCCTTGGGCATTACACAACATGGGTGTACTTACATACATGCAGTCAATACACTCATATATAAAATTAAGAAGAACCAAATAATACACATATATTTGGGGGGGGTGCTTTTTGAAACAGGGTCTCCCTGAAGCCACGGCTGACCTACCAGGCTGGCCTTGATCTCACAGAGATTAAAAGAAATTATTGCAAGCCAGGCTGAGACAAGTGGATTAAGTTTGAGGCTAGCCTGCCTGCTTTTATTCTCCCTCCCCCAATTATTATTGTAAAGTATTTTTTATTGTTTAATCACTTCACAAGCATATTCTCATTCAAATCATACAAATAGGTAAGTTTAAAAAAATAATTGGAATTATTGCGTAAGAGTTTGATAAGAAGGCTGTTCATCCTGGAGGGAAGGAATGCATCGAGGAGGAGCCCAGAGGTAGTGTGTAAAGGAGAACCTTTTCTTCTCAGTTCTCCACAGTTCCGTCCTTTGAGGACAGCTGTGGGTGTGCAGCAGAGGAGGTGAGGCCAGGGAGCTGAAGGGCTTGGATACAGAGCAGTAAGGGATGGCATGATCAAAGTAAGATGCTGGGGCTCTTCATTTAGTGAAAGGAGGGTTAGAAGACCTGGAGACAGCCAGGAAATTCATGATAGTGCTTCCAGCAAAGCCTATGGACATGTGGAGTTGGACCACTCTTTGAATGTCAGGGGAGAAAGGGAGTGAGGGAAGCTGAGGTGCCTGGAAGAACACTGCTTTTTGGCAGACAAGAGGGGGTGCTGAAAGGATGCTCGTTTAGCTTTATTTAGATGCTTCAAGTTTGAGCTGTCATGATGCTCAGGTGGAGTTGATTGGAGGCAGTCAGATGTTCTTACATAAAATTCTGCAGTTACATTCTTAATGTGTTCAGCAGTATGGAGCAGGAGAAGACTGGCTTGGTAGCTATTGGATCCACCACCAGTTGGATATGTTTGGCTGCTAAAAGAGTTGATGTGATCTCAGGCCACCTTAATAGAAGTAGGGTGTACAGATGGCAGGAGGTAGCCAAGCAGCCTGCCACAGCAGGTGTTTACATTCTTTTTTTTTTTTTTGGTCTTTTTGAGACAGGGTCTCCCTGTAGCCCCAGCTGTCCTGGAACTCACTATGTAGACCAGGCTGGCTTTGAACTCAACAGAGATCCACCTACCTCTGCCTCCCAAGTGCTGGGATTAAAGGCGTGCACCACCATGCCCAGTGTTTGTGTTCCTTTTAAGAAACGGTGGCGTTTTGAACTTTTTGTGATGGGAGACAAGTGCCTACTGCTTTATCTACCCACCTCACTGCACACAGTGCCTTTCAGTCTGTTCTTGTGGATGAGTCATTTGTTCTGTCAGCTAGAAACTAGATCCTATCCTCATCCCTTCTCACCACTCAAGACCTCCACCAGCACTTTGCCCCTCCCTCTCCATAGCATCAGCTTTCCCTCACTACTGGGTCATCCCTGTCAGTGTACAGGCCTGTACTTTATGTGACGCCCTCTCTGGTAATTCTAGCTACTTGGGAGACTGAGGCAGGAAGTTCAAGATCAACCTGGGCAACTTGATGAGATCCTGTCTGAATAAAATGAAATAGCTCTTGCCTAACATGTATGAGGGCCTAGTTCCATTTCTGGTACCCCTCTCCTCTTGCCTACATATCCTCCATCAGTTACTTCCCTATTTCCTTGCTTCCCAGTACAGCACACCTCAAAAAGTTGTTGAAACTTACTGTTTCTAAATCCTCTCCTCATACTCTCAAGGCATCCCATCCATTTGCCTTTCCTACTCCTCAGGCACTCCTTGCCAGTCACCAGTGAACTGCCAATCCAAACGTCCTGTTTGACCAGCCTGCAGCATCTGAAGGGCTGACATCCCGTGCTTTCTAAAGAGGCCCTTGGCTTTCCTGCTCAGTGGCCATTCTTTCTCAGTCTTTGCTACTAGCTTCTCTCTTCCTGACCTCTGGACTCCAGCAGACCCAGGGCTCTCTACACCTCTTCTCTACCTCTGCACACTGCCTGGTCGCCTTATCCAGTCTGTCAGATGACTGCTGTGTCCAGAACACTCTCATATTTTCAATGTGGACCCTTCTCTTGAACCTCAGCTTTGTGTGCTCTGTATCTGACTTGGCATCTCTTCTTGATGTCTAATGGAGGATCTCAAATGTAGCAGTAGAACTTGGAGCCACACTGAGTCCTCTCCTGTACTGTTCTTAAACTCTTCCTCATCCCTATGTATACACTGCCATCCGTACTCCACTTTCTCATGGCAAAGGCCTTGCTCTTCTCTCTCTCTCCTCACACCTACTTTCATTTATTAGAAAACATTCTCATTTATTAGAAAACATTTGATTCTACAAAAATATTTCTAGAACTCAAACTCTTCTCACCACCTTTATAACAGCTATGGTACAAATCTCTCCCTCCTGAATTGCTGTGGGAGCCTCCTAACTAATCTTCCTTTACCTTCCTTTCACTGTGTTCTCAGGATAGGGAACAGAGTGGGTTTTTGTTTCAAACGCCATCCTGAGGTTTGAACCCAGGGCCTCATGTTATACTGAGCTATAACCCCAGTCCCCCACAGTTGTTCTTTTTTTTTTTCCTGGTCTTTTTGAGACAGGGTCTCCCTGTAGCCCCAGCTAGCCTGGAACTCACAGAGATCTGCCTGTCAAGTGCTGGGATTAAGGGCATGTGCAACCATGCCTAACCTAGAGTTATTCTTTTAAAACAAAGTCACAGCCTAGCACTCCTCAGACCTCTGGGTGCTGAGTTTCTAAACCTAAGCCCCATTGACACTGAGGCCAGACAGTTCTTTTTGTGGGGAGTTTCTACATTATTGACTGTTCACTAGTTTCCACACATACATACCCAGTCACAGCCTCCAAAAATGTCTTTGGCATTATCAAAAGTTCTGGATTTCGTGGTGGTGGTGCAGGTGCAGGTGTACATCACCCTGGTTAAGAATCTCTGTTCTAGAAAAAAAGAAAAGTCAGGGCCAGGGAGAATGGCTCAGTTGACAAAGCACTTGCCTTGTAAGTATGAGGACCCCAGTTCAGTTCTCAGAACCCACATAAAAATGCCTTGTGTGCGTTTATAATCCCAGTGCATGGGAGATAGAAACAGGTGGGTCCTTGGGGCTGGGCTGGCAGGCAGTTTAGTCTAACATAATCCTCAGGTCCCAGTGAGAGACCCTGTCTCAAAAGAGATGCTTGGCAGTCCTGAAGCTAACACCTGAAGCTGTTCTCCAACTTCCACACACACTCCTGAAGATATGCTTACACACACACATACACATTAAAAAGAGGAAAGAAAGTGAAGTCAGGTTACTTAAATAATCTGAAAAATCTTCATTGATTACCTCCCACGTGACTTCCGCTCATTGTTCTCCCATTGTTTACTCTTAAACCTGTTGGCTTCCTGGCTAATCCTCACAGTCATGACACGCTCTTGGCTCAAGGCCTTTGTGTTGACTGGTCCAGCTAGTACTTAGCGTTCTTTGGTGCATTTCCCCAGACACCTGTGTAGCTTAGTCTCACTCTTCCTTCAGATTGGCTCTGGTGTGATCACTTTCCTCCCCAACCCTGCCCCCCATTGCTCTACTACCAACTCCAGAACAGTGCCTGGCACCTAGTAAGTGTTCAGAAATGTTGAGGGAATGAATAAATGAGGAATGTCTGGGAACCTAAAGGGCAATGTAGTAGCTGCTTTAGAATTGGGAATACTTTGACTCATTGATGCTTATGACCAGGGTTGATAGGTAAAGAAGTAACATCTGAGGCTGCTTCATTGTCAAGTACTTAATTTAGTGGTTTTTAGGATATTCGCAAGGTCATACAGCCATTATCATGATCAGTTTTAGAACATTTTCATCTTCCAGAAGGAAACCCTGTACCTGAAGCTAGTGCCTTCCCAGTGTCCCCAGCCCCAGCCCTGTTTTCTTTTTCTTTGTAGTTGCATATTCTGGACATTTTGTATAAATGAAATTATGTAACATACAGCTTTTGATGCCTAGTTAGTCCCACTTATATCATGTTTTCAGGGTCAGTCCATGTGGTAGCATTGTATGTACAAGTAGCATGTGTATTTCTTTTTATTGCCAACTACTATTGTTGTATGAATGAAGTATATTTACTCATTCATTGACCTAACATTTGAGTTTCTACTTTTTGGCTATTACAAATAATACTGTTGTATTTTTAAAATATTTTATTATTTTTATTTTTATGTATATGAGTATATTGCCTGCATGTATATAAGTGCACCCATGTCATGCAATGCCAACAGAGGTCAGAAGAGGACATCTGATCCCCTGGAATTAGAGTTACAGACAGTTGTTAACTGCCATGTGGGTGCTGGGAACTGAACTCAGGTCTTCTGCAAGAGCATCCAGTGCTCTTAATCACTAAGGCATCTCTTCAGTCCCAGTGAATATTTATTTAGAAGTCTTTATGCATCCATAGATTTTCATGTATTTTAGGCATAATATACTTAAAAGACTAGAATTGCTGGGTCATGTTTAGTGGTATGCTGGACATTTTGAAGAACCACCAGTTTCCAGAGCAGCTGCTCCATTTCCCCACTTGCAACATGTGAGAATTTCAGTTCTTTCACATCCTCACCAACTCTTGTTATCTGTCACCAGCTTATTTTTCAAAGCCGAGTCTGTGAATCTAAGTGAAAAATCTAAAGGTATAGGTTTGTTCCTAGTTTCTATTTCTGGCTTCTGTTGTTTTGCTCTTGGAAAAAAGTGGTTCTTTTTCCTTAGTGGACGGTTCTGTGGTGGCTGTTTGTTTTCCTCATTGTCAGTCCACTGTGGCCAGTGACCCTAGTGAGGAAGGTGTGAGCTTGACACAGGAGAGCTGGCCATAGCCTTTGTTCCCAGTGTTCTTGTGTAGATGGTCTTCCAGGGTTGGGGACCCTCCTGATGAGCACAGAACATGAAGGAAGAAGTGGAAAGTTAGCTTTTACTCAGGGAGTAGCAATTGGTCCCTTTATATCCTCTCTCTCCCTCTTGCCTTTAGATGGATGATGATGAGGATGAGGATGATGTAGGAGAACATGATGAAGACCATCCTGGGATGGAGGTGGTACTGCATGAGGACAAGAAGTACTACCCCACAGCTGAGGAGGTGTACGGTCCTGAGGTGGAGACCATAGTTCAGGAGGAAGACACGCAGCCTCTCACAGGTACTACGGGGAAACTTCCTAGCCTGTCAGCAAATCTTCAGAGTTCAGTGAGCTAACTTGTCAATTTTTTTCTAATTTCCAGTTCTGTTTCCAGATTAAGATTCAATTCACATTATTTTAATATTCAGTAAAATGCTTAGCTTGTTACTAAGCAGTTAAGAATTAGTACTTTATCTAATTTTTGTTCAGGTGCTTAAAAACCATTAAGTTCTCCATTTGGTCTGATGTTTTTCCATGCAGATAATTCTAACCCTTCTTATCAGTCCCAACCTCTTATAGTCATGAATGATCTTCTGGAAAGTAATTTCATTTTATAAATTTAAAGACAGAGAGCTGGGTTTTTAAATGTATTGTTTCTCTGACCTCCCACCTAATAAGCTCCAGATGCTTCAGTTCAGGTTCCTTCATTCTCTTGCCAAAATAGCATTCCCGGAGCTTTCTCAACATAAGCAATCCTTGAGAATAAAATAAATTGATGTTCTATATCATACACTCTGAAAGCTCAGTGCAGAGGAATAGAGCTCTGTATTTCTGTTTTATGTCTACCTACATGTCACTACTTTTTTTTTTTCTTCTTCCTAGAACCTATTATTAAGCCAGTGAAAACTAAGAAATTCACTCTGATGGAACAGACATTACCTGTCACGGTTTATGAGATGGAGTAAGTTATCTGTTCTCTGCAGAAATAGTGGGGCATTTTTTCTTGAAGGCAGAAAGAAGATGGTTCATGGTTGAAATAGCCAGAGAACTGTGACGGCAGATCTTTATGGCCTGTCAAAATGAAGTCTGCTGGGATATTTAAGTTTAGTCTTAACTGCTCAGCTCGTAAGGATGAGGTATTTAAAAAGGTTTTTTTGGATTTACTTGTTTTATTGTTACATGTATGAGTGTTTTGCCTGCATGTTATGCAGTGCCCAAGGAGGCCAGAAGAGGGCATCGGATCCCCTGGAAATGGAGTTATGGACAGTTGTTAGCTGCCATGTGAATGCTGGGAACCAAACTCAGGTCCTCTGGAAGAGCAACCAGTGTTCTTAACCACTGACCCATCTCTCTAGTCCCTAAAACATGACCTCTTATATATATATAGTTGTTTATTACTATTATTTTTATTTTATGTGCATGAGTGTATTGCCTGCATGTTGGTAGGTGCACCCATGTTGTACAATGCCTGTAGAGATCAGAAAAGGGAGTCAGATCCCCATGGAACTGGAGTTATGGATGTTTGTTAGTTACCATGTGGGTACTGGGAACCAAATCCAGTCCTCTGCAAGAGCAGCCAGTGCTCTTAACCACTGAGCCACTTTCTTTTCTTTCTTTCTTTCTTTTCTTTCTTTTCTTTCTTTCTTTCTTTCTTTCTTTTCTTTCTTTCTTTCTTTTCTTTCTTTTCTTTCTTTTCTTTCTTTTCTTTCTTTTCTTTCTTTTCTTTCTTTTCTTTCTTTTCTTTCTTTTCTTTCTTTGACAGGGACTCCTTGTAGTCCCAACTGACTTGGGGCTCAATATGTAGATCAGGCTGGCCTTGAATGAACAGAGATCCACCAGCCTCTGCCTCCCAAAAGACTGCTGGAATCAAAGGTGTGCGATACCACACCAGGCCTCCTTTTTTGTTTTTAAGCCCTGGATGGCCTGGAACTTGCTATATAGACCAGGCTGGCCTTGAATGCACAGAAATCTGCCTGCCTCTGCCTCTGCCTCCCAGTGCTAGGACTAAAGCATGCGCCACCATGCCCAACTTACTAACCTTTTCTTATTTTCAAATTTTATTTATTATTTTTATTTTATGTGTATGCGTGTATTGCCTGCATGTAGGTAAGTGCACCTGTGTCATGCAAAGCCTGTGGGGGCCAGAAGAGGCTGTCGGATCCCCTGGGACTGGAGTTACAGACAGTTGTTAGCTGCCATGTGGTTGCTGGGATTCAAACCCGGGTCTTCTGTAAGAACCACCAGTGTTCTTAACCACTGAGCCATCTCTCCAGCCCCCCTAACCTTTTCTTAATTTAACCAACCTACCTTCCTTCCTTCCTTCTTCCTTGCTTCCTTTCATTTTTGAGACAGGGTCTCCATATAGCCTGAGCTAGCCCACAGCTCTCTATGTAGACCAGGCTGGACTTGATCCCACAGAGATCTGCCTCTCACCATGCCTGGCTAACCTTTCTTTTTAAGTCATTATTTTACTGTTGAAATTCCCATGAGGGCCAGTAACATGGCTCAGTAGGTAAAGACACTTGAGGCCAAGCCTGACAACCTGAGTTTGATTCCCAGGACCCACAGGGCAGAAGAAAACTGACTCCAGAAAATTGTCCTCTGACTTTGACATGTACTCCATGGCATGCTCATAACCACATACATACACACGCTAGCTAGCTAGCGAGATAGATCGATGATAGATGTTTAAAACGATTTCTCTTTAAAGAGTCTCTATGATAGTTCACTTCCAGATTGTGCTGTCTCATGGTCACATCCAATCCCAAAGCCAGGGCTATCCAGATACTCTGCCTTTGAGCATTCCACCATTGGACTAAGGTTGTTCCTGGCTGAAAATCTGAACACCTTTGTGCCACTCCCTGTCTAGAACTTTTTCTTGTTGCCTTTCTCCTTCCAGTTTTTTGGCGGATCTGATGGATAACTCAGAGCTCATCCGGAATGTGACCCTGTGTGGCCATCTCCACCATGGCAAGGTGAGCGAACGCTCTGGCTCTTAGAACAGTTCTGTCTATCTGCTCGTCTTTTGAGCAGAGTCAGCTAGAGTCACAGAGGTGGAAGCTTGGAGTCGCAGGGCTGGATGTTGGGTGGGGGATGACATGACAACACTCCATGCATGCTCTTATGGAACTGTTATGAAAGTCTAGCTTTAAGAGCCTGTTCCTAAGCCACTTGAATGCCTGAACCTTGTGTCTACATTTGGAAAGAAAAAGGGAAATTGAGTATTATCTCTCACTTTTAAAACTTATTTCCTGGGGGAAATCTTTCTGAGAAAGATTTCATCTTTCACTTAAAAATAATCTTGTGGCTTCTTTGTTAATCCTTTGCTGTCCTATAATCCTCTTTGTTCTCTTCCTCTCGTCTTGCCTAAATCACATGGCATATTGGGAGCTGGGGGAAGGGCACAGTAGATTTTCCTTTGCAATTGGCAGTTCTTAACCATCTCCTCTCTTTCAGACGTGTTTTGTGGATTGTTTAATAGAGCAGACACACCCAGAAATCAGAAAGCGCTATGACCAAGATGTAAGTAGAACTTGGAATGAACCTTTTCCCTTCCCACACTATTATAAACAATGGCGTCTACAGAGTGCTGCTGTACAATTGTAATCTCTATTAATAGGCTGTAAAAAAATAATTTCAGCTTTCTCAGGAGCATAGAGAACATTAACCTGCAGTATTTTTATACTTTCCATTCTGCACTTGGGATCCCTCCTCGGTTATGATGTAGCCTGACTTTTATAGTCTCTTCTTTCCTGTCATTTTATTAATAGTCTGCTCTATAAATATCATACAATTGGACCTTGTTGTTTTCATGGTAAATTTAAACGCCTGTGAATGAAGCCAACTGTGGCGGCAAGTCTCAGTGCAATAAATGTTCAGACTCTGCCAGATTGACTGTTTTGACATATGAGATTTCTAAAGTTGGCATGTGTCTACCTTTACCACTCTTAAGATCCAATGCATAGGATACAGTCACATGTAGTCTTTAGTGACCACTCACATGCCCCCACCTCCCCCCAACATGCACACTCAAAACCCTCTCCACACATGCAGGAACATTTTCCATCTGGGAGGGCACTGGTCTCATTGTCTGGAATTGCTGTGGGAGCACCCTGCTGTCTTCAGTCTATTCTCCTGAGGCAGAAACCCTTGAGTTGGGAGATGATGAGAGAAAGTGATTGATAGTTTGCATGTGGGAGAGAAGTTTGAATTTAGGTGATAACATATCTCAATTTTTTTTTCAGCTATGCTATACTGACATCCTCTTCACAGAGCAAGAGGTAAGTGTGCCATGGGAAATCAGACTGTTGAGCACACAGACCTGCCAGCCATAGTTTTGAAGAGAATGTGTGAAGGTCTTTATGATTTTGGTCCCTATCCTACCTCTTTCAGCCTTGACCCACACTTCTTCTCTTCTGCTGCTCTTAGTTTTCCATAGGGAGGTCTTGGTCGTCTGGGGATGAGAACTGGGAAGGGAACTAGGGAGGCAAGCTGCAGGGCAGGAGGGAGGCCTTCCTGTTTCCTATCCTTGACTAGATTCAATTGGCCTAATACGATAAATACTGAGAAGTGATGTCTGTATTCTGAAACTCAGTATAATCTTTTTATTGTTTTATTATTTTATTTATTATTTTGTGTATGAGTGTATTGCCTGCATAAATGTAAGTGCGCCCAAGTCATGCATTGCCCATGGAGGTCAGAAGAGGGCATCTGATTCTCTTGAAACTGGAATTATGGACAGTTAGCTACCATGTGGGTGCTGGGAACCAAACTCACATCCTCTGCAGGAGCAGCCAGTGCTCTTAATCGCTGAGCCATCTCTTCAGCCTATTTTATTGTTTTTATTTTATGTGTATGAATGTATTGCCTGCATGTATATAAGTGCACCCGTGTCATGCAATGCCTATGGAGGTCAGAAGAGGGCGTCAAATTCCCCTAGAACGGTTGTTAGCTGCTGTGTGGGCGCTGGGAATCGAACCCAGGTTCTCTGCGGGAACAACCAGTGCTCTTAACCACTGAGCCGTCTCTCCAGCCCCTTAATATGATCTCTAGATCATCCTTAAAATCCCTAAAATGGGCTGCATGTGGTGATGCACACCTTTAATCCTAGCACTTGAGAGGCAGAGGCAGGTAAATCTTTGTACGTTCTAGGTTAACCAGGACAACATAGTGAGACCCTGTGTCCAAAAAATAAATAAATAAAAATTAAAATCCCTAAGATGACTCCTATAGAGCCATCTCCTTCCATTATTAGCTTCTTTCTAAGAGGTTCCTGGGTCTTTGTCTCCTGACTTTAGCCCTCCCGTCACCCCATGTCTTTCCTCTCACCTTTACTCTGTCCTTTTTTACCCCTAAAGAATGACATAGAAGGCTCACATGCATACATATGGCTAACAAAGGGAATTGAAAGAAGTGCTAGCACGTGAAGCTATCAGAACATGTTCCTATTGTTTGTAACATTTATTTGAGGTGGCTGGGGTGTTTCGTTTTAGTTTGTTTTTTAACGTTTTGAGGTAGTCTCATCTGATCTTGAACTCAATATCTTTCTGCCTCAGCCTTCCCAGAGCTGGTATTACTGGACTGCACCGTACCTGGCTAGACTGTGGTGTTTGGCTTTTTGTTTTTTTTTTTTTTAGTATTACTTCCTATTATTATTTTTTAAAGCAGGGTCTATATGTATAGTCCTGACTGGCCTAGAACTCATTGTGTACACCAGGCTGCCCTCCAACTCACAGAGATCTGCCTGTCTCTGCTGAGATTAAAGGCATGGGCCATCATGCCCAGCTCTGCTTGAACTTTTTTGAGACAGGGTCTCCCTGTAGCCCCAGCTGGCCTGGAACTCATTTTGTAGACCAGGCTGGCCTTGAACTCACAGAAATCCGCCTGCCTCTGCCTCCCAAGTGCTGGGACTAAAGGAATACACCACCATGCCCAGCTCATGCTTGAATTTTTTTTTTTTCTTTTTAAAAATTTATTATTTTATGTGTATGTGTGTATTGCCTGCATGTAGGTAAGTAAGTGCATCCGTGCCATGCAATGCCTGCGGAGGTCAGAGAGGCTGTCGGATCCCCTGGGACTGGAGTTACGGACAGTTAGCTGCCATGTGGGTGCTGGGATTTGAACCCGGGTCTTCTGCAAGAACAACCAGTGTTCTTAATCGCTCAGCCATTTCTCCAGCCCCTCATGCTTAAACATTTATAATACTCCTTTTCTTTAGTGAAAACTTTTTTTTAAAATAATTATTTTTATTTTATGTGGATGAGTGTTACGTCACATGTGGGTAGGTGCACCCATGTCCTGCAGTGCCCGCGGGGGACAGACGAGGCTGTCGGATCCCCTGGAACTGGAGTTAAGGACCGTGGTTAACTACCATGTGGGTGCTGGGATTCGAACCCGGGTCTTCGGCAAGAACAGTGTTCTTAACCGCTGAGCCATCTCTAGCCCCAACAAAAACTCTTAAGATAGTCCAGATTATTTCTTTCTTAAACTCTTGCCTATTGTCTTTGTTTCCAGTGAATGAAGGATAAGATTCTAGAACCCTGGATTCTCTATTGCAGTTTAATCATTACTTTGAATTTATTTTTGTTTTTTGTATTTGAACTAATTTCCACCTGCAATACTATTTAAGATATTTCATTTTGCTGAGCTTGGTAGTTCAGGCCTGTAATCCCAACTACTCAGAAGGCTGAGGCATGAGGATCAGAAGTTCAAGGACTACCAGAGCCACAGAGTGAGTTTGAGGCCAGCCTGAGCAACTTAGTGAGACCCTGTCTCAAGAGATATAAAAAAACAGCTGGAAGATATTGCTCATGGTATAAATACTTACCTAGCATGTAAGAAACCCTGTGTTTAGTCCCCAATACTGCTCACCCCCATCATCTTTGGGGCTGGGATGCTCTGTAGTAGAATTACTGGTTAACATGCACAAGTGGTTTGTTCCCCAGCACCATAAAGAAGTGTGTTGTGTGTGTGTGTTCCATCTACAAGATCATGCTGGATCGAGGTCTCTATTAAAAATAAATAAATCAGCCGTGACTACTCTCTCTGTGAATTTCAGAGAGGCGTTGGCATCAAGAGCACACCTGTGACAGTGGTCCTGCCAGATACCAAAGGGAAATCTTACCTTTTTAACATCATGGACACGCCAGGTGGGCCTTCCTTGACTTAAATGTTTGTTTAGTTCAGTTTTTGTCAGGCCCCATGCTAGCCACTGATGAAATAAAGGTGATCAGACCTGATCCCTGGCCCTCAGTATGCTCTGTCTTTTAGAGACTAGTGGACAGAAATTACCAGGGGTGCAACGTACTTTGCTGTGCAGCTCTTTCTTTGATGGAAAAGACTGACTTGAGACAGAATTATTTCAGCATCTGGACAATTTGGGGTTTGGCGGATTTGCCTCTAGTGCATATCTCTGTCTAGTACCTTGGTGCTCTCACCTGCTCGCTCCTGTTCCCAGCAGCCCCTTGCCTGGAACCTGTCCTCTTGGAGCAGCCCCTGTGCTCTGGGCCCTCCTTTGCCCTTATTCCCTACCTCCAGATGGTCATAGGTCTGCAGAACTGTTGTTCACTGATCAGATTAAGCTGGCCAGATTATGTTATATGTGGGAGCCTTCTCTATAAAAACTTAACCACAGGATGGGACTCTGGTGGGAGAAATGTATACACTGAAAGGTGCTGTAGGTAGGGTAGGAGGAAGGATATTTGAGGGTTTACAAACTTTGCAGTGCCCCTGAGGTCACCCTACAAGTTAACTGCCTCATCCTGCACAGATGATGACTGACTTGATATTTGCTCTTTCAGGACATGTTAATTTTTCTGATGAGGTCACAGCTGGCTTGCGCATCTCAGATGGAGTGGTTCTTTTCATCGATGCTGCTGAGGGGGTGAGTCAAATAGGGCTCTGAGAATCTTTCCGTTCTTAGTATTTCCCTACACATTACTTAAAGCACCATGTGATCTGGGAGCCAGGAAATAGGAAAGTTTGTGGGATTAGTGCTCATATTTCTCTAAAATTAGGAAAGCAAGTGAAGCTCAGAATTAATTCTCAACGTGGGTCTCCTTGCTCCCTTACCTGTAAGGCGATAGCAGGTAAGACCCATTGTCACAGGAAGCACAAAGGGAGAATGGAAAGGGAAGGGGGACAGCATCTTCGTAAATAACATATTTTAAAGCTAATAAGTTTTTCTAAGAGATTGGAGTTAAAAGTCTTTTATGTTTCTCAGTTGAAAGATTGGGTAACTTCACTAAGCTCATTCATACAGTTTCTATTGAGGTACCAGCAGAGGGAGCCAGAGACTCCTTTGATAGACAATTTCAAATTTAGTGATGAAGACACTGCATGAATAGTGCAAGGAACACATCCTGATTTGCTTTATGACTTCCTCTCTACTCATAAACATACTTGCTTATGTGTCCGCTCCCTCAAATTATTTAAAGTATTTCAGAATTTGTTTTTGGTTTTTTGTTGTTGTTGTCATTTGGTTTTGGTTTTTGTTGAGGCAGGGTCTCCCTGTAGCCCTAGGCAGCCTGCCACTCACTGTGTAGACCAGGCTGGTCTTGATCTCACAGAGATCCATCTGCCTCTGCCTCCTAAGTGCACCACCACACCTGACTTCTTCAATCTCTTAGTTGTGGCTGTTCTTCAGCCTTTCTTCGTCTTTTATGATGTAAGTATCTTTGAAGAGTGCAGAACATTGCTTTGTAGAATTGTCTCTCAGTTTGGTTTTGAAATTTCTTTCTCTTATTTTTTGAGATAGTCTCATGTACCTCAGGCTAGCCTCAAACTTTCATAGGCAAGGATAACTTTGAACTCATGATCCTTTTTTTTTTTTTTTTTTTCTAAATTATTGGAGGGTTGCATGTGCCACAGCACATGTGTGGAGTTCAGAGGACAACTTAGTGTAGTCAGTTTTCTCCTCCCACCTTTATGTGGGTTCCAGGGTGAACTCAGGTTGCCAGACTTGCATGGCAAGCACCTTTACCCACTAAGCCATCTCACCAGCCCCTTACTCCTGATTCTTCTGCCTCTACCTCCCAGCTACTAGGATTATAGGAGTGCACCATCATACCCAGTTTATGGAATCCTGATTATAAAACGCAGGGCTTTATTGTTATTTTTGGCAGGAATACTATGTCAGTATTCTTTTTTGTTTTTGTTTTTGTTTTAAGATAGCATCTACTATCTGACCGACCTGGATCCACCTGCATCTGCTGAGATTGAAGGCACATGCCACCATGCCCTGTTAAAGTTGTATTCTAATAGTCCATCACATTAGAGGGTATATGGTGTTACCCTCGCTACTAATTGTGGTGTTAACTTTGATCTCTTGCTTATGGTGGGCCAGCCAGGCTTCTCTAGTATTAAGTTCCTATTTCCCCCTTTGTAATAAATGATTTGTGAGAAGGTACTTTGAGTATTCTGTTCCTTTTGAACCGTACCTATTAATTTTATCATCCATTGATGATTCTTTGCTTTTTTTTTGTAAGACAGTTGGAAATGGTAGTTTTTCTCTTTTTCTTGTGTGTGTATTGGTTAGACTCTTATATTCCAAGGGTTCTCTCATCTGCTCATTTGTCATATGCATAGATGGATTTGCTCTCGCCACAGTGGATTATGTTCACTCTCCTTGTGTTTTCAGTTGACCCATATGTATCTATCAAGAGCTCCTTGGGGCTGGCCCTCTCATCTTTTTGTCCTGCCCCATCCTTCTTTGAACGCTTTCTTACTTTGTAACATAAAAAGATATTCTAAGCCAGGCATGGTAGCGCATGGCTTTCTTTAATCCTGGCACTCAGGAGGTAGAGGCAGGAGGTTCTCTGTGAGTTCAAGGCCAGCCTGGTCTACATAGTGAATTCCAGGACATTTGGGGCTACAGGGAGACCCTGTCTCAAAAAGACCAAAAGAAAAAAAAAAGATATTCTAGATCCATCTTGTCCTTTCATTGTCCCAGTCCTAAAATCAACATTTCTTCAAAGAACTCTGACTTATAGTGGGGACCAGTATTTAGAACCAAAGTGTGTTCCTTGCTACTGCGATGCATCACTTGCAGGCCCGTTCCCCTAGCACAGCTAGGTACTACACACCCACACGTCTACCACCTTCTGCACATATGTATTGAAAAGTCATACATTCAAACTCAGTGTGGTCTTTTGGGGTTTTTTTGAAACAGGATCTCACCACGTAGCCATGGCTGGCCTGAAATGCACTATGTAGATCAAGCTGGCCTCAAACTCACAGAGATATACCTGCATCTGTCTTCTGAGTGCTGGGATTAAAGGCATATATTTCCACACCTGGCCTGAGTGGTTCTGTATTCTCAGTGTTTGGGAGGCAGGCTTAGACTGTGTAGCCAATACTGGGCTAGCCAGGGCTACATAGCAAGATCCTATCTCAAAGACTCAACAACAACAGAAAGAAAAGGACTTGTTCAGCCAGGCATGGTGGTTCATGGCTGTAAACCTACTTACACTGGAGGCCAAAGCAGAAAGATAGACTTAAGGCCAGCCTGAGCAACTTAGTGAAACACCTTTCTCAAAATAGTGTGAAAAAGGGCTGGAGGTGTTAGTTCAGAGGTAGAGTGCGTGCCTCAAATGTGCAGGACTCTAGGTTCAATCCTTAGGACCACAGCAAAAGAAAAAGAAAAGAAAACAAAAACCAAAAAAATAATAGAGAACGTCATAGACACCCTAATATTCCTGATTCCGTTTCAGCACCATGTGTTGAGAGTGTTCTTTTTGGCTCAGCTGTAGACTTTCTGCCCTCTGCTTTTAGCACCACCTTCATCAGCCTTGTGTTTCTCAGGTGATGCTGAACACAGAGCGGCTGATCAAGCATGCGGTGCAGGAAAGGTTAGCGGTCACTGTGTGTATCAACAAAATTGACCGGCTGATCTTGGAGTTGAAGCTGCCTCCAACTGATGCTTATTACAAGCTTCGCCACATTGTGGATGAGGTCAATGGATTAATAAGGTATAAGACCCCTGGGGGTTGGTTTCCTGTCCTTACAGAGTCTAGCTTTTCTAAATCTTAATTTTACCTTTGAAGACTTCTGGGAGCAACTCTCCCTTATTTTTTGGTATGTGTTGATGAGCGTGTCAGTATTAAAGGCACATTTCAGATCTCTGCGGGATTGCCCCCAAGACTGGCCTCATTAACTCATTGTCTCAACCAGTTGTGCAGCTTAGTACATCTCTGGTTTCATGGTCAATAGAATGTAGAATCAGTCTCGTCTTCACAAACCAACCATGTAAAGTTGGGGAAATTATTTAAAACTCTTTTTCTTTACAAAAAAGAAGAAACCAAATGCAGTGTGGTGGCATACATCTGTAGTCCCACACTCGGAAGGCTGAGACAGGAGGATCTTAAGTTTGAAGCTAGCTTGGTTCATACAGCAAGTTCCAATCAAATCTGAGCTACCTAGTGATACCCCGTCTCACAAAGTCAAATTAGGGCTCTGATATGGCCCAGTGGGTAAAGTGCTTGCTATATGAGCATAAGGATCTGAGTTCAGATTCTCCATACCTAGGGAACAAGCTGGGGAGGTAGGACATACCTGCAGTCCCAGCACTAGGAGCCAAAGACTAGGAGCCAGTCTAGCTGGTTGATGAGCTCCAGGTTCAGTGAGAGACAGACCCTGCCTCAAAAAATACAGTGGAGTGCAGTAGAAGCAGATACTCTATATCAGCCTCTGGTTTTGTGAGAGTGGGTACCCACATCTCTCTCTCTCTCTCTCTCTCTCTCTCTCTCTCTCACACACACACACACACACACATAAAATAATTAAAATTTTAAAAATAAAATAAGCTGGGCATAATGTTCCACACTATTAATCCTAGCACTCAAGAGGCTGAGGCAGGAGGATTGCCGTGAGTTTGAGGTTAACCTGGGCCACAGAGTTAGACCCTTTCAAAAAACAAAAAGAAGATTGACAAGATGGTTCGGCAGGAAAAGCACTTGCCACACGAGCCTGGCTACCTGAATTGAATTCCCACGGAAAGATGGAAGGAGAGAACTGTGACTCCACAAAGTTGTTCTCTGACCTCTAAGTTGTATACTGTGACATGTGTATACCCCCCATCGTGCTCTCTTGCACTCTCTCTCTATCTCAAACACACAATATATATGCAATAAGAACGAATAAATTACATAAATAAATAAGGAAATGAAGAAGAGCTTCCTATTGGGATGTTAAGAGAAATTAAGTAGTGTAACTCAGTAAGCGCAGTGCTTACCACCTGGCACCTAATTGCTGAATAATATTGGCTATACTTGTCCTATTACTAACACAGACTATGTAAATTAAAAAACTGTTTACTGTGGTTTTCTGGGTATATCTGCTTCACAAAGATGAAAGATTTAGAGCTCACATTGGCATAGTTGCTTTAAAGTTGATCCATTTGAGCATGCTCTTTTTTTTTTTTTTTTTTTTTTTTTTGAGGCAGGGTCTCCCTGTAGCCCCACCTGACCTGGAACTCACAGACAACTGCCTGCCTCTGCCTCCTGAGTGCTGAGCTATGTAGACCAGGCTAGCCTTGAACTCACAGACAATTGCATGCCTCTGCCTCCTGAGTGCTGGGATCAAAGGCATGTGCCACCATGCCTGTCTCAGCATGAATTTGTAAAACAAAGCCAAACAGAATAAAGACAGAGACATTATAAAGGAGTAATATCATTATGGAGGAGTAATATTGCTCCATTTCTCTCCTGTTTTCAGTGGTGTTTGTCTTTTCCCCCCCGTAACAGGGTGTCATATAGCCCAAACTGGCCTTAAACTTGTTATGTAGGGGCTGGAGAAATGGCTCAATGGTTAAAAAC
The DNA here is from genome assembly GCF_000622305.1 of Nannospalax galili. Classification (NCBI taxonomy): domain Eukaryota; kingdom Metazoa; phylum Chordata; class Mammalia; order Rodentia; family Spalacidae; genus Nannospalax; species Nannospalax galili. The sequence goes on along the minus strand of NW_008342393.1, from coordinate 1,481,065 downwards.
TGTTCTTAGTTCTTGCTGTTCTTCCAGAGAACTCGGGTTCAATTCCTAGCACCCATATGGTGGCTAACAATCATTTGTAACTCCCATTCCAGGGGATCCAACTCCCTCTTCCAGCTGCAGGCTTTGTACACACATGGTGCACTTATATACATGTAGGCAAAACACTCATACACAAAAAAAAATAAAAAATAAATCAAAATATTTTTTAAAAACTTGCTGTGTAGACAAAGATGACTTTGAAGTTTTAATTCTTTTTCTTCCACCACATAACTGGGATTATAGGCTAAGCCAACACACTTTATGTGATCAAATCCGGGCTTTGATGCATGCTAGGCAGGCATTACCAACTGAACTTTATATTTGTTGAGTTGAGATATCTCTCGTGTCCCTCTCTGATCCTCACATTCACTTCTTGTATTCCAAGGTCTCTGTCTGTATCCTCCAGGTTTTCCTGTGTCTGTCCCATGTAGTTAGCTTTTTAAAAAATTGTGCAGAATGTTCTCAGCTCTGGGAAATCAGCTTGTTATTGGGAGTTAGGGAACAACTCCATCATGTCACTTTCTTGGACCAAACTGTTGGCAAATCTGAGAGTCTTATGCAAGTCCCTCCTGAGCCTGGAGAGTAGCTGTGACAGAAAGTTCCTGCCCTTCCCCCTTGGCAGTGTGTCAGGGCTGCTGCACAGCCAGGCAGAGGGCTAGTGCACAGCCTGGCTGTGGCTCACAGGAGTCTCTGTTTCAGCATGTATTCCACCGATGAGAACCTGATCCTTTCCCCGCTCCTGGGCAACGTCTGCTTCTCCAGCTCCCAGTACAGTATCTGCTTCACACTGGGCTCCTTTGCCAAGATCTATGCTGACACCTTTGGTAAGCTCTGCCTGGTACTGTCTCACCAGGAGTATGTGTCCCTTTCCTGCTGAATGGCTTAGAAATTGGCTTTGTGTCATAACCTCCTGCTGAGGGGGTGGGGAGTGGCACTTCATAACCTGTTATAGTCACATTCGGGGTTCCTTTTGGCTTTTAAACCCTTCTTCAGGCTAAGTAGATTTTAAGGTGATTAGGAAGAAGCCAGGCATGGTGGTGCATGCCTTTAGTCCCAGCACTCGGGAGGCAGAGGCAGGCGGATCTCTGTGAGTTCAAGGCCAGCCTGGTCTACATAGTGAGTTCCAGGACAGGTGGGGCTACAGGGAGACCCTGTCTCAAAAAGACCGAAAAAAAAGGTGACTTAGGGAACTGGGCATGGTGGTACATGCCTTTAACCAGGGCCCAGAAAGCAGAAGCAGGTGGATCTCTGTAAGGTGAAGTCCAGTATGGTCTACTTAGAGAGTTCCAGGCCAGCTATGCATATTCCAGAAAGGCCAGCTATGTTCCAGACAGGTCAACCCTATCTCAAAACAGAAAAACAACAAAAAGATGACTTAGGGAGAAATAGGAGCACTCATTTTATAAATTTAAAAAAAATCCCATCAGGCGTAGTGGCACATGCCGTTAATCCCAGAACTTGGGAGGCAGAGGCAGACAGATCTCTGTGAGTTCCAGGCCAGCCTGGTCTATATAGTGAATTCCAGGCCAGCTGGGGCTACAGGGAGACCCTGTCTCAAAAAGACCCAAAAAAAAGAAAATCCATTCTAGAGTGAGACAGTTTGTAAAGGGGGAATAACCCATGCCTACAAAACAATTTAATTCCTTCTCTAAGGTGGACTTTCACTATTAGTGCTTTTAGCTGTCTTTCCAGCTATCTCTAGGTACAAATAAACTTGATAGGCCTCATTGAGAACTCATATTGGATTTGCAGTCAGTGTTTACAAGCCTCCCTGGCAGGCACTAGTGAATGATTTTATGGATTCCTAGAGCCTTGACACCAGATCTCTGGGACCACTTTCCCTACCCAGCAGGCTCCCTGGCTTCTATCTGCCTCGCTGATTAACTCTCATTCCCACAGGAGCCGTATACTGAAAATCTCATGTGTGTCAATGTGAAATTTCCTTAGAGAGGAGTTGTTATTCCAGTCTTAGACTCGGGAGACAGGCCCTATGGGAGGTCTTACAACAGACAGACAAGAGAGCACCACCACAGCTGTTCCCACCCAGCCTGTCTCAGTGTGTGCTTTTGCTCTTGGTCCTTTTTTATCTTGTGGTGGTTGGCGTTTTTGTTTTTGGGGTGTTTTTGCAGTGCCCAGGATTGAACTCAAGGGCTAGGGGCTAGGCAGACATTCTACTGCTGAGCTCTACTGTGTGTGTGTGTGTGTACATATATATGTATATATAAACATATGTTAACACATGCTCATAATGAAAAAGTGGAAAATAAAGTTTATTCAAGTAATTCCGATTCTCTGTAATATGATTTCTTTGCAATAATCACTGTTAGGGTTTTGTTATGGTTCCCTCTTTTGCTGTTTATTATTTTATATGAAGGGGATATTGTGTATATGCATCTCCTGTGTTTTCCACTCATCATTGGAACATGGACCATTTTCTTGCCGTTAGACGTTTATTTTAGTTATTTGTAGTTGTAAATTATGAATGGATGGGCTGAGAGTGGAACTCGGTGATGCTGAGCACGCACAAGGCCCCAGCCAACAAATAAAGAGATGGATGATGAGTAGGTGGACAGTGAGTGGAAGTCAGCTGAGCAGGGTTCCAAGAGTTTTCATGGTCCTCACTGTCCTTTGTATTGACCTGAAAGCAAAATCAAAGACTTTTTTTCTTGAATTCTAAGCTAGCAGTGCTTCAGGTTCTTTTTGTTCTTGTTATTTTCAGACAGTTTCACTCTGTAGCCCAAGTTGACCTGGAACTCACTATGTATCCCAAGCCAGCTCAAAACTTCTTCCTCAGCCTCCCCAGTGCTAGGGTGACAAATATGAGCTACCATATCTGGCTGAGATGTTACAGTTTCTTATTTTTATTTTATTATTTATTTTATTTTTTGGTATTTTTTGAGACAGGGTCTCCCTGTAGCCTCAGCTGGCCTGGAACTTGCTGTGTAGACCGGGCTGGCCTCAAACTCACAGAGATCTGCCTGCCCCTGCCTCCCAAGTGCTAGGTTTAAAGGCGTACATCACCACGCCCAGTTATTATTTTTTAAATTTGTGCTTTTTGTTTTTTTAATATTTATTTTTTATTTTATGTGTATGAGTGTATTGCCTGCATCTGGGTAGGTGCACCCATATCGTGCAGTGCCCATGGAGATCAGAAGGTGGCATCAGATCCCCTGGAACTGGAGTTATAGACAGTTGTTAGTTGCCATGTGGGTGCTGGGAATAGAACCCGAGTCCTCTGTAAGGTCAGTGCTCTTAACTGCTGAGCCATCTCTCCAGCCCCAGTTTCTTATTTGAAAAAGGCCCTGAGCCTTGGGAGAAATGGTTGCTCATTCACTGGGCCCATTGTTAGTGTATGAAGGAGCCAGCCATGGGCTCTAGTATCCTCATAACAGAGCCACAGAAAGTCATGCAGGCACTTGTGGAAAGGCCATACTGAAGGGATGTGTGAGATCACAGGTCCTTGTCCTTCACTTTTCATGTGATCTGTGCTACATTTCGTTTCATATACTCATGTTACATGTGGTCACAGACCTTAACTGCTAAAGTTGGGACCCCAGAACCTATTTGTACTATATTGTCAGATCAATATGTCTTGCTAGCAATATAATGCCACAAGGTATGGTGAATAAGGCTACAGTAAGTAATCACCTGCTCCGAGGAACTTCCTCTGGTCCTAGGTAGTCAAAAGCCCATACAATGATGAATGGCATTGTGAGGTTCTGGTGGAAGCTGGATGCCAGGTAGTTGTGGCAGGCAGGTATAGATGAGAGAATGAGGGGAGAAGTCAGCACCAGTATCCTACCAGCAGGCAGGCTGCAGGATGACAGGGTGTGATAGGCAGAGGGTAGAGAGCTGGGCACTTCAGGCTTACACGATCCAAAGGCCCGTGAAGGCAAGCATTCTTTTTCTGATGTGTGCAGATAGCAGTGAACTGTGCCGCCAAGGAGAAAAATGAAACCCCCTGGCAGAACCAGGTGTGGTGGTACACACCTGCAATCCTAGCACTTGAGAAATGAAAACAGTAGGATTGTGACTTCAAGGCCAGCCTGAGCTACATAATGAGATCATTTCTGAAAAAAAAAAAAACCCGACCAGTACCAGCACCAGCAACAAAAAAGTGCTGGTGGGCTGTGTCATTGCCCAATGGAGGATTTGGGATTCCAGGTACTTTATTGGCATTTAGGAGCTGTTAAAGATTCTGTTGGGTGTCTGCAAAGCTGATAAAAGACTGCAGGAAAGACAGCCTGTTTAGCTATTTTGCCAATATTCAGAGACAGCATTGTGACTGGATTACTGTTACCTGTTAGATTGGAAAGGAGGTGGGAGGAAGAGGGTGTAATGTGTTGTCATTCTTTCAGTAAGCATTCAGGAAGCTTCCTTGAAGTGCTAGGCCCTTTATTGCAGCTGTTCAGAGTTTGTTTTGGAGACAGGATCTCATGATGTCTCCCTTGAACTTGGAATCCTCCTACCTCAGTCTCAAGAATGGGATTTTAGACATACCACAGAGCCTGACTTTTTTGGAACTACTCTAGAAGTTCAGTTCAGAGATGGAGGGATGGCTCAGTGGTTAAGTGCACTGGCTGCTGTTGCAAAGAAACAGGTTCAGTTCCTAGTGCCCACGTGGTGACTAATAGCAATTTGTAATTCCAGTTTCAGGGGATCCGATGCCCTCTTCTGACCTTCGTGGGCATTGCATGACACTTGTGCACTTACATACATGCAGGCAAAATACTCATGCACATGAAATTAAAAATAAATTTTTTTTAAGTTAAAAAAAAAGTTTGAGTGCTTGCCTAACAAGCTGAGACCCTGAGTTCGGTCTCTAGCACTCCAAATTCAGCCCTGTGATAATGATACCACACTGGAAGTGCAACAATAAAGGGTGTGGTCACGTGTAACATTGCATTGGAAGGGAAGTTTGGGTAACTGCTAAAGCAGGAAAGAAGGTGCTGGGGATGTGGCTTGGTTGGCACAGTACCTACCTAGCATGCAGGAGGCTCTGGATTTTATCCTCAGGACCAAACACTCTGGACATAGTGGCTGGCACACACTTATAATCCCAGCACTTGATAGAGGAAGGGGGATCAGAAATTCACAGTCATAGTGAGTTCAAAACCAGCCTGAGCTACATGAGAATATGATCTCAAAACAAAAATACCCTAAGATGAAATAAAAATAAATTTTTTGTCTTTTTAAAAAAATTTTTTTTTTCAATCTTTTTGAGACAGGGTCTCCCTGTAGCCCCATCTGTCCTGGAACTCACTATGTAGACCAGGCTGGCCTTGAACTCGCAGAGATCCACCTGTCTCCGCCTCCCAAGTGCTGGGATTAAAGGCATGCGCCACCACGCCCGGCTAAAAATAAAATTTTTTAAAAGCAGAAGAATTTTATAATTAGCAGTAGGAAAGAAAAGACTTTGGGGAACTTGTTTGAAATGCAGCAGCAGCCTCACTGAGAGGGAGGAAAGTCTGGAAGGGAATGTGACTGGGGAAAAGGATATGCTGCCTTTATACTGTCTCAGGTAAGAAGGAACAGCCTGACATCTGGGTAGACATTTCCAGGAGGTAGTTGGTGTTACCAGTGATCAAGTTGAATGTTTCAGGAGCTCTGTACTCAGGAGATTTTTGTTGTGTTTTTGAAAGGCTGGGGATTGGATTTGTGGGCTCATGCATGCTAGACAAGCGTTCTATTACTCTATCAGTAAGTTATGTTTCCAGCCCAGGCTCAGAAGAGCTTGAATTTTAAAAGCCACAGTTGCTTCATTAAGCAACTTGACAAAAATAAAAAAAACAAAAACAAAAACCAGATAAGCCACAGGTTTGGTCTTACCTGGTTTCTCATTACAGTTGGATTGAAAACATTAATTGGTAAAAGATGAGACATTTTTTCATTAGACTGCCTGCCAGAGGCTTAGGGCTTGGTGAAGCCTCATACTGACACTAGGTGGATGAGAAAGGAAGGGACCATTAAGTTCCACTTGCAGAAAGGATGGGTGTCAGTGTAGACAGACAAGCAGCCGAACCTGCTCCATCAGGAAGGGACACAGCATGCTCTTGTCCATAGCTCATCCTTCCTCATGGGCCACAGTCCCTTGCTGTTGGGGAGATGCCTTGGTTCTCCTTTGGGCTCCAGCATGACCTTGTCTACTTTGAGCCAGTCCTGTCCTTTATGCCCAGTGTCCCTGTCTGACCACCTCATTAGAAGATGTCAAGACCTTAGAAAGGAAGGTGCTAGAATTCTTCAGCTACAAACCACTTGCAGCACCTAAAAGAGAACTTTGAACTGCACTGCTCTAGACAGATTATAGTTGTGTGTGCTTCTTCTATAGGTGACATTAATTACCAGGAATTTGCTAAAAGACTCTGGGGTGACATCTACTTCAATCCTAAGACGTAAGTAGAATATGGAGTGTGACCTGTGGACTGAGGATCTATTTCCCCAGTAAGTAAAATACATAAAGAGTCTCTGGGCCAAGTATGATGGCATATCCTTTAATCCCAGCACTTGGAAGACAGAGGCAGGTGGATCTCTGTGAGTTCAAGGCCAACCTGGTCTACATAGTGAGTTCCAGGACAGCTGGGGCTACAGGGAGACCCTATCTCAAAAAGTTAAAACCATTTTTTCTCTTACACCGGAACTGCTGTCTTTCTGCCACCTGAGTGGTTGGTATCATTGGAAACTGTGGTCTTCCCACTGTTTGGCTCCTACTCCAATTCAGAATTTAGGCAATGCACCCTTGGGGTCAGTTACACTGTCTTCTCCCTCCTAGGTCACTCACAACTTTCCTTTTTCTTGTTAGGCGAAAGTTCACAAAAAAGGCCCCAACTAGCAGCTCACAGAGGAGCTTTGTGGAGTTTATCTTGGAACCCCTTTATAAAATCCTCGCTCAGGTGAGTGTGGGAACACCTGGTTCAGATCTGCTTTTCTAAATACAAGGTAGGAAAACTGGTGAGCTTGAACTCTCCTCTGCCTTAACCCTTCTCTGTTAGTGTTTAGTTATCAGTTTTAGGTTTTTGTATGTAGTGTGTGTGTGTGTATGTGCGCATATGGAGGTCAAGTGTCTTCCTCTATGATTTCCCACCTTATGTTTTGAGACAGGGTCGTTCACTGAACTTGGAGCTTACCAGTTGACTATTGGTTAGCCAGTTAGCCCCTGAGATCCTGCTTTCTTCACCTCCCAGTGCTAGAATTAGAGGTGCACACTGCCTTGCCCAACTTTTTATGTGGGTCCTGATCTAAACTGAGGGCCTCATGCTCACACAGCAGGCACTTTACCCACTAAGCTATGTCCCCAGCCCCCTCATCAGTTGTTTATTAAGAATCTTTTGGAGGCTGGGGTGTCGCTCAGTTGATAGTGCTTGCCTATCATGCACAAAACCTTGTGTTAAATCCCTAGCACCACATAAAACTAGGTATGGTGGCATATGCCCATAAGTCCAGCATTTGAGAGGTGGAGGCATGAGGATGAGGAGTTCAAGGTCATTATTGGCCACATAGTGAGTTAGAGGCTTGCCTTGACTACTTGATACCCTGCCTCAAAAAACAAGGGGGCTGAAGGGATGGTTCGACAAGTAAAAGCATTACTTCTCTTGCAGAGAACCTAGGTTGGTCCCAAAAACCCACATCACCGGGCTCACAACTGCCTGTGACTCCAGTTCCATAGAATCTGATGCCCTCTTCTGGAGTCTGCAGGCACCTGCACACATTGGTTGTACAGAAATTCATGCAGGCACACACGTACACATAAATTTAAAAAAAAATTCAATTACCTTTTGAATGGAGATTAATATTTCTCTGTCAATATTGCTGTAAAAGTAAGGAAAGCAGGAAGGTACAAAAGGAAAGGCACAATCTAGGAAAAGTGTGTGGCTATTCACTGGCAGTTAAGAACTAATCAGGTATGGAAATCTAACTTGCAGGTAATAGTAGTGAAAGTCCTCCTGATTATGTTATTAAAAATGTTGAAGCCAAGTGTAGTAGCACCGGCCTTTAATCCCAGTATTTAGGAGGCAGATCTTTATGAGATAGGTCTACATAGCAAGTTCCAGACCAGCTGGGGCTACAGGGAGACCGTGTTCAAAGAAAAAAAAAAAAAATCCCAAAACACAAAAAATGAATGGCAATTGTTGGGCATGATGGTACATACCTGTAGTCAGTCTCAAGCTACTAGGGAGGCTGAGACAGGAAGATCACTTTAGCCCATGAATTTGAAACCAACTTGTACATGGTGAGAACCCATCTCAAACAGCAGCTAATATTTTTTAAAAAGAATGGTTGTATGTATTGTGTAATAACTATTCTGGTTATTTATGCATATGATGTTTGTCAGATTGAAAGAATGCATCAGAAATGATTAAAGGTAGAGTTGTAGGTACTGGAGATGCTGAAGCAAGAGGTAAAAGGCCCGTCTGGGTTACAGAGTGAGTTCAAAGACAGCCTGGCAACTTGGTGAGACCCTGTCTTAAAATAAAAGAACAGGGCCAGGAATGGGTATAACTTGCCTAGCATGTGCAAACCCCTAGGTTTGCTCCCCCAGAAAGAACAAAAGAGGGTGGGAAGGAGCGGAGAGGAGGAAAGAAGAAAGGGAGGGAGGGATTCATAAGGATGTGATTAAACTTTTGAGATGCTTCAAGAAATAGAATGTAACATGTTTATACGAATTTTTGCTAAAGTTCAGAACTAAAGGGTAAAAAATAACTGTTTTCATGCAGACCTTTTGTCAAAGACAGTAATAAAATATGCAGGTGTTTGATAAGCACTTTGTCTAGTGGACATACCCATACACACAATCACATGTACACACAATGTGTATGGCCTTTCCAACCTACAAAAGAACAAGACATAGCAACATGACAAAATGATTAAAATTTATCAGTGCTGAAAAAAAAAACAACAGCATCTCATGTCAGACTGGAATGGATTAATCAAAGAAATGTATAGAATCTGCCTTAGTAAGGACCTTGAGTCTGCTGAAGATGATTTAGTTTGGCCTTGTTCTGACAGGATAGACTGCTAATTGCCCTTTTTAGTTCCTTCCATTATATGGATTCTCTAAATCTGGCAGTCTTTAAGTAGGAGGGGTAAGAGATTCCCAAGTGGGTATGATGCCGCATGTCAGGTGCCAGGGGGCAGTACTTACAGTAATCAAGCAGAATGCTTAGTTTATGGTATGTGGAGATTTTACCATGTCAGCTTCACTCTAGCTTGAGGCTAGGTATCATAGACACAAACTGTTTTTGCCAAGCGCTCTTCTTGTTGAAGACTGCTCTTCAGATTGTCCTTTGACCTCCCTTTACCGCCCTCTGTAGGGTGCTCTCTCACTGGAACTCTACAGAGCTGACCTGGTGTCTTGTGTGCTCACAGGTGGTGGGTGATGTGGACACCAGTCTGCCAAGGACCCTGGATGAACTAGGCATCCACCTGACTAAGGAAGAGCTGAAGTTGAACATCCGCCCCCTGCTCCGGCTGGTCTGCAAAAAGTTCTTTGGCGAGTTTACAGGTAATAAATAGCTCAAGGCCCTTAACATTATCATTCTCAGCTGTGCATAGTAACTTACACCTATAATCCCACATGGACAGCAGGAGGATCAGAAATTCACAGGCCACTCTGGGTTTCATGAGACCCTGTGTAATAAAACAGCAACTACCACATCCTCCTTTTGTCCCACCACAGGTTGTCCTGGAACATCTGCCTTACTCTGCAGCTTTATCTGCAGTGGTGACCAGAGTTGTGAAGATCTTTAAAACAAACTTCAGTGGTTTTTCCCAGCTGCTTTCTCTAGTTGAGTCTTGTGTTAGGAACCAAAAGGAATTAGCTTTCCCCATCAGGAGGATGCTACAAGTGAAGAAGATAGGGTGGTGGGTTGTGAGTTCTGGTGTATTTCTGGGGTCATTCGGGAAGTATGAAATAGTGGGGAAAGGGGCTGGAGAGATAGTGCAGTGGTTAAGAGCACTGGTTCTTGCAGAGGACTTGGATTTGACTCCCAACACCCACATGGCTGCTAACAACCATTTGTAACTCTAGTTCCAGGGGATTTGACGACCTCTGTAGGCACTGCACAACGCAGGTACACCTATAATACATGCAGGCAATACACTCGTACACATAAAATAAAAATAATAAAAAAAATAGGGAAGAAAGTGGAGACAAGGACTCGCCAAGTGTTGTAGTTTTATCACTGATAGAATGCCTGAGAGAAACGACTCAGGGCTCAAGGTTTCAAAGGGTACAGTCCATCCTGGTGGGGTTCATGGTGGGGAGAATGTGTAGCTGGGACTCCTTACATCTTGATAGACCAGAAAACAGCCTGGACTGGAAATGGAGCCAGGATATAGCTCTCATCCTGTTCCCCCAACCACCCACTTCCTCCTAAAGGTTCTGCAGCCTCCCAAAACAGTACCACCACCTGGGGATCAAGTACTAATACATGGGCCTGTGGGGGACAGTTCATATTCAATCTCTTAATAGGGGGTTTGGATTAAGAACCCCAGATTTCGCCAGGCATGATGATGCACACCTTTAATTCCAGGCCAGCTGGGGCTACGCAAAGACCCTGTCTCAAAAAGACCAAAAAAAAAAAAAAAAAAAAAAACCCACCCAGTTTTCCTTTCCCTTGACCTCCTTTCCTATCTTAGTTATGTAGAAACCAGGTGCTAGAGTAGGAAGAAGACTGGGCTAGCTGAGAAAAGACTTAAGGTTTGGGGGTAGGGGTTGTTTGTGTGTATGTGTGTGTGTGTGTGTGTTTGAGGCAGGATCTCACTGTGTAGCCTGGGTTGACCTGGCCTCAACTTTCTAAGAGCTCTGTCTGCCTCCTGAGTGCTGGGATTAAAGGTGTGTACCACCATGCCTGGCAAGGCTCCTAATTTTAATGGCTCATTCTGTTTTTTGGTTTTGTTTTGGTCCTTTTGAGACAGAGTCTCCCTATAGCCCCAGCTGGCCTTGAACTCAGAGATCTGCCTACCTCTGCCTCCCAAGTGCTGGCGATGGCATGTACTAGCAAGGCTCCTAATTTTAATAGCTCATTCTGGACTGGCCATCAGTCAGAGATGCTGGGCACCAATCAAAGCAGACACAGCTGGGATTAGGGCTGTGGCTCAGGTGTTGACCCTGGATTTGAGCACCAATACTGCTAAAAAACAAAAACTACCAATCCCAGTGTCCTAATGAGTGTTCTCTCTTTGATGGCTTACCCTGTCTGTTGGGAAAATAGGGTAACTTATTGACTAGAAACATATGCAGTGTTCCTCAGTGGGCACACTAGTTACCCAGGAACTATTCTATGTAAATCTAAGGAATACAGACAGACAAGAAGCATATCTATATCTAGGTTAATGTCAGTACTCAGTAAGTGCATCAGGAAATATATGGATCTCAGTGGCCATGGTTTGTTATATTTTCAACTTTATGTCAGATGGATTTCAAGGAATCATGTACCACAGAGACCAACTTCTGGAACTTCCTAATATTAATGTGACTCCAAATCTTTTATATCCTCATAGGAAATTGACTTCCCTGGAAGTGTTAGCTTCCTGGGTGTGTCTTTGACTCCTGCCCACTTAACCTGTAAGAAATGTGTGGAAATGGTGTAGTAATAGCTTCCTCTTCTCCTTCTGTAGGCTTTGTGGACATGTGTGTACAGCACATCCCTTCTCCAAAGGTGGGCGCGAAGCCCAAGATTGAGCACACCTACACTGGCGGTGTGGACTCCGACCTTGGCGAGGCCATGAGTGACTGTGACCCTGATGTAAGAGACTAAGTCCCCCAGTGCCACTTCTGCATGGACATACTGATTTTGGTTGCAAGAGTATTGCCTTCTTTGCCATCATTTCCTTGTCTTCTCCCTTTGAGCAGAATCGGGCCTGAATTCAAAGCCTGATTGTTGCCAAGAAGTACTGGGGTAACCTTAGGAGAATCCCTCGTGCTGAGTCTGTAATAGGATGATAATATGTGAGTGGTTGCTATGAAAATGAAGTAGTGTTTGAGGAAGGAGTAGAGTGTGGTGCCTGGCAGATAGCAAAGCATCAACAAATGGCAGCTCATCTTGTCAGCCCTGGTGTTGAGAATTATCTTTCCCCGAGGGGTGTAGCTCATTGGTAGAGCTTGTGCTTAGCAGGATTGAGGCCCCAGGATTCAATCCCCAAGCACCAAAAAGAAATCAAAAACATCGTAAGACAAGTAATTTTGTCAGTTGTGCTTGTCAGTCTGTGATCCTAAACCTTGCCCCCTCCCCCCCAAAAAAAGAATTTTTATTTTGTTTTGTTTTGGGGGTTTTGGTTGATTGGTTCTGTTTGATTTTTCTTTTTCTTTTTTTATTACATTTATTTAATGTGTTTGTGAGTACACACACGTACACATATGTCATAGAGCACATATGGAAGCCAGAAGACAACTTGTAGGAGTTGGTTCTCTCCTTCCACTGTATGGGTCCCAGGCATCAAACTCAAGATGTCAGGCTTGGTGGCGAGCACCTTTACCTGCTGAACCACCTCCCTGGCTTACTTTTTGTGTTTTATGACACAAGCTCTTGTTCTGTACCCCAGGCTGTTCTGCTCTGGTCAGTTTTCCTGCCTTAGCCTCCCTTATGCTAGGCATACAGGCGTGTATCACCACATCTGGCTTGGTTGTCTCATTTTCTTTTTTCTTTTTGCTATGTCTGTGTCTCCTTCAGAGAGGGAGGGGTAGTGTCTGTTTTGGAATTTTCCCAGGTGACGTCTTCCTTGCATTTTGCTTCCTCACAGCTCACATCATTGCTGTCAAGGGAGGTGGTACTTACCCCAAGGATGTATATGGTAAAGCTGTTCTCTGTTCCTTCCTCCAGGGTCCTCTGATGTGCCACACTACTAAGATGTACAGCACAGATGATGGAGTTCAGTTTCATGCCTTTGGCCGGGTCCTAAGTGGCACCATCCATGCTGGGCAACCTGTGAAGGTGCTGGGGGAAAACTACACCCTGGAGGATGAGGAAGACTCCCAGATATGCACTGTGGGCCGCCTTTGGATCTCTGTGGCCAGGTACTGCTGAGCAGACTCCGGAAGGATACATGTTGGCTTCTATCCTAGGGCCATCCCAAGGTGCTGGGAAGGGGGTGGTCCACCTTGGAAACACAACAGCTACCTGATTCATAAAGTACAGGATGAGACAACCCTCCCGATGCAGAACTGTTGACTTCTAGTTTTGTTTTGTTTTTTAATATTTTATTTATTTTTTATGTGTATGTGTGTATTGCTTGCATGTAGGTAAGTGTACCTGTGTTGTACAATGCCCATGGAGAACAGAAAAGGCTGATGGATCCCCTGGAACTGGAGTTACGGACAGTTGTTAGCTGCCATGTGGGTGCTGGGATTCGAACCTGGGTCTTTTGCAAGAACAACCAGTGTTCTTAACCGCTGAGTCATCTCTCCAACCCCCTACTTCTAGTTCTTAAGGTTCCCAGGACCCAAGGGCCACTCCTGTTGGAATGTCAAAAGCCTTCCTTTTGAGTTTTGGATAACTAGAATGACATATTTTTAGTAGGATTTCTTTTTTTTTTTTTTTAATCTTTTATTATTATTTTTTGTGTATGAATGTATTGCCTGCATGCATGTAAGTGCACGTGAGTTGTGCAGTGCCTGCAGAGGTCAGAAGAGGACATCGATTTTCCTGGAACTGGAGTTAAGGACAGTTGCTAGTCACCATGTGGGTGCTGGGAATTGAACCCAGGTCCTTTGCAAGAGCAGTCGGTGCTCTTAGCTGCTGAGCCATCTCTCTAGCCCCTAGGATTTCTATTTTTACTTATCTTAATCTGTTTTAGTCTCTTCTCTGTTCCTTAAGTTACTCCCTTCATGTTTCTTTCCAAAAGCAATAGTTTCTAAACCCCCACTGTCTATTCTTTCACTAAAGTCTTGCTCAATCTCTTAGCATCCCAGTCTGTTGAATCAAACTGAGCTTGGGCCTGTGGGCTGCTTGTGTCATTGAGTTTGGCATCTCAGTTGACAAGCAAAACTGAGCAATCCTGTCCTGATGTGTCTGCTGTGTTTCTCCAGTGGTCTTTTGCCTTTCCTCCAGAGCCTTTTATGGAAGGCAGAAGAAAATAGAAGTCAGGAAATTGTGTTTCTGTCTTTGGGCATCCCCTTCCATTTGATAAACCTCAGGGAGTAGCCTTTTACCAGGAGTCTCCATTTGGAATTAAATTTTTCTGTTACTTCTTTTTTCTTTAATATTTTCTTTATTATTTTTATTTTACGTGTGTGAGTATATCGTCTGTATGTATGTGAGTGCACCTGTGTCATGCAGTGCCTTGAAGGTCAGAAGAGGGCTTCAGATTCCCCTGGAACTGGAGTTAAGGATGGTTTGTAGCTGCCATGTGGGTGCTGGGAATTGAACCCGGGTCCTCTGCAAGAGCAGTCAGTGCTCTTAACCGCTGAGCCATCTCTCCAGCCCCTCTGTTACATCTTCTTATACTACGTCCTTCTGTATGTCCTTCCGTAACACTTGTCCTGTGTGTGCTTGTGTATTGCATCTCTCCCCTGCTAGAACAGTTCTGTTTTGTTCACCTCTGTTCCTGGCTCTCTGCCTGGCTTGTAGCAGATGCTTGTACATTTTTATGGAATGAATGCTCTACCTAAGTTCTGTGGCTGTTTATTGGCTGTTATTCCAGGTACCATATTGAGGTGAACCGTGTTCCTGCTGGCAACTGGGTTCTGATCGAAGGTGTTGATCAGCCAATTGTGAAGACAGCAACCATTACTGAACCCCGAGGGAATGAGGAGGTAGTGTTTCTGAAGAGGCCAATGGAATGATTTAAGCTATTGGGCACATTAAGCACAAGGAACCACAGTCATGTGAGCAAATAAGCATTGAAATCCGCAAGTTCCCAGCTCACTGCCACTTCCCAGCTCCAGGCCCGAGCACAGGCTCAGCTTCCTAGCTCTCCCACACTGCTGCGTTCTCCCTCCCTGTGTTCAGTTCAGATGCTAAGAATTAGGAGGTATGCCTCTTGTCTTTCCCACCTCTTTCTGCCAAAATGCCTGAAGTGAGTGGGCCTTTAGCTTGGACCCCATGGTTCTTAGTTGGAGAATGTCTGACTCTAGGCAAGTCTTCAGCTCCTGTCTTTGGCTTATGCCCTCTTGCCTACTCCAGAGGCCCTCACTTGTCTGTATTTTAAATCTCAGGCTCAGATTTTCCGGCCCTTGAAATTCAATACCACATCTGTTATCAAGATTGCTGTGGAGCCAGTCAACCCCTCAGAGCTACCCAAGATGCTTGATGGCCTGCGCAAGGTCAACAAGAGCTATCCATCACTCACCACCAAGGTATGTTCAAGACCTGCAGCAGCTGCCAAGCCCTCCGTGCTCCAGCTAGCTGCTCTGTGCTGCCCATGATGTGATGTTCATCAAGTGTTCCTGATCTGCTGCTTCTCACAGCCTCTTTCAGGAACAATCCCCATCTGTTGCTATCATCTGAGGGCCAAACAAAACCCCAGTGTGCGTGTTCTTCCTCAAATGTCTTTAGATAGACAGTATATATTCCTTGAGGGATACACATTTTGAATTGATTTTATTTATTTATTTACTTCTTATCTTTCTCAGACAGGATCTCCCTGTAGCCCCAGCTGGCTTAGAACTCACTGTGTAGACCAGCTAGGCCTTGAACTCACAGAGATCCGCCTCTCTCTGCCTGGGATTAACGGCATGCACCACCACACCCAGCTGAATTTATTTTCTGGAAAGAAGGGCATGGTGGTAGTCGCCTGTAATCCCAGCACTTGGGAGGTGAAAGCAGGACAATCCAAAATTCAGAGTCAACCCCAGCCACATAGCAAATTGGAGGCCAGCCTGGGCTACATAAAACCCTGTCTTTTACAGTGGGCTGGGTGTGGTAGCACACACCTTTAATCCTAGCACTCGGGAGGTCAGGCAGGTGGATCTCTTGAGTTCCAGGCCAGGTGGGGCTACAGGGAGTCTCTGTTTCAAAAAAACCAGAAAAAAAAAACAAAAAACAAAAAACTGTGACTCTGATCCTTGTATACTCTTGAGCCTACCAGCAAGGTATTTCTGAGTAGCAGGTAGGGAGGGTTAAAGGACTAGCATGTGTCTATGGGTGTAGGATGGTGTTTACCCTGAATGGCCAAGGTAGGAATCAAGTCAGTGACTTCCTTTGCAATAGCTATGTTGCTATGTCTTGGTGTCTTGAAGATCTACTGGTTAGGGAGGTGCTCTCTTCTGCATCCTTGTTTTGGGACAGAATCTTACTATGTAGTAATCTCTGGCCTGGAGATCACTATGTAAATCAGCCTGGCCTCAAGCTCAGGGTGATCCTCCTGCCTCCTGAAAGCTGGGATTATTGGTGTACCATACCCAGTTCCTTTCTTTTCTTTCTCTGTTTTTCTCCTTTCTTCCTTCTTTCCACCATCTTTCCCTTCCTTTCTCTTTCTTTTTTTTGGGGGGGGCGGTGAGTAATAAATCCCCTAGCAATAAGAAAATAGTTTTTTTTTGGAGGGGGTGATCTTTTTGAGACAGGGTCTCCCTGTAGCCCCAGCTGTCCTGGAACTCACTATGTAGACCAGGCTGGCCTTGAACTCAGAGATCCACCTGCCTCTGCCTCCTGAGTGCTGGGATTAAAGGCGTGTGCCACCACACCCGGCTAAGAAGATGTATTTTGAACCCAAGCCTCAAAGCTTTCCAAGAAAATGCTCTATCACTGAGCTACAACCCTAGCCTTCCACTGAACCTTCTTAAGAAGCTAGAGCAGTCACTGTTTCTGGTAGTGTGTTGTGACACCCTCTTTGGTCTCATGGTTTTATTTGCATCAGCTGTGGCTGCCATGAGAGCATGCAGGCTGTGACTGTTGGGTTTGCTGTGTTTCAGGTGGAAGAGTCGGGGGAGCATGTGATCCTGGGCACTGGGGAGCTCTACCTGGACTGTGTGATGCACGATCTGCGGAAGATGTACTCAGAGATAGACATCAAGGTAAACAATGCCCCTTGCCTGGCCAGGAGTCCAGCTTCCAGCTCCAGAGGGAGGGCCTAAATTGCCAAACACAGGACTCTCCTGAATGCCCACTAGAGACTCGTCTGTAGAAAGCACTCTCTGTTGCTCCTTGTCAGGGAAGATTTTTTTTTTTTTTTTGAGACAGGGTCTCCAGCTGGAGCTCACTCTATAGACCAGGCTGGCCTCGAACTCACAGAGGATCCGCCTGCCTCTGCCTCCCGAGTGCTGGGATTAAAGGCATGTACCACCACACCCGGCCTGACTTTCTGTTTTTAAGAAATGGTTGGTATACATTTGCCTAGCACTTTGTTAGTGGAGTGCCTGCCTCTGCCTCCCGAGTGCTGGGATTAAAGGCGTGCGCCACCGCGCTGGCTGTCAGGGAAGATTTTAAAAATTGATTTGCCCCACTCGCTCGCTGAGTCATCTCAATATCATACTTAATTAAAGTCAAGACTCTCAGGCCAGAGTCACAGTCCTTCATTAGGAAAAGACCTACCAAGTCTGTGATGACTGGGCCTAGTGGATGGTGTCGCAGAGATTGGGAGCTGGCGCTCCAGGGTTCATTGCCAAGTCCTGACCTAGAACCTTGAACGTGTATGGCTTGGCCATCTCCCAGTCCAGACATTTTCTCCAAGCCTCTGCTGCTGGGCAGGTGTCCTCGGGCTCCTCTTGGAGTCTCCCGCAAATGTGCCCAGGGGACGCTGAGTTTCCTGGGGAAAAGCTGTACACTTGGCTTGAGAATGGAACAGCTGCTCACCAGTGGGTTAGTCAGTGAATGTTAGATGCTTTCTTAGAAGACTATAGTTAAAGCCCTAGTTTGATCCACCACTTACACTTTTGACTGAGGAATGGGCTTTCTCTATGCCAAAGCTTTTCCGTGGTGGTTTGGATAGCTCTTTAACCTGCTGTGGCAGTGCACTCATGCTGCTTAAAGCGGAGGGAGAGCCCTAGGTGCTTCACAGGTCCCTTAAGGAGAACTTTGGCCTTTTAACAAAATTAAACTTTGCCTCAATTTTTTTCTTTTTAATTACCTAGGTGGCTGACCCAGTTGTCACATTTTGTGAGACAGTAGTGGAAACGTCTTCCCTCAAATGCTTTGCTGAAACACCCAATAAGAAGTAAGTAGAGAATGGGGAACAAGGGAGGGGATAGGAAGCAAATATGAGCAAAATACAATTAAAATGTCGCAGTGAAACCCATTGTTTTGTACACTTATGCACATTTTTTTCCAGGTGGAGCTCACTGTATCTTTCTTATCTTTGAAAAAAAGGGAAGGGTGGACAGCAATTGAGGAAGACTCAACATCAGACTCTCACCTGTACAGACATGCACACACTTTGCTCATGCAAATACACGCACAGGAAGAAGTTGGTTATATTGGTACATGACTCTAATCCCAGCACTTAGGAGATAGTGGCAAGTGGGTCAAGAGCTTAGGCCAGCCTCAGCTACATAACAAATTTAAGGGCAGCCTGGGCTACATGAGATCTCATTTCCACGCTGGGCATGGTGGCATACTCCTGTAATCACAGCATTCAACAGGCAGAGATGGCAAATCTGTGAGTTTGAGACCAACCTGGTCTACATAGGGAATTCTAAATTATCCAGGGCTGCATAGTATAAAACCCTGTCTCAAAAAGAAAAAAAAAGATGTTTCCAAAAGTTTAAAAAAATAAAAAATGAAAAGCTAGCCGAGCATGGTGGCACTTGCATTTAATCCCAACACTTAGGAGGCAGAGGTAGGTGGGTCAGTGTGAGTTAGAGGCCAACCTGGTGTACATAGAGTGAGTTCTAGGCCATCTGGGGCTACAGGAAATACCCTGTGTCAAAAAAACAAAGGCAAGCTGGGCCTGGTTGAGGCAGCTGTTGAATTTCACTGAGTTCAAAGCCAACCTGGTCTACAGAGCAAGTTCCAAGGCAGCCAGGACTACATAGTAAGATCCTGTCTCAAAATAATAATAGTAATTAAAATGTAGACATGGTAGCACACACCTTTAATCTAAATACTTGGGAAGCGGAGACAGGCAGCTCTTTTAACAGTTTGAGGCCAGCCTGGTCTACATAGAGAGTTCTAGCCCAACCACGGGTTGGAGAGATGGCTCAGCAATTAAGAGCACTGGCTACTCTTGCTGAGGACCCAGGTTCAGTTCCCAGTACTGACATGGTAGCTAATAACTGTAACTCCAGTTCCAGGGGAATCTATTGCCCTCTTCTGACCTCTGCAGGCATTGCATGAACACAGTGAACTTACATATATGCAGGCAATACATTCATATACATAAAATAAAAATAATATTTTTTTTAAATCCCACTAGATATGGTAGTGCATGCTTGTAATCTCAGTGCTTGGGAGGCAGAGACATGAGAATTGTAGAAAGTTCAAGGCCAACCTGGTCTACTTAGCAAGTTCCAGGCTACCTAGGGCTGCATAGTAAGACCCTGCCTCAGGCGGGGAAAAAAAAAGAAAGAAAGAAAAAGACTTAAGCTGGGAGTACAGTGTCCCTAGGATGGACAGCCTCAAGGGCATTCTCTTCCACACTCAGCCCCACTCCCCGCAACACAGCAACTGTAGCTGTAGAGACCTCTTGAGATGGACTTGGGTAGCTGCTGCTTAGGATGCTTGAGTTGACCCCAGCCCCTCATCCCTTACTGCTTTGAACACTTTTGTTGTGGAATTCCTTGCCTTGGATATTCCCAAGTTTTGTAATTGCCATTTCTCCTCTACCATGTCACCATTGAAAACTTTGTTCAAAATCTCAAGTGTCTTTGTTTGTGTTTTGCTTTGCTTTTGAGGCAAGGTCTGTCTCTGTAGCCCAAGATGGCCTAAAACTCACTAAATAGAATTGTGTCAGTTCTTCCTGTTTCAACCTCCTAAGTATGCAGGCATGAGCCACTATGCCCAGCTTCAGTGTTAGTTCTTTTTATTTGTTTATTGGTGCTGGGGGTGAAACCCCCACGTGCTAAGCTCCTGTTCTGCTACTGAGTTGTACTCCCAGCCTTGCTTTTTAAGAAAGAGCAGACAGAAAAGAAAACAAGGTGAGCCCCGTGCTGTCTCCCAGGACTCCCACTGCTGTCACTGTTTGGCTGTCCACTTTGTCATCCTTAGGAATGCCTCTGCTCATCCTGTGACCCCTCCTCACTGCCCTTGTTCTTTCTGACCCAGGAACAAGATCACCATGATCGCTGAGCCTCTTGAGAAGGGCCTTGCTGAGGACATAGAGAACGAAGTGGTCCAGATCACCTGGAACAGGTTAGAACAGGCTCTGCTTCCAGGGCTAACACTACAGCTTCTTTGCCTGGTGTGTAATACCACACATCCTCCTGGGAAGCATGTAGCCCCTTTGCTGTTGTCCTGGAGGTGGTATGTGTAGAGTGAGGTCATTGTCCCCCAGAAAGGGAAGATCCATGGCCCCAGGAGCCAGTTTCTCTTCTTTTCCCCAGGAAGAAGCTGGGAGAATTCTTCCAAACCAAGTACGACTGGGATCTGCTAGCTGCCCGTTCTATCTGGGCCTTTGGCCCTGATGCCACAGGCCCCAACATCCTGGTGGATGATACGTTGCCTTCGGAGGTAGAGTGAACCAGTGGGAGCCATGTAGCAGTGTGTTAGCCCTTGAGTGAAGAACCTACAAAATACTCTTTTCTCCAAAGACTTTTTGTGTCCCCTGGTGATAGAGTGGCCCCTCACAGCCCCACTTCTTTTCTCCTCCCTCCAAACCTGTTAGCTATTTCCAGGGGACTGCTAAGGGGCCCTCATGTTTCTGCGCAGGTGGACAAGGCTCTCCTCGGCTCAGTGAAGGACAGCATCGTTCAAGGTTTCCAGTGGGGAACCAGGGAGGGGCCCCTCTGTGATGAGTGTAAGTCCAGTGGCACCTCCCAGCCCCATTCCCAGGGCCCTTGCATCCAGCTACATGAGGTCATGAAGTGAGGATAAGTTCCTTATCTTTCAGACCCAGCAGAAGAAACTTGGGATGCACTGGGTTATCCCAGTCTTAGGCCAGCCTCCTTCCTCTCTGCTCCCTCCCTTTCGCAGTGCCATCATTAGGTTCAACTTGAAATGAAGTCATTTCTACACTGACATTCACTCTCGATTCCTAAGTTGAATCTTTGGCTGTGTTAAGAGAAATACTACAAGAATGATGATTAGAGTGGTTTATTGACCCAGGTTGGACCGGCTAGATGTGCAATTTCTAGAGCATAGTTATAATTGCCCTCCACCCCCCAAAAAAATCTTTAGAGGTAACACATAAGATTGTAGGAAAGTTCCACCTCAGAGCATGGCCTGAAGTAAATGCTAAGAACATGTTTAACTGCTGATCTCTTTGCTACTGGCCTTGCTGATCTGATTAGGACAGCCACCTCTGGTGTGACTTTTGTGCCATATCTTCTGTGGTGGCAAGGTACTCTGCTGCTCTATCGTGGCCCTGTGACTCGCCCCAGCTCTCTTCACTCAGTTCTCCTGTCTCCTTTTCAGTGATTCGGAATGTCAAGTTTAAGATCCTGGACGCAGTGGTTGCCCAGGAGCCCCTCCACCGGGGAGGTGGCCAGATCATCCCAACAGCCAGGAGGGTAGTCTACTCTGCCTTCCTCATGGTAAGAGTTGAGTTGTTGGGACTGGTCTTTCCTCGACAGATTAAGGGGAGGACCAGGCAGAAGCCACAGAAGGACCCAAAAGGTCTGGAGACCCTTTATTCTCATTCTTCAACCTTGCCATAGCATAGCCCTTTCTCATTCTGTTTGCAGGCCACACCTCGTCTGATGGAGCCTTACTACTTTGTAGAGGTCCAGGCCCCTGCAGATTGTGTGTCTGCTGTTTACACTGTCCTGGCTAGGCGCAGGTGAGTAGCCCAGGGTATTAGGATTCTGAGAACAAGAATCTCCTTGGCTGCTGGGGGTGGGGAAGTGGCTTAGCCTTCCTACCCTCCACTCCAAAAGCCAACTGAGCTTGTTTTCCACAGGAAGTAGGAGAGAACTAAGTCCTAGCTTTACCACAGTGATAGTTGAGGTATCTCCTTAGCTCCTGGGGCAAGTGCTACTGCAAAGCTGTAGTGGGGCTGTTGGTGAAGTCCCATTGTATCAGTGTCCATACCGTTGTCTCCTGCCCAGAGGTGACTGCTTCTGTGTCTTCTTAGAGCCCCAAGCCCATTCTCTTTGTAGAACCTGTTACAGTTCTTTGATGTTAGCTGGGCTAGTATACATGGAGGAGCTGCAGAAGCCACATTGCTCCTTGCCTTTTGGCCTGTATACAACTAGGACCTCAACTTTTTGTTTTTCTCAGGGGGCATGTGACTCAGGATGCACCCATCCCAGGCTCCCCTCTGTACACCATCAAAGCTTTCATTCCAGCCATCGACTCTTTCGGCTTTGAGACTGATCTCCGCACTCATACTCAGGGACAGGCCTTTTCTCTATCTGTCTTCCACCATTGGCAGGTGAGGAAACCTTTTGGCCTTCTACGGTAAGACTGACCTATTTCTGGCCAGTTACCCTTCCATACCCCTAAGAGAGATGTTCCAACATCCTAGAGAAGAGTCCTGCATCTGGGCCTGAATCCTCAGGGAAGCTGTTTGAACTGCCTTAAACCTCTTGGCCTTTCAGATTGTCCCTGGTGATCCTTTGGACAAGAGCATTGTCATCCGCCCCTTGGAGCCACAGCCAGCTCCTCACCTGGCCCGGGAGTTCATGATCAAAACACGACGGAGGAAGGTAGGTGTCCTTACAGGCATTGCCATCCCTCAACCCTCATGGTCTCCACAGGCATTGGTGTTTTCATTTCTTTTTTTGGATCCTTTTCCTAAAAGTAGTTTACTACTGTTTGGAACACTATACTCTGTATTCCTCAGGCAACCAGATCTAGGGCCCAAAGGGAACTAACAGTACCCTCAAGGCACAGCACCACTAGTCTGCACCAGCCTTCTTTCCCATCAAGCACAGGTCTTAGATGCCTCCCAGTTAGTACCCCCTCACATGGAGGTCACCCTTGCATTTGACCCCTGTTGTCCACAGGGCCTGAGTGAAGATGTGAGCATCAGCAAGTTCTTCGATGATCCTATGTTGCTGGAGCTTGCCAAACAGGATGTTGTGCTCAATTACCCCATGTGAATGCAGAGGGCTGGCAACTCCTGCTCTCTGTGTAGACTACAGCCCTGGACTCGCTGGGACCCATGTGATTGGGCTTTCATGCTGTATCTGGGAACTGCTGTGGTGCCATCTTGAACAACCCAAGAGCCTCCAACTCAGTGAGGAAGGGGTGTCTGGCCTCCTGGTTCCTTCTGTGGCCTCTGTCTGGCTCCATTCCCAAGGAACAGAGAGAAGCTTGGACCCAGGGAAAAAAGAATGAGAACAGCATGAAAATGTTTAACCCCAAGGGGCCTGTCCTCAGGATTTACATGGAATTTTATTTCTTAAAGTTCAGCCTTAGCCATGGTTTGTAAATGAACAGAACATTCTGACCTATGCCTTGGTCTGCTTTCTTTCCATCCCCCTCATTCCCCCACCCCCTACAGCCTGTCTAATCTGAGCACTTATATTCTGGGTATGTGATCTCCCATGAGGCATCACTGCCTCTGCTCCCAGCTGTAGCCTCCTTCCTGCCTGGGTCTCCAGGGAAGCAGCCTGTGGTGGAAAGAATGCCTATGTCTGATTTGGTGTTCCCATGAGCCTCAGGTTCCCTTCCCTACCCCCCACACTCCCACCCAGGCTGCTTCTCAGTGGACCTGAGGTGGTATAGGAGTTGCTGGGACCCTGGGATCCAAGGTCAGTTCTCCTCCCAAGAGACTGCTATACCTTGTATCTTTCTGACTCTTGAGTTAGGGGCCAGAACCTTTTAGTTAGCATACGTTATATTGGGTCCTCCCACCAGCCACCACAGTTCCCTTTCTGTGCTCTGCCCTTGAGCAAGACACTTGACTTTCCTCAGCATGGCTTTATTAGGCACATTGGGGAGACAGATGGGGGATGGGCTGCCCTGCTACCCCAGGAGTTCTACTTCTCAGCATCCTGTGATGTCCTCTTGATGTAATCTTTGTACATTGTGTACACAGCACCTGCACAAGGGAGGAGACATGCCCCTTGGCATCTGATCCCTACACTCTTCCTCCCTGATTCTCCCAGGTGTCCCAAAGGCTCCTTTGAGCCTTTCCCTTGAGAACTCCGCTTCCCTGCTCATCTTTCTGCCCCAGGTCCCAGCAGCTGCTCCAAGTATCCAAGCACACAGCCTGGAGGGAGCAACTGAGTAGACAGTTCCCAAGCATTTTGACATATTCTGTCAAGTGGGCTAGTCAGAGATAGTTATGTTATTCATGGAGAAACAGGCTCAGTGAAAGGGACTGGCCACAGTCACAGCTAGCAAGTAGCAACTTCTTGATTCAGAGAGGATGAGAAATCCAGCTTACATTCTGCTCTGTGATTGTTCTCATCTCTGGGGCAAACTCATAAATAGGCTGTGGCTATCCCATCAGCCAGGGACAGGTAACCAGTGGGGAACCTTGAACAGGCCTCACTGGGGGGGTTCATGAAGGAACTGATATGAATGCTAGTATGGGGAACAGGGACTTGATTCATAACTCCCTTTAATTGAGGATCACAGGCTGCCCGGTCAGTTTTGTCCTTGTTCTCCCTGTACACCCTCTCCCCCTACCAAGCTGCTTACCGAGCATAATGGCACCCACAGCACAAGCCTGCGCTGCCACTCGGGTGTGGATCAGATGTATGGACAACTTGGTAGAACCTCGAGCCTTCAGCCGGTAAATCCTATAGGCTGCCACCACCAGGCAACCTCCTACACCTGTGGACAAAGAATGGGATCTCTGGGCCTATGTCCATCCCAGGCTGCCCCTGCCTAGTGAGTGATACCTCTCTTGGCAGAGTATGTTGGACACCTGGATAGGCAGCTTTTCATGCACCAAGCATTTGGATATTGAACTGTTTGCCCTTGGTGGTGTTTTCAAAGGGCCTGTGAGCCTCTAATGATGCCCCTTCCCCATATTCTGATAGTCTATCATGACTACACCCCTACCTTAGCTTCTCCAACCGCTCTTGGCACCTACCTCTTAGTTATAGGCATTTTCCTACTCTAGGGCCCTTAAGGGAAATTCTGGGGCAATCCCAAGTTGCAATAAAGAGATGAGCTCACTGAGAGGCCTCCATCCCACTTCTCTTCCTCCACTCACCTATAGGAACCAGTGGAGACTCCCTGGTCTTCCTTAGGAACCTTTCAGACAGGTTGTCTTCACCTTCAGGTGGCTCCCACCAGCCCTTGTTAGCAGACATGATCCTGGATCCAGATGTTAGCAGCTGGGGCTACCTAGGCTTCAGCACAGCCCTGGAAGAAGGCAGCTCAAAATAAAAACTAATTTTCAGTCTAGAGTGGGGGGAGGAAAAAAAAAAGGTTAGCTGCTAGGACCCTCTTACCATTGCTCAGCACAGCCTCCACTTGGAAAGATGTCTCTCCCAGGTGTCCTGTCTCAGGAATCTGGGCCACTAGTGGCCACTTTCTTCATGTCCACCCTGACATCCGCCTCTTCCCTAGTTCATTCTGACTTTACTGTTCTCTGCTTCCTGCTCTCTATTTGTAACCCTATGGGTGTAGTCCTTGTTCCAAGAAAAACAGCTGGAAAAATCCATGGAGGGAACTGGGAAGAACAGTCCTTGGAACTTGGGGCCTCCTTTGGTCTTGGATCTGTTGACAGTTGTTCCTAAGGGAGCTCCAGAGCAAGATCTGGCCCTGGGGAGCCAAAGCCAATCCAGACAGACAGAGCACCATTTACCAAAACACGAGGCAGATTGAAATGAGATGATAGATTTTGCACCCTAATACTAAAAGAACAAATCCTGGTCATCTAGCTGGTCCCCACCCTGCTACATCTGTCCTATCCTGAAACCTCTACTGATCTGCTTGTGAACCTTGTAAATGTTTATTCAGAAGCTAGATAGAATCCTAGTCCTCAGGACCAATTCTGCCAGCAGGATGCCTTCTAAGTCCAAGCACAAGACAAATACTCTGCCTGAGTCAACTCTTCTTGGTGGCCCATGGATCTTCAGTGTGCCTATGCTTACCCTAAGAGAGATGGCTAGAAAATGGAGAGTAGCAGCTGGGCCAGGACTCAGCATCTGCTTCTTTGATTCAGTCAAGAGCTGATGCCGGAGCTGTCACTATGGGGTCAGAGAAGCAGTGACTTGGGCTTTATGGAGACTTTGAAGTCAAGAAAGAGGGGAGGAGAGAGAACACAGCATCAGTCTTAACCCCCCATCTGCTGAGCTCCAGATGGTAGAAAGTAAGGTTATACAGATGTAAGAGCGCCCTTAACTGATGGGAACCCATTTCCCCTGCACACGTGTGGCTGCTGGTAGAGATCTGAAAGAAGCAAAGATAGAGCTCCTGGGTCCTTCCCACATTAAGCTCTCTGAAATATTCTTATGAGCAATGTCAGAAGTAAGTAAAATACCACAGTTGTAAGAGACAGGCTTTCTGGTCTTTGTCTTCTGGACAGGCCTGGTGACACCTTTAACCCCAGTACTCGGGAGGCAGAGGCAGGTGGATCTCTGTGAGCTCAAGGCTAACCCAGTCTGCATAATGAATTCCAGGCCAACCAGAGCTCTGTCTCAAAAAATATTAAATAAAAGGGGGCTGAGGCGTATACCTCAGTGGTATTTGCCTAGCAAGTGGGAAGCCCAAAGTTCAGCCTCTGTGTGTATGCATGTGGGGGAGTGCCTCTGGATCAGGGAGGTTTTTAAAAATTTATGTGCATGAGTGCTTTGCCTGCATGTATGCAAGTGCTCCATACGTGTGCAGTGCCCAAGGAGGCCAAAAGATGGCATCAGGTCCCCTGGAATTGGAGTTATAGATGGTTAGCCATCATGTGGGTGCTGGGAACCGAACTCAGGTCCTCTGAAAGAGCAGCCAGTGCTCTTATCTGCTGAGATCTCCAGCTCCTGGATCAGGGAATTTTATCCAGAAATTTGAGACAACTGAGATGATTGCTTACTCAGGTTTCATGACCATGACCCAATGATCTGAAGCTAGTGCCATTCTGTACCAGGTATTTGTAGTTCAGACCTGTCAACAGATGACAGAAACTGAGCTTCAGAGAAGCCAAATGACTTGTCCAAGGATACACAGCTAGTAAATGGTGGTGTCATCATCTGTCCTAAGTCTGGCTGGCTCAGGGGGCTGGCCAAGTTGAAACCCTTTCTAGATTAATATTCTGGCCTCCTTGACCAAGAAGAAAAGGCTCTTGCTAAGCCAATGGGACAGATCAGGATGCACTGTGTGTGTGTGTGTGTGTGTGTGTGTGTGTGTGTGTGTGTGTGTAATGCACACAGGCATTACTCTCAGCCTCTGTGTCTGTGTGTTCGTGTGTGTGTGTGTGTGTGTGTGTGTGTGTGTGTGTGCGCGTGTGCACGCGCGCGCACGTGTTCCCCAAAGGGATCTTTTCAGCACTGGAAATTTGTCTAGCAGCTGATATCCTTCTTTTCTCTCCCTAACACTAGTTGCTCTATGAACAGACTCAGGGTCACAGCAACTCCCCAGGGCATTCACATATCCCCCAGTGTCCATGAGAACACTCCTCTCTGCCGTTCACACACACTCCTGTGCTGCTTCTCCAGGTCCCCACGGTGGCCTGAATTCTCAAGAGATAGATGGTATATGCTCTCCTAATTTAGGATACAGGAGGGGGGTTGGAAATGACTGGATGAGACAGGAAATCAGGATCAACTTCAAAGCCTCTAAAGAACAGGGCCTGGAGAGATGTCTCAGCAGTTAAAAGTATTTGCTGCTTTTGCAGATGACCTGGGTTCAATTCCAGTCACCCACAAGGGATCTTATGCCCTCTTCTATGCACCAAGAACATGATTGGTTCACAAACATACATGCAGACACTCAATACATACATAGAAAATAAAAATCTTGAAAGAAAAGAACAGGCCAAACTACAGAGAGCCAGATTCAGCTTTCTCCCTATTGAGATATGTTTGCCCGGGCTGGAGAGCTGGCTCAACCGTTAAAGGCTTGGGCTCACAACCATAAAAGACGAGATATATTTGCCCACCCACATTTCAGCCCAGATGTCTTGGTTTGTTTTCAGTTGTGACAAAAACACTGACCAAAACCATCAAGGGAAGTCAAGGCAGGCACTCGGCAGGAACCTGGAACACAGACCATAGAGGAACGCTGCTTACTGGCTTGCTCCTCCGGCCTGTGCTCAGCTTTCTTTCTTTGGTCTTTTTGAGACAGGGTCTCCCTGTAGCCCTAGCTGCCTTCACTATGAACTCACTACATAGACCAGGCTGGCCTTGAATTCACAGAGATCCTCCTGCCTCTGCCTCTTGAGTGCTGGGATTAAAGGTGTGTGCCACCATGTCCAGCCTTCAGCCTGCTGTCTTATATCACCTGCCCAGGGGTGGCACTGCCCACAGTGGGTGGGGGCAGAGCCCTCCCACATCACTCAACAATCAAGAAAATGCCCCACAGACATGGCCACAGGCCAATCCAATGGAGACAATTTGTCAATAGAGGCTCCCTCTACCCAGTTTTGTCAACTTGACAAAAGACGCTATCCAACACACCAGAGTTGAGAAAAGAAGTCAGTGTGATATTCAGTGTCTTCTGTGGGCCAAGTGGTTAAGTGCTCTCTGTAGGTATGTTTGTCATGCTATGGATCAAACCCAGGGCATTATGCATGCTAGGCAGGTGCTTTGCCCTATCCCTATGTAGGTCATTTAATTCTCACAATAACTATGGTGTAGGTATGTTAACCATCCTGGCAGGAAAGGAGATATTTATTATTGTTGAAATTTTATTATTAGCTGGGCGTGGTGGTGCACACCTTTAATCCCAGCAGAGGCAGAGGCAGAGGCAGGCGGATCTCTGTGAGTTCAAGGCAAACCTGGTCTACATAGTTCCAGGACAGCTGGGGCTACAGGGAAACCCTGTCTCAAAAAGACCAAAAAAAAAAAAAAAATTATTGTTGGGGCTGGAGAGATGGCTCAGAGGTTAAGAGCTCTCGTTGCTCTTGCAGAGGACCTGAATTTGATTCCCAGCACCCACATGGCAGCTAACAACTGTCCATAACTCCAGTTCCAAGGGATTAGACACCCTCTTCTGACCTACCTACATGCAAGCAGTACACTTATGCACATTAAATAAAAATAAAATATTTTTTTAAAAAATTTAATTGTGTGTGATGTATGTGTGGCCATGCACATATCACAGCACATGTGTGGAGGTCAGAAAGTTGGTTCTCTTCTACTTTTCACGTGGGTTCTGGGGATGAAACAGGTTGTCCAGCTCAACAAAAAGCACTTTCACTTGCTGAGCCATCTCTCAGGTCCAAAAGAGATATTTTAGGGAGGCAAGGCTGGGGAGATGGCTCAGTGGATAAAGCACTTTCTGTGCAAATGTGAAGACCGGAGTTTGGTGTTCATATATGCCAGTACCTGGGACACTCAAAATCAACCATTGGTCATATATGCCAGTACCTGGGACACTCAAAATCAACCATTGGCTTTCACATGCACATGCACACACACCTGCATAGGTGCACCCCCAAACACATTTGAACACAACATACACAAAGAGAAAGATGAGCTGTTCCCTTTGGCTATTGAACAATAAACTCCAAAGAATTAAAATTTCCCCCAAGAATCCCATGCTAGAGGAAAGGAAGACCTAAAGCCCTGGCTCTAGTCAGAGGAGGTACTTGCTCTTAGGAAGAGATTTCATGTAGTTCTGACAATTTATTTGAACACAGTACAGACCAGACCTAACAGAAAGTGACAGGTGTGTGATGGGCAGGACCACACCTTAACCAGGACTGCTTGATGATGCATATCTTGCCCTCTACTCAAACCTAAGCCTCCTGTCAGTACACAAAGACAGTTGTAGGTGTCAGTGGACCCTTTATTTGTTCCTCTTCTCAGTGTGGCCACATTGGATAAATTTCCTTTCTCTGCCTTTACCATTATTCATCTCTATCATTGGTATATCAGGATGGGTGGCTGAGCCTAGCTTGTTGGGGCTGCCAGTGCCCAGGCTGTCACCCTAAAAACTCTGGGACAAATACTATTATTATCTCCATTTCACAGATGGAAAACTGAGGTTCAGTTAAATGTCTTACACCAAGCCAAGTGTGGTGGTGCACTCCTTTAATGCCAGCATTCAGTAGGCAGAGGCAGGTGAATGGAAATCAAGACCAGCCTGATCTACATAGCAAGTTCCAGGCCAGCTGGAGCTACAGCGAGACCCTGTTGCAAAAAACAATAACAACAACAAAATAAACAATGAACAAAACATCTTGAGCAAAGTTACAGACTGTGATAGAGAAAAAATGACCAAATTTCTAACCATTCCTAAAATCAAATTCTACTATTCAGGACTAACTTAGAATAATGTACATAAACTGGAGAGGGAGTTTTGAGATAGAAAAAATAAAATTTCTTTTTTATTTTAAAAACTTCTGAAGAGGGCTGGACAGTGGTTCAGTTGGGCAGTTTGTCTAGCATTCTTGAGGCTCTGGGTTCAATCCCCAGCACTACAAAGGAAAAAAAAAAAAGACAGTAACTAAAACTTCAAGGAACAAATTTCTAGTGTCCTGTTTTAGTAAACAGATAAGATAAAATTACGATAGCATCATTTTTGTTAATATGCCAAATCTTTAATAATTGTTTCTATTTAAGCACTTCTATGTTAGTAATTTGCTTACTAAACTTTTCTTCCAAAATAGGCCACATTAATAGAAATTCTGGCTTAGAGGAGTCTTAATGATACAGATAGCCTCAGCGTACAGGTCAGCGTCAGATGTGGAATTAATTGGCCGATACACCACACAGCTCTAATATTTGGTTATGTAGTCTTTGGGTTGCCATCCTCCCTGTAGAGATAGCCAGATGATTGTTCCAAGGGTTAAAGGGGATGATGGTTAGAATTCCCCAGTGCATTGCCTGCTCCTCTTCCTCCAGAATGGACTAGTGGCAGGAAATGAATAGCAGGCTGCCAAGTCCCTGACAACAAACACATAGGAAGGTTACCATGGTCATTGTGATCCCAAATTCACCACACCCTTTCTCTTCCTGTCCCACCTCACCCTAACTGGAAGCTTCAAGGATGTTCTCCCCGTCAGGTTGAAGTGGGAAGGGTTGGGGAGAAGGGGATAGCATCTTAAAGCTCTGCATACAATCTAAGGCACAGCTGTGCTATATAGCCCAAGGGAGCTGAGTGACCACATAGGGCAGGGGAGTGCCTTGAGCCATTAGCTGTGAGTGAGGGGACGATGAGAATGAACTAGACAAGAAAGGATGCTCCCAGCTGGGGCTGGAAAGGGATCAGAGTGGAAGGACTGGAGAAGTCACAGGAGAAAAAAAACATTTAGTCTATATAGAGGTGTCTGGGGGATTTGAGAGGCAAAAAGTAGAGTAACAGGAAGAAAAGGCCAGAAGACATTTCCAGACGAAGTGTCTAGGTTGAGGTAGCCCCTAGGAGGTGCCTGGGGCAGGGAAACTGAAATACCCTGTCTCCTTTAGAAATAGGAACAAGGTTCTAAAGACCTTGCAGCATTTGTCAAAGGACATCCCCAAGAGAAACAGGCATACAGCCAGGAAAGTGCCTTTGGTATTTTCCAGAGGAGACTCTTCACATATTTTAAACAGATTTTAAGAGGACATGAATAGAGCTAGGCCTGGTGATGTGTGCCTGTAGTACCAACTCAGGGGTTGAGGCAGGAAGTTCATTTGACCCCAGACGTTCAAAACCAGTCTAGGAGCCTGGCATGGTGGTGCATGCCATTAATCCCAGCACTTTGGAGGTAGAGACAGGCAAATCTCTGTGAGATAGAGGCTAGTCTGGTGTACATAGCAAGTTCTAGGTCAGCTGGGGCTACAGGAGACCCTGTCTCAAAAAAAAAAAAAAACTTTTAAAAAGCCAAGTATGTGTGGTGGGGAGTCGGGGGCGGGGGTAGAAGTAAGAGTTCAAACAGCTGACAGAGTGGACTACTGAACCTAAGGCTTCCAGGCATTCAGAAACTAGGCACTTTACCCAAGGCCAGTCCTGGGCCATAGCACTATTGTTTGAGTTATTTTTCTGTTGCTGTGATAAAACACCATGATCAAAACCAGACTTGGGCAGGAGAGGGTTTATTTGGCTTACACGTTCCCATCATAGTCTATCACTGAGAGAAACCAGGGCAGGAATTCATGCAGGTGCCTAGAGGCAGGCACTGAAGCAGAAATCTTGAATGCTGCTTACTAGCTTGCTAATCCTGGTTTTCTTAGCTACTTTTTAAACATTCATTATTTTTATTTTTTACGTGTATGAGTGTATTGCCTGCATGTGTGTAAGTGCACCCATGTTGTGAAATGCCTACAGAGATCAGAAGAAGGCATCTGAACCCCTGGAACTGGAGTTACAGACAGTTGTTAGCTGTCATGTGGGTGCTGGGAATTGAACCTAGGCCATCTGCAAGAGCAATCAGTGCTCTTAACTGCTGAGCCATCTTTCCAGCCCCAGCAACTTTTCTTCTACAACTCAGGCCCACCTGCCCAGGGCTGGCACTGCCCACACTGGGCTGGACCCTCCTAAATCAATTAACAATCAAGAAAATGCCTTACAGACATCCCCTCAGGTCAGTCTGATGGAGGAAATTCCTCAAGTGAGAGTCTCTCTTCCCAAATGGCTCTAGTTGAAAAAAAAAAAAAACCTAACCAGCACAGACTGGCTGTGATGGCGCACACCTTTAATCCCAGCACTTGGGAGGCAGAGGCAGACAGATCTCTGTGAATTACAGGCCAGCCTGGTCTACATATTGAGTTCCAGGCCAGTGGGGGCTACAGGAAGTCCCTGTCTCAAATAAACCAACAACTCCAAACCAAAAACTAACCAGTACCACTGCATTCTGGGCTTGACCATGGTGGTGCATGCCATTAATCTCAGCATTTTGGAGGTAGAGACAGGCAAATCTCTGTGAGATAGAGGCTAGTCTGGTGTACATAGCAGGTTCTAGGTCAGCTGGGGCTACAGGAGACCCTGTCTCAAAAAAATACTTTTTTAAAAAGCCAAGTATGTATGGTGGGGAGTGGGGGGATAGAAGTAAGAGTTCAAACAGCTGACAGAGTGGACTACTGAACCTAGGGCTGAACAGAACAGGTATTCTTAAATCTTATCCATCCCTAACTCCTAAATAAACTACACTTATCCCTTATTCTCCCAAGAAAACTTGCCTTTACTTTAAACTCTAACATTGACACACAAGAATCTATAAACAGGGCCCTGGGACACACCTAGTGGGAGTCAGCTACTGTTCCTTCTATACTATATGACTTGTGTTACCGACTCAAAAAACTTCAGACAAGACTCCAATTCAGCTAACATCCCTGTAGGCAAAGACAGGAAGAAATAGTATAATGGACCCTGTAAATTAATCGAAACTTTGGGGATTAGTGGAGGAGGGAGGTTTGAGCTGCTAACACCCTTCTCTCAGGTAGAAGAGGAATCCAGAACTTCCTTAGAAATTCTTTCTTCCTATCCAGGCTGGGCCAGGCAGGACTCCAGCTTGCCAACAGAGGACACTCTCAAGTGCTCAGTGCCTTTGCACCATCCTCCAAGACAGAGGAATCTGCTCTGAGTTTACTAGTCAAGTGGAGACCCTGGAAAATATGTAATGGAAATAGTGACACACTGCAGTCTTCCTACTGACCCTACTGTTCCCAAACCACAGAGCCCCAGGGTTACTTTCACATTCTCAAATTGGGTTTTGATCCTTTCTTGCTGGGCCCCATGTGAATAAGAAGTGATGTGGTTCTCATAGCATAGGGCTCTGCCCCTCCCTGGCAGAGCCTGCAACCCAGACCTATTTCCTCATTTGAAACTTGGGTCTCTCTCTCTCTCTCTCTCTCTCTCTCTCTCTCTCTCTCTCTCTCGGCTGTCTTTTTGTTCTAAGAATGGTAAGCTTTTATTCAGTCATTTCGCACAGTACGTGTTAGGCACTGAACTCAGTTCTACAAGCTAGGTCTGTGTTCCTGCCTTCTATATTCAACAGGCACCTTGCATTCTCCAGATCTCAGGAAATGCTTGGGGACAAGAGCTTCCAGCTACATTTCCCCCACCTGTAATGGGATTAAACATGGTACCAGCCAGCAAAGTGATTGAGGAGAGAAAAGAGAGTAGGGGATAGGGGACAGGAATGACAGACATGTCATTGTCTTTTTTTAAAAAAAAAAAAAACTATCCATAGGTAAACAACCTATCTTCCTTGGATCTTACTTTTTAAAATATTTTTATTATTTTTATTTTATGTGTATGAGTATATTGCCTGCATGTATGTGAGTGCACTCGTGTTGTGCAATGCTGCGGAGGTCAGCAGAGGGCTTCAGATTCCCCTGGAACTGGAGTTAAGGACGGTTCGTAGCCGCCATGTGGGTGCTGGGAATCGAACTGTGATCCTCTGCAAGTCAGTACTCTTAACCACTGGATCCTATTTTTACTATCTTTAAAAAGTTGCTCTGAGCCTGGCATAATGCACTCCTGTAATTCTAGTACCTAGGAGGCTGAGGCAGGAGATCACAATTTCTAGACTAGCCAAGGGCTGGGGGGGGGGGCTGGAGAGTTGGCTCAGTGGTTAAGAGCCAACTTGGACTTATGGACTCATGGACTGCTCTTGCAGAGGACTGGGGTTCGAGTCCCAGCACCCACATGGCAGCTAACAAGTGTCCATAAGTCCAGTTCCAGGGGATCCAACGCCCTCTTCTGACACAGGTGTACTTACATACATGCAGGTACTACATTCATACACATTAAAAAAACCAAAACAACAACAACAAAAACACCCAAGGGCTGGGCTGGGGCTGTAGATTAATTAGCAGAGTGCTTGCCTAGAAAGTATGAAGCCCTGGGCTTGATCCCCAGCTATACATCTGTAATCCCAGCACTACAGAGGTAGTAGCAGGAGGATCAGAAGTTCAAGGTCCTCCTTGACTACACAGTGAACTCAAGGCTAACCTGGACTACAGGAAACCATCTTTTTTTTTTTTTTTGTCTTTTTGAAGCAGGGTCTCCCTGTAGCCCCAGCTGCCCTGGAACTCACTATGTAGACCAGTCTGGCCTTGAACTCACATAGATCCGCCTACCTCTGCCTCCCAAGTGCTGGGACTACAGGCATGCATCACCACGCCCGGCTAGGAAACCATCTTTAAAAAAGAAACCCAGGGGACTGGAGTGATGGCTCAGCGGTTAAGAACACTGGTTGTTCTTGCAGAAGACCTGGGTTCGAATCCCAGCACCCACATGGTAGCTAACAACTGTCCGTAACTCCAGTCCCAGGGGATCTGACAGCCTCTTCTGACCTCCACAGGCATTGCACAACACGGATGCACTTACGTACATGCAGGCAATATATACATACACATAAAATAAAAATAAATAAAATTTAAAAAAAAGAAACCCAGGAGCTGGAGAGATAGCTCAGCAGTTAAGAGCACTGCTTTTGCAGAGGGCCTGGATTTGGTTCCCAGCACCCACATAGTGGCTAGCAATCATCCATAATTCCAGTTTCAAGGGTATCCGGCATCCTCTTCTGACCTCTGCAGGCACTGCATGACAGGGGTACATCTACCTACATGCAGGCAATACACTCATAGACATAAAATAAAAATAATAAAATATTTTTTAAAAAGCTCAGGGCTGGGATGTAGGTCAATGGTAGAGGCTTGGCTAGCATACAGAAGGCCCTGGATTTGATTTTCAGTACCAAGAAACACAAAAACAATCTACAGCTCAATCTACTAACTGAACACAGCTGTGTATTCAGCATTCCCATCAAACACAAAACAGAACTAGCCTCTTAAAAGCCTCAGTGTGTGCTCCTTTCTAGTAACTGTCCTGCCCACCAGGTAATTTTATCTTTATAGCAGCACATATTAGTTCTGCCTATTTTCACATTTTATGTAAATGGAAACTTTTATGGGATTGATTTCTCTAGTTTTTTTTTTTTTTAACGCCCTGCCATTGGGTGGAGGGGCTGCTGCTAAGAAACACATCTCTGACGACGGCCATGAGAACATAGACAGGTATTTTGTTCTCTCTTTATTTTTTTAAAGATTCGTTTCATTTTATGAGCGTTTTTCCTATATACGTAGGTACCCCTTTAAAAGTCAGTACCCACAGAAGACAGAAGAGGGTGTCAGATCCTCTGGAACCAGAGTTATCCAGGTCTTCTGCAAGAGCGGTCAGTGCTCTTAACTGCTGAGCCATCTCTCCAGCCCGTTCATTCATTCACTCACTCACTCATTCATTCATTCACTTATTGAGACAGGGTCTTCCTGTTGTAGCCCTAGCTGGCCTGGAACTCACTATGTAGACCAGGCTGACCTCCATCTCAGAGATCTGCCTGTCTCTGCTTCCCAAGTGCTGGAATTTATTCTTTTTAAAAAAAAAATTTTTTTTGGGTGGGCTAGAGAGATGGCTCAGCGATAAAGAACACTGGCTGTTCTTGCAAAAGACCTGGTTTTGGAATCCCAGCACCCACATGGCAGCTAGTAACTGTCCCTAACTTCAGTTCGAGATCCAATGGCCTCTTCTGTCCTCCACGGGCATTGCACGACATGGGTTCACTTACATACATGCAGGCAATGCACGCATACACATAAAAGATAATAAAAAATTATTTTTACGTGTTACTGCTGCTTGTATCTAAATGCATCCATGGGTGCAATGCCTGTGGAGGCCAGAAGAGGGCGTGGAATCTCCAGTAACGAGTTACAGAAGGTTGGTTGTTAGCCACCAAGTGGGTTCTGGGAACCAAACCCAGGTCATCTGCAAGAGCCCTTAGTGTTTAACTGCTGAGCCATCTCTCCAATCCCTCTTTGATTTTTAGAGAAAAGTCAGAAGCTAGGATTTAAATTTTGGAGTAATTCATAATTTGTAAAACATGGTGGCCAAACAAATCTTGTCAGGGGGCCAGTTGCCCAGCCCTTAAGTTCTGAACATGTGAATTAGCCCAGAGGGCTTGCGTTCAGGTGGAGAAGTTTGACCTGCAGCAAGTTATCTCACTTGTTAGTCTAATTTCTTCTTTGGCCTAAGACAAAATAAAAGCCTGTTCATGTGTAACTTGGGAATGTAGTTATTGGCGCTGAACAAAGTTCTCCTTTCCCGAGTCTTTAGTAAGCCTTCACCCGAGTGTTTAGGGGAAAATGTTCTGCAGAAAGCTTCTATTCAAAGAATTCCTGTCTGTGCAAATAACCTTCAAGTCTTCATTGAGATCCCGCTGGAATGCAAAGAGTTAAGAGGAAATGGCCTATTAGGGTCTTGCTCATCCCAGAAGTCCAGGACCTCAAAAACTATCTAGAAAGCCTGTAAAAGCCACGCAGCGACCAAACCAGCGTGGTTGGCCCAGAGGCCTCGGAGAGCAGAACCTAGAACAGCCATCAGCATCCGGCGATCTGCTGGACTAGAGCCCAGCACACAGCAGATAAGTCCGGGCAGGCTGCACCCACGCGCGATCCTCAGGTAAGGCGTGTCTTTATCCCGTTAAGTGGCCCGCTCACTGCTGGCGGGGGAACGGAGATTACACCCCGAGGAAAGCAACTGGCCCACTGCGAAGTCAGCTCCCCTCGGGCTCCCGGCACGTGCGGGTGGGTCCTCCCGCCACCGCGCCCCCTCCAAGTCCGGGACGGCCCGGGAGCGAGCGCGCGCGCGCAGGGCCGGCCGCCGAAAGTTGGCGCGGGCACAGCCGCTCCGGGCCGCCCCCTCCCACCCAGGCCCACGTGCTGCGGCGACCCCGCTCCCAGGCCGCG
>NW_008342393.1:1437947-1442918 GCF_000622305.1 Nannospalax galili | reverse complement strand
CCGCGTCCCGCCGCCCGCCCGCCCGGCGCGCCAGCCCTTTTGTCCCCAATTTGGGAGGGAAACGGCCCCGGGCAGCCGCGGCCGGGTGGCGTCGGCGCGCACTTGGCGGCCCCGCAGCTCCTCAGGGCGGTTGGGGGCGCAGGGCCGCCCAG
This sequence comes from Nannospalax galili, assembly GCF_000622305.1. Classification (NCBI taxonomy): domain Eukaryota; kingdom Metazoa; phylum Chordata; class Mammalia; order Rodentia; family Spalacidae; genus Nannospalax; species Nannospalax galili. The sequence continues at coordinate 1,442,766 of NW_008342393.1, read as the reverse complement.
CTCTGGGGGCGCTTGGCGGGCTGGTCTTTGTCTGGCGGCCGCGGCCGGCGCGGTCCATTCTCGCCCGGACGGCCGCCGCCCTCGGAGACTGGGTCGGAGGTTTGCGAAGTCCGGGAGGCAGGAGGCGGGAGAACCCAGCTCTCAAAGGATGCGTTTTCTTCCCTCGAAAGGACTTTTTCCTCGCTTCCTAAAACTTTGGAATTCGTGTGTTTTTCATTGTTCTCCGCTGAGTCTCCAAATTCAAAATTGAGAGGAGGCGCTGATGCTGTGTGAGTTTGGGCTTGAAAAGATTGACGTGACTGTCTTTAGGATGTGTTTCTTTCCTTTACGATTTGGGTTTGGGATTGCTGCTTCTTTGCCAAGTGGACGAGTTTGGTTTTATCCTTTGAAGACATTTTTGGTCCTCGAGAACTGGCAGTACCGATTTCATTGAGCTCACGCGTTATTTTGTTCTCGGCACGAAGTGAAATCGAGTAAATGGAGGTAGAGTAAATTCTGGATAAGTTACCTTGTGTCACAAGTCTGAAGTTAACTGTGTGTGGTGTGCACTTGTACAAGTGAATATATGTGAAAGGGCTGTAAAAACAAAGCTATATAAATGACAGATTTTAATTCTCTGGTAAGTAGAAAACAGTGTCTCCAGTACACTAATATCGGAGGAAAAGGATTGCTAATGAAGTTTTGGAGTCAAATCTTCCTCTCTATAGAGTTTAGGTATTTTTCAGAATGAGAATCAACAAAGAAAAAGAACTCCATAAACTTAATTGCTTGGCTCATGGCTAAAATCATTGTGAATTTTGGTTTTAAATTTGCAGATTTCTTTAGGGGAGTGGGCAGGAACTTATTTGCAGTTACTTTGAATTTCTTAAGAGTGGTGTAATGAATTCTGGGTAAAGGGACTTGTTAAACCTTAACGGCCAATTTGAGTGCAGTGTTGTAGGCAAAGGATGTTTCGTGGAGAATACGTAGGAATTATAAGTGATTTGTAATGATCTCTAACTGATGTGCTTTTTTTTTTTTTCAAAGCATTGCAAACATCCCTCTATTAACTTTCTAGGTTGTATAACTTCAGAATTAGTCTTCTGCTTGCTCTCCGTAGCCTACACTAGGCATTTAAAAGGAGAAGCAGAGTGGCTCCCACCTGTAGTCTCCATCACTCATGAGGCTAAAACAGAACTGACTGTTGAAGGCCAGTCTGAACTTCGTAGTAAGACTGTGTATGAAAAAGACAAAGCAAAAGAAAGCAAACAAGACCCTTCCCACCAGAAAGGAGCAAAGGATCTAGTATTTTCCTCTGTTCATTTCATGAAGATAGAATTGAGTTTTAAGCCTTTAGTACAAAGGATATAGGAAGTGAATGTATTTCCAGTGTAACAAACATAAGTAAATAATGTTATCCTTTACTAATTAGTTTTATGTTTGTATAAATCAGCCTTAGGGAAGGAATTCAAGATTCTAATTTTTATTAGCCCTTTCCCTCCCAGCTCCAGGCTTACCTGTCAAGCCAGTAATAGAGATCTTGGAATATGAAATGTGTAATTTAAATATAGAGCATCATCCTTTTAATAAATACATAGTGCTAATTTCATGTCTGATTCAGTGCAAAGTGATATGTTCCAAAAAATGGTTGATTTATTTGAGTTGAGTATGATGATGCACTCTATTAATCCCAAAGGCAGGCAGTCTTTGTGAGTTCAATGCCAGCCTGGTCTACATAATGAGTTCCAGGTCAGCTAGAGCTACAAAATGAGATCCTGTCCCAAAACAACAACAAATAGTTGATTTTTTTTTAAGCTCACATTTCAGTATTAAGAGATTGTGTATGTATATGTGCTTGTTTAATCTGTATAGCAGAGTGCAGCAAGAGTCGTTATTACTTTTGAACTCAGGCGGAGCACCTGTGGCTCCTATTGAGAATATTGATAAAATTTTGTGTAAAGAGTTTACTTTATAAGACCATTCCTTTGAGAACAGATATGAGAAGACAGGTTTTGGCTGTCATCTTTAACAATATTTAAACACAGTAAACAATTCTGGACTGCCACTATGCAGATAGTGTCAACAGCTGATTTTTAGACATGCTTCTACAGCTGATGAGTTTAGCTGAAGAAATCAGACTCTATAAGAACGTATCATCTTACTTTGTTAAACGTGAGCATTGCTATTCTCTACAACTCTCAAGAAATGGATGACAAGATTGAATTCTTGTATTACAAAGTCTGTTGTTGGCTGACAACACACCTTGGCAAAGTTTTATCTTTTAGACCTGTGGAATATGTTTACCCAAAGGGCTGTGCTACAACAGGATGATGAGCTCATTAAAGAAAGTGCTATACCTTTTGTTTTATTCTTTGAGGCAGGGTATCATTATATGGTACAGGTTGGCCTAGAACTTGCTGTGTAGCCCAGGCTGGCTTTGAATTTGAGCTCCTCTTTCCTTAGCCTCCAGAGTGCTGGGATTACAGGTGTGACAACAATTGCTGGCTCATTCAGCAAACTTTTTTTTGTGGTGCTGGGGATTGTATACAGAGCTTGACATACGGTAAAATATGTTTTATCACTGAGATAGCTCAGCGCCAGCAGCCTTTTTTTCCACCAATGGGCACCTAACATATCTGGCACAGAGCTAGATGCTGAAGAGACAAAGGTGAATACTGTGCTTTTTTTCTCTCTCAATTTTTTGTTTTGTTGTGAGACAGGATCTAGCCTTGCCTGGCCTAGAACTCACTGTGTAGATCAGGTTGGCCTCAAACTCAACAAAGCTCTGCCTGCCTCTGCCTCTCAGGTGCTGGGATTAAAGGTGTGCTCCACCATGGCAGGCTCTTAGTTTTTAACATGTAAAAACAAGTTTAGCAATCTGGAAATTACCTAAAATTCTTGAAAAACATGTACAAAGTTTCAGAATAAGTTTGATGGTTTTCTTCTATAGAAATTGAAGAAACCTCACGTAATGTGCTTAACCCTTCAGTCTCTAGACTGTGTTCACCTCTCAGTTACATGGATTGTTTCCATCTCTGTTTTTGTGGGACTTCTGGTTTTGACTGAATTCATTGTCTAACTGATGACTTGTAGCATGCCTTTTTGAGAATGTTTTTGTTAAGTGGAGTTGGACTCTATTTTTAGGGAATTCCTTTTGACTCATTCTTGGACCTGGGATTCTTAGTTTTGCATCCAGAGTAGGTATTTATTTGGACTCAAAATTCCAGCCTGAAATACTTTCTTCTCTTGGATTCAAATTCTGCTCTGGCTGTTCCTCAGGTCCCTCCCAGCTGTCTTGTTGGCTATATCCTTACTTCATAATCAATCTTGAAGTCTTGGTCCTTAGCCTTCCTCTCCTCACTCTAAACTTACCCATTCTCAGCCTTCAGTTACTAGACATATTTTGAATAGTTTCTTCCCCTTTTTTTGTAATGCAGGATCTCATTCTAGCCCAGGTTGGCCTGCAACTCAGGCAGTCTTCCTGCCTCAGCCTCCCATGTACTGGGATTGCAGGTGTGTGCCACTGTGACCCATTAGTTTATGCATGCTGAGGATTGAGCCCAGGGTATCTGGCATTCTAGGGAAGCACTCTTGCATTTATATTTCTTTCCCTCTGTCCTGAGGACTGAACCCAGGGCCTTGGGGCATGGTAGACAAACACTCTGCTGCCCCTGAGCTATATCCTCAGCCCTGCTTTTACATTAAAAAAAATTCTGTATGGCTTAGCCATACTGATGTTTTTGTCCTATTCCTTGCAAATTCTAAGCTCACCCAAAGAGCTCTTGCATACACTGTAGCTGTTTCTTCTATCTGAGAGGCAGCTCTGTTCCTTACTCCTGTCAAGAAACCTTCCTCCTCTTTGTAGTTTAGCTTAGGGACCTCTGAAATACTCTTCTACTAACCTGTGCTTGTTTGTATAATGCCCACGCCACCATTTAGACTGCATAGTACATTCTGTGATGTTAAGAATAATGTCTTGCTAGCTCAGTACCCTTAGCACCTAGCACCTAGTTCATTTATTCAACAGGTTTTTTGTTGTTTGTTTTTGTTTTGGGGGGCTTTTTTGGTGACTGGGCCTCATTATATAGACCAGGCTGGCCTTGAACTGACAGAGATCTGCCTCCCAAGTGCTGGGACTAAAGGTATGCTCTAGCACAGTTGACCTATTTAATAATTTTGGGGGGTGCCTGCCAGTTTTTTTTCTTTGCAATAATTTAGTGTAGTTTTTTTGTTTTTGGTTTTTTGTTGTTGGTTTTTGAGACAGGGTCTAATTATGTAGTACTGGCTGGCCTGGAATTTGCTATGTAGACTATTATGGCCTTGAACTCAGAGAGATCCTCCTGCCTCTTCGAGTTCTATCATGCCTGGCTGTAAAGTACTTCTGATAAAGCTTTTGTACTTCTGCATAGAAGCCTTCCTATTACATGTTTATATTCTTGGGGTTTTTTGTTTGTTGTTTTGTTTTGATGTATTTTTATTTTATGTGTATATTTTGCCTGCATGTATGTAAGTGCACCTGTGTTGTGCAGTGTCTGAAGATACCAGAAAAGGGTGTCACATCTCCTAGAACTGGAGTTAGGATGGTTGTTAGCTACCATGAGCGTACTGGGAACTGAACCTGGTTTCTCTGCAAGAGCAGCTAGTGGTCTTAACTACTGAGCTATCTCTCCAGACCGCCCCGCCCCTTTTTTGAAACAAGATCTCCCTATACAGCCCAGGTTGACCTTGAAATCCTAGTCTGCTTGCCTTACCCTCCCTAGTGCTAGGATTATAGGCATGTATACCTGATTTATATATTTTTGTTATTCGTCTTACATATCGATATATTGTTGGATTCTTT
>NW_008342393.1:1432864-1437923 GCF_000622305.1 Nannospalax galili | reverse complement strand
GGTCTTTTTGAGACAGGGTCTCCCTGTAGCCCCAACTGTCCTGGAACTCACTATGTAGACCAGGCTGGCCTTGAACTCACAGAGATCTGCCTGCCTCTGCCTCCTGAGTGCTGGGATTAAAGGCATATGCTGCCACGCCTATGTATTTGTTTTGTGTTTTTGAGACAGGTTGTCTTAAATTCAGTAGCCTAGGCTTGCCTCAAACTCATAGTGATCCTTCTACCTCAGTCTCCCAAATACTGATTACAGGTCTGAGCTACCATACTAAGTTTATATATTTAGTTCTGATACCGATTTCATCTTATTTATTGATGCATAATTAGTAGCCCAGTCTACCCTCAAACTTAGAATACTCCTGCCTCTGATTCCTGGTACTGGAATTACAGGTGTGGCCTAGGAAAATTTTCTTTTGAGTTTGGAAAAATTGTTAGGAATGGTGGAGGTATCTCAATTTTTTAACTACAAAAATTTTATTTTGCCGGGCATGGTGGCGCACACCTGTAGTCCCAGCACTTGGGAGGCAGAGGCAGGCAGATCTCTGTGAGTTCAAGGCCAGCTTGGTCTACATAGTGAGTTCCAGGACAGCTGGGGCTACAGGGAGACCCTGTCTCAAAAAGACCAAAAAAAAATTTTTTTTTGTTTTGGGGCTAGAGAGATGGCTCAGTGGTTAAGAACATTGGTTGTTCTTGCAGAAGGCCCAGGTTCGAATCCCAGCACCCACATGGCAGCTAACAACTGTCTGTAACTCTAGTCCCAGGGGATCTGGCAGCCTCTTCTGACCTCCATGGGCATTGCACGACACAGGTGCACTTATCTGCATGCAGGCAATACACGCATACACATAAAATTAAAAAAAAAATTTAAGTGTATGGGTGCATTGCCTGCATGTGTGTAAGTGCAACTGGGGAGGTTGAAGAGGGCACTGGATCCCTTGGAACTGGAGTTACGGACAGTTGTTAGCTGCTATGTGGGTATTGGGATTTGAACCTGGGTCTCTGCAAGAGAAGCCAGTGCTCTTAACCACTGAATCATCCTTCCAGTCCTGGTATCTTGATTTTTTTTTTTTTTTTTTTTTTTTTTTTTAAAAAAAAAAAAAAAAAAAAAAAAAAAAAGAGGACGATAAATCTTTAGACCAGGCTGGCCTTGAACTCAGAGAGATCCACCTGCCTCTGCCTCTGCTTGGATTAAAGGCGTGCGCCACCACGCCTGGCCAGTATCTTGATTTTTTATAAAAATCACATTTTGGGGCTGGAGACGTGGCTCAATGGTTAAGAGCATTGTTTGTTCTTGCAGAAGATCTGGCAGCTAACAACCGTCCCTAGCTCCAGTTCCAGAGGGTCCCTTGTTGTCTTCTGGCCTCTGTGTGTACCATGCATGCACGTGGTGCACTTAACATACATGCAGGCAAAATATATAGGTAAAACTAAAAAATTGAGTTGCAGGAACTGGAGCGATGACTCAATGATTGAGAGTGTTGGCTGCTCTTGTAGAGGACCCGGGTTTGATTCCCAGCACCAAAGTGGCAGCTAATAACTATCTGTAACTCCAGTTCCAGGGAATCTGACACTCACTTCGAACCTCCTTGGGCATTTGAACCTCCTTGGGCATTTCATGACATGGGTGCACTTGGCAGGCAATATACTCATAAAATAATAAAAAATTGAATTGTATATCAGAAGTCCTTTTCATCTATTTACTTAAACCTGGAATAGAAAAGTGGAAAATATGTTTATGATTTGAGTTATCCTTTGTGAGAAAAATTATGTTTGCATGAGCTTATGGCTTGTTTGCATCTTAAGTGTTCCCCAAAAAAACATGTTGAAGGCTTTGATCCCTAGCTAATGATGCTGTTGGGAGGTTGTGGAAGCTTTAGGAGATGGGCGTGTGACTTTGAGGGGTATATTTTGACAGTGATTCCTTCCTCTGCTTTTCTGTTTCCTGATTGCTGTGAGGTGAGCAGCCTTGTTCTTCCACATACTCCCTGCCTGATGTTTTCCCTCAACCAGTCAAAGTAATGGGACCAAATGACCAGGGACTGAAATCTGATCCAGGAGCAAAACCTCCTTCCTTCAGTTTAGTATTCTGTCATTGTCACTGAAAGCTGACCAGCGTGCACAGGTTATAAAACCTTTCTCTTTTGTTTTGGGTATTTGGAGGCAGGGTCTCAGGCAGCCCAGACTGGCCTCAGACTTCCTATGTAGCTGAGCATAACCTTGAATTCCTGATCCTCCTGTTTCCATCTCCCAGGTGCTGAGATAACAGCACTACTGTGACCTTTGAAAACAAATAGCTTTAGTATTTTGAACCACAATAGAATGCTTGCAATAGTTATGAACTTTATTTCCAACTGCTTTATATTTATTTTGCCCAGGAACACTCCCCCATGATTTGAAATTGCATACATATCAACATAGTTCCTTAATATAGGTATTAAAAAGTTAAGATCTCTGTTCAGAATAGATTCTAGTAGCTAATCTTCAAAGCCTTAAGGGAACATTTTGTTTTTTAAAAACTCTATCTAAGGCTATATGTTAATATTACTACACAGAGGTAGACCCATTGAGTTTGTACTGAATCTCATGGGCGTGTTATTTTAACAGAAGAATCCTTGATATGAAGGAAAGAAAAGTGAGAGTGGTTAGAAGAGGAGGAGTGGTTTTATAAGTTTCACATTGCAAATAAACATTTAATGAAACTTGTAATGGAAACTAATAATTTTTTTTAATGTATGTGTACTCAAGATTAATCCCTGCGCCTCATATATGCTAGGCAAGTGCTCTACTCCTGAGCTAAGTTCTCAACCCCTGGTTGCTGTTTTAATCAGATTTTCGAATAAAGGTGAATTCCTTACAAATACTACTAGATGATGACCAACAGAATAACAGCAGTTACCTGCACATTTTAAGGGACTCCTGGGCTGTGTGTGGTGGCACGCACTTGGGAGGTTCGGGCAGGAGGATCAGGAATTCAGTCACACTTAGCTACATAGAAAGTTCAAGGCCATCTACACTACATGAAACTTTGTTTTAAAAACTGAACAGGAGCTGGAGAGATGACTCAGTGGTTGGGAGTACTGGCTGTTCTTGCAGAAGACCCGAGTTCGTATCCCTGCACCCACATGGCAGCTGACAGCTGTCTGTGGCTCCAATTCCAGGGGGTCCGATGCCCTCTTCTGACCTCCACAGGCACTGCACGAGACACGAGTTCGTATCCCTGCACCCACATGGCAGCTGACAGCTGTCTGTGGCTCCAGTTCCAGGGGGTCCGATGCCCTCTTCTGACCTCCACAGGCACTGCTGCACGAGACGGGTGTACTAACATTCATGCAGGCAATACACTCATACTCTCTTGTTGCTGGTATTGAACATAGGGCTTTGTGTGTGCTAGGTAAGTGCCCTACCACTGAGCTGTGCCTCATCCCTATTTGTACATCTTACTGTGTTTTTGTAATTTTTTTTGTTCTTGTTTTTTTTTGAGACATGATCTCACTGTGTATTCCCCACTGACCTGGAACTTGCAGTGTAGACCATGCTGGCCTTGAACTCACTGAGAGCCACCAGCCTCTCTGGGCATTAAAGGCGTGCACCTGGCCATTTTACTGTTTTAAGTTTCATTTGGAAGTTGAGGGGGAAAAGTCAAGATTGGATGTGAAAATACAGCTTCCACAGCTGGAATGAAGACTGCCAGGCCTCCAGGGGGTGCCTTTGTTCTCTGCTGCAGGCTCGTTCTGTTTAGCTACTTTGTGTGGTTTATTGGTAGCCAGAGAGTTAAAATGTTGAGCTTTATTGAGCCAGGCTTGGTGGTGCACACCTTTAGTTACAGCATTCTGGAGACAGAGGCAGGCAGATCTCTGTGAGTTGGAGGTCAGCCAGCCACATTAGTGAGACCCTGTTTCAAAAAACCAAAATAATTAAATAAATAAATTGCAGGGCGTGGTGGCACATGCCTTTAATCCCAGCAAGGCCAGCCTGGTCTACAAAGTGAGTTCCAGGACAGCTGGGGCTACAGGGAGACCCTGTCTCAAAAAGACAAAAATATATATATATATTAAATGTTTTATTATTTTATGTATATGAGTGTATTGAATGCATGTAAGTGCACCTGTGTCATGTAATGCCTGAGGAGGCCAGAAAAGAGTGTCAGATTCTGCTGGAACTGGAGTTACAGATGGTTGTTAGATACCATGTGGGTGCTTGGACTCTAACCAGGGTCCTCTGCAAGAACAGCCAGTGCTCTTAACTGGTGAATCATCTCTCCAGCCCTGGTATCTTGATTTTTTTTTTTTTTGGTCTTTTTGAGACAGGGTCTCCCTGTAGCCCCAGCTGTCCTGGAACTCACTAGGTAGACCAGGCTGGCCTTGAACTCACAGAGATCCACCTGCCTCTGCCTCCTGAGTGCTGGGATTAAAGGCATGCGCCACCACGCCCGGCCCATAAAATAATTTTAAGATGGCCATAGTAGCATACGCCTGTAATTTCCAGATCTTGGGAGGTTATGGTAGAAGGATTCTAAGTTTAGGTTGGTCTGGCATATTTAGCAGGGTTCTGCCTCAAAGAATTTTTTTTATTTTATTTTATGTGTATGCGTGTATTGCCTGCATGTAGGTAAGTGCACCCATGTTGTGCAATGCCTGCGAAGGTCAGAAGAGGCTGTCAGATCCCCTGGGACTGGAGTTACGGACAGTTAGCTGCCATGTGGGTGCTGGGATTCAAACCTGGATCTTCTGCAAGAACAACCAGTGTTCTAAACCGCTGAGCCATCTCTTCAGCCCCAAGAATTATTTTTTTAAATAGTAGTTGTAGAGCCAGGTGTGTGGCAGAATCTGTAATCCCAGCAGTTGGGAATTGGAGGCAGGGGGATCAAGGCTGGCCAGGCCTATATAAGACCTTTTCTCACAAAACCAAAACAATAAAAGGTAGTTGTATATGATTTCATTATAGAGGTTTATAACAAATTATGTAAGATATGCATGTAAAAATTATTCTGCATTTCTTTAGGCTAAATTACAAATGTATTATTGTTGATCAAAAGACATAATATTTTAAGTTGCTTTTTTTGA
>NW_008342393.1:1412737-1432278 GCF_000622305.1 Nannospalax galili | reverse complement strand
TTTGCTTAGAAATTGTCACCAGCTAGTTATTAAACATCTATTATCACTGATGTGGAATTAACTTCCAGTTAAAATGTTCCATTTAAACAAAACTTCATTGTAAACCCTTTAATTGATTCCTTGTCTTGCACAAAAAGCATACTCATTCAGGGGTGTGAGTCACTAGTGTGATTTGTAATAAATTGCTTAACTTATGATCTAGGATAGTTAGTTCATTCTTTGGGATCATGTTGAGTCAGCATTGAAATTTTTTTTTGAGAATTTCATGCATGAGTATTGTCTTTGCATTATTTCCACCCCTCCCAGTCCCCCACCAACTCCTTCCTTGTCCTACTCCCTCTCAATTTCTTGTTCTCTTTATTATTACATCTACATACATATATAAATATATGTACACACATATATAATGCACTGAGTCCATTAAGTGGTACTTGTGTGAACCTGTGTTTAGGGCTGTCCATTTGGGATTAGATGATCACTCAGAAATCTTGTCCCTGGAACAGCATTGAAATTTTCTAGTTTAGTCCTAAGTACAGGTTTTCAGGGATGACTGTTTGGGAAATGTCTTTATGAACATTTGACATCTTGTTATTGTTAATGTCATGGCTATTACTTTACTTCCTTCCTGCCTCTAGAATGCTGAATTCCATGTAATTTTTCAGTTGTTTTATGAATTTAACTGTGCCAGAGATATTTAGCAAATGTTAACACAAGGAATCATCTAATTTGATATTCTCCATTTATTTCACAAATAAAAATATAGAAAGAACTTCTTGAAGTACCTGGATCACATTCTGAAATTAGAATCTTCTAGCTCCTAGTCTAACACTTGTTCTATCTCAGTTTCACAAAGTTTAGGGTTAAGAATCAATTACTTAGTTTGTCTTAGATTTTGTTTAGAAAAGAAATTAGGATTTTAAAAACATGGACTGGGGCTGGGCGTAGTGGTGTACGTCTTTAATCCCAGCACTCAGGAGGCAGAGGCAGGTGGATCTCTGTGAGTTCAAGGCCAGCCTGGTCTACATAGTGTGTTCCAGGACAGCTGGGGCTACAGGGAGACCCTGTCTCAAAAAGACCAAAAAAAAAAAAAAACAAACAAAAAAACCATGGACTGACTGGGTTGGGAATGTAGTTCAGTTGGTAGAGTGCTTGCACAGCATCCACCAAGCCCCTGAGCTATATACCCAGCACCACATAAAACTGGGTATTGTGATCCCAGCGCTTGGGAGGCAGAGGCAGGAGGACCAGAAGTTCATGTCAAGGTCATCCTCAGCCACACATTGAGTTTCAAGTGTGATCCTCCCTCAAAAAAAGGGTGGGGAGGGAACCAAGGACAGATAGGGCAGGCAGAAGACAGAGATTCAATGAACTAGAAGATAGCACAGTGGGATTTTTGTTTTTTCTTTGAGACAGGGTCTTTCTGTAGCCCCAGCTGATCTGGAACTTGCTTGTAAACCAGACTGGTCTCATCTCACACAGCTCTGGCTCTGGAATTAAAGGTGTATACCACCATGCTGACCTAATCCAATGGAAATTAATGCAAGTGTGAAATAGGCAAAAAATTATATAAGTGGAATCACATAGTGTGTTCACTTTCAGCCGAAATTTTGAGATTTGTTTGTCCATGTGATATGTCTTACTGGTTTATTGATGAACAGTTTTCCTTTTTTAATTTTTTATTTTTGAGACAATGTCTCATGTGGCCTAGGCTGGCCTTGAATTTGCTATGTAACTGAGATTGTCTTCAAACTTATACTTTTGTGTTGTTTCTAGGTTTTGGCTATTATAAGTAAAACTGTTAAGAACATTCATATACAAGAATGTTGATGAACAGACAGTTTCACTACTTTTGAGTAATTCCTAAGCAAGAATGTCTGGATCATACAGCACATATAAGTTTTAATGTCTAAGTAATAGCCAAGCTATTTTCCAAAATGATTGAACCATTTTACATTTTCTAGTAGGATATGAGAATACCAGTCTCTTTAACCCTACCAGCTCTAAATATGGTCCTCTTTTGTTTATCTTTTTGAGACAGGTCTAATACAGCCCAGACTGACCTCAAACTCAATGTGTTGCAGAGGCCCCCTTGAACCTTTGATTCTCTTGCTTCTACCTCTCAAGTGCTGGGATTATAGGCATGGGTCAGCACATCTGGTTTCCTGGTTTTTGCAGTGCTGAGAATCAAACCTAAGGCTTTGTTCCTGCTAGGCAAGAGCTCTGCTAACAGCCTCCGTCCTTAGCCCTGTTACTTTTTCATTATCCTAAGTGTCTTCTGCTTGTTTGGGGAATCAGCCTCAGAATCCCACCTCAAGTACTTCACTGCACCCATTAATTTATTTAGTCTATTAATGATTTTAAGTAGTTTTTGATGTGCTTTTGTGTTCCTTCATGTTTTTATTCTTTGGAATTTGTTGAGTTTCTTGATTTTCTGAAAACTCCTCCCTTCCTGGGGTTTCAGTTGCACGCATATAGTAATATGGTCACCTAATTGCTTTATAGGTCAGTGATACCCTGTCTTATCTTTTTTTTTTCCATTTTATTCTGGATAGTTTTATTACTGTGCTGTCAAGTTTAAAATCTAATGCACTGTCTTATCTCAGATGTGATGTTCATCTTTGGAAGTTCTTTTTCAGTCTTTTAAAAAACATTTTCAGCCAGGCGTGGTGGCACACGCCTGTAGTCCCAGCACTTGGGAGGCAGAGGCAGGTGGATCTCTGTGAGTTCAAGGACAGCCTGGTCTACATAGTGAGTTCCAGGACAGCTGGGGCTACAGGGAGACCCTGTCTCAAAAAGACAAAAAAAAAAAAAATTTTCTGGGCTGAGTGTGGTGACGCATGCCCTTGATCCCAGCACTCAGGAGGCAGAGGCAGGTGGATCTCTGTGAGTTCAAGGACAGCCTGGTCTACGTAGTGAGTTCCAGGACAGCTGGGGCTACAGGGAGACCCTGTCTCAAAAGACCCAAAAAAAAAAAAATTCTGTGTCAATATCAAGTTTCTTCTTTCTTCTTTGTTTGCTTGTTTTCTTTTGGAGACAAGGTCTCACTATGTAGCCCTGGCTGGAACTCTGTATAGATCAGGCTGGCCCTGAACTCAAAGCCATCTACCTGCATCTTCCTCCCAGGTGCTGGGATTCAAGATGTTTATAATGGGTTCTTTAATCTTCTCTAATAAGTTGTAGCTGTGTCAGTTCTGGTCTATATTGATTTTTCTCATGGATCATATTTTCCAGTAAGTGGTAATTAGTTGTTAGTGCCAAATGTGGTGATGTTGGATTCTGGATTTTGGTGGTTTGTATTTCTTTAAATATTTTATTATTTTTTTTATGTGTATGAATGTATTGTCTGCATGCCTGTAAGTGCATCCATGACGTGCAGTACCCTGGAGGTCAGAAGAGGGCGTCGGATCCCCTGGAACTGGAGTTACAGATGGTTGTTAGCTACCATGTGGGTGCTGGGAATTGAACCTAGTTCATCTGCAAAAGCAGGCAGTGCACTTAACTGCTGAGCCATCTCTCCAGCCCCTCCTTTAAATATTTTGAGGTTTTGTTCTGGGCTCATTTAAGTTCTGAAAACAGTTTGGTTCTTAGGTTGCTTCTAAGGTTGGAGTTGGGGACAGGACACCTGTCAGTCTAGATCCAGTTTGGCCTCTGTCTGAGTACTCTGATGATAGGATGATTTTCTACTTTGGTAGGAATACAAATCACTATTTGTCCTGTGTCATATATCAAAATTGTCCCACTCTGTCTCAACAGTTCTTTTTTTTTTCGGGGCGGGGGGCTTCTTTTTGAGACAGGGTCTCCCTGTAGTCTCAGCTAGCCTGGAACTGGCTATGTAGATCAGGCTGGCCTCCCAAGTGCTGGGATTAAAGATGTGCACAAGCACTCCCTGCTTCCCTACAGTTTTTATCCCTTCTTTGAGTAGGTGATGATCAGTACTGATGATGGAGGGGCCCCTCTGCAGATGTCGGGGGCCAGCCTTCCATGCAGTGTACAGCCCTCTGCTCTCTAGTACTCCGTCCTGTGAATTCTACCTGCTTTGGCCTCTGAATTCTGGGCTGTCTCCTCAGCTCAGTGAGTCTGCCACACTTGTGTGCTTCTTCCTCCTCGCTCTGGAAACCTTCCAGGCAGTGAGGCAGTGAGCTTGGACAATTAGAGGTCGCCTGTTTCCCTCTTCTCAGCATTCCTGCTGCGTATGGGCTGTTATTTAAGGAGTGAATAACTACTGTTTGGTAGATTTTTTTTCCTCCAGCATTAATATATATGTACAACATATGTACATTAGACATACATACAGGATCATGTTGTATAGCCCAGACTGGCCTTGAATTACTAATCCTCCTGCTTCAGCATCCTGAGTGCTGGGATTATAGGCTTGTACCACTATACCAGTTTGTTTGACTTTTTTTAAAGATTTATTTTAAATTATGTGTATGCATGTGTGTCTGTGTGCATGAGTGCCAGTGCCCTAGGAGGCTAGAACATTGGATCCCCTGAAGCTGGAGTTACACGCTGTTAAGAGCTGGGTTAAGGTTGTGAGCTGGGAATCAAACTGAGATTCTCTACAAGAGTCGTAGGTGCTCTTAACCACTGAGCCATCTCTCCAGCTCCTCTTTGGCTTTTAAATAGAACAAGGAAGCCAAGGAGCTGGGTATGCTGGCTCACAAGTAAGTGAGCACTGAGAGCTGTAAGCACTCAGGACATTAAGGCAAGTAGTGTCCCTGAGAGTTAAGGCCAGTCTGGACTGCAGAGAAGACTCACAAGAAGGAAATAAGAAATACGAAGTACTATAGCTATTGCTCAGCCCACTGTTCCATTGTACTGTTTTCAATAAACTGTTCTTCTGATTCTGGAAAAGAGGAAGGGGAGAAAAAGGATTGTTGCAAATTCAAAGCCAGCCTGGTCTACATAGCGAGTTCCAGGCCAGACAGGAATATAGTGTCTCAAAAAAAAAAAAAATTACTTGGCATTGACCTTCAGTGTTGGCCAGAACAAGGGGACACAATGGAGGCAGGTCAGAGCCGCTGCTGTCGCCATGACCCTCAGTAACCAGCACATACTTGCTCACCAGAAGAGTATGAAAAAGCAGAGCCACTCGGTTCAGGAAGAGTGCTGAGATGATGGGCTTTCTGCTGCTACCTGCAAGCAGAGGGACCTGGACATCATGCAGCAGAAGCAGAAAAAGGCAAATGAGGAGGAACCCAAGTAGCTTTGTGGCTTCGAGTCCAACTCTCTTGCCCTTCACCTCTGTGCCTGGAGCCAGTCTTGCCATGCTCGAGTTTCTTCCTGTAGAGCTCACAGGTCCCAGCACCAATGGCGTTCCCTTTGCCCTGAGTCTGCAAGCAGGTCTCTTTTGTGCTTCCTTCCCCTCAGGTAGCCTCCCCCTGGACCACTCCTGAGGGTGAAGGGGTAACCTCTTCTCAGTGTTTTTATTCCCATGGGGACATCCCAAAGTACTAAAAGTAGCTTTGTTAAAAAAAAAAAATTGCTTAGCATTTAAAATGTGTCAGTCACTGGTCTATCTAGATGGTGGAGGTGCTGAGGGAAAGGTCTGGCATTTGTCACCCAGGAGCTTCCGATCAGGTTGACAAAACAAAAAGTTGTGGCACTAGCAATAGCCATGTTTGCCTCGAGGCCAGAACAGCTCCCAGAATTTGGTGCGGGTACAGTCTATCTCCTCTTTGACAGTTGCTCAGACTTCTTCATACCCAAATGCTATCCTTATTCAGAGAGTCCTTCCCTCCCAGCTGCCAGGAAATCTTGAAGGATTTTTGTTTTGCTTTTAAGCTTTTAGTTGATTCTTCTACATTCAAGAACTTTTTTTTTTTTTTTTTTTGTCTTTTTGAGACAGGGTCTCCCTGTAGCCCCAAGCTGGTCTGGAACTCGCTATGTAGACCAGGCTGGCCTCGGACTCACAGAGCTCCGCCTGCCTCTGCCTCCCCAAGTGCTGGGACTAAAGGTGTGTGCCACCACACTTGGCCTACTTTCAAGATCTTAACTCTGAAATTTCCCACTCTTTGTATCTTTTACAATTCTGATTCCAAGGATTGGGATAAAGTCCTCCACATAAAACTTGTACAGTCTCATTTGTGGTGGCTGCGTGAGTGATGCTGGGCATCGAGCCCAGGACCTTAGACATACACAGATGCATCCTCTACTCTCAGCTACACATGCAGCCCTGTAATGGTATGTAGTTCACTAGTAAGTTAAATTCCCAGACTCTAGTGCAAGACTGGCTGACTTCAAATTTTGACTTTACCATTTAGTAACTGGATGATCTCAGATAAATTATATAAACTATCTGAATTTCACTTTCTCATGCTTATGATGGTTCTAATAATAGACTCTATCTCCTGAGATAATCCAAATAATGTACTTTACATTTAATTTTCAAAAATCCTATGGATTGTGTTTTACCAAAAAATGCAGTAAGATTTTGCTTGATCCTGTTCGTATATATAGTTGATAGAAAATTCTTGTGAATTTGGGGGTTTGTGGCTGAGTGGCAAAATAACTTCTAGAGGAAGGCAAGGTAGATTTGTATCTTAAGTTGGAAAATAGACTAAAAATAGTACATTAGTTTCTGTCTAATTGTTATATAAGCAAAAATTATTTTCTTCAGTTATGTATGTGGGGGTGTGAGTCCTTCTGGATTATGGACCACCATGAATTGTAGTATTCATTTCTAAAAGGCAGTGATACTGCTATACATTTGGAAGCCCATACTTCATTTAGAAAAATTGCCCATCGCTCATTTTATGAGATGCTACAGTTAAATACGTCATTTATATGAAAAGATAGTGAAATGCCTGAAACAGGCTACTTTTAAAGAAAATGGGTTTATTCAGCATACAGTTCTAGAATTCAAGAGTATGGTGCTGGCTTCTGGTTGGTTCTGGTGAAAGCCTCATGGTAGATGGTGCTATAATAGCAGAACACTGTGGGAGCAGATCACCTGGCCAGATAGGAAGCCAGAGAAAGGCAGGGCTCAGGATCAGGCTTTTATAACTCCTTCTCCTGAGAATTAATTGCAAGAGACCAGAATTCCTTTCTGAGGTCAGCACCCTATAAACCAAAGACCTTCCATTTGGCTGTACTAAGGAACAAACCTCCAACATGGAAAGTTTAGGAAGACTCAAAGAGAAAACAAATACAAATTCAGTTTTTGTTCCTATTAATTTTTTTTTTTTTTTTTTTTTTTGCAGTAGGGTCTCCCTGTAGCCCCAGCTGGCCTGGAACTTGCTATGTAGACCAGGCTGGCCTCAGTCTCACAGTGATTTGCCTGCCTTTGCCTCCTGAGTACCAGAATTAAAGGCATGCACCATGCCCGGCTACTAACACTTTGTAAATTAATAATGCCATTTTATACTTAAAAGTTCGTATGTGCAAAGACAGGAAGGAAATAATGGAAAACAAAAACTTTTTAAAGGAGCTATGATTGTGATTTGTCTATGTGTGTGTGTGTTTCTTTAATGTTGGTTCATCGCGCCTCCACAGAATTAAGTAACAGGGTGAAACAATATGTGTGTGTCCTGAGTACGGAGGACCAAATGCCAGAGCATAAGCTATAGGGAGATCCACTCCAGAGACCTTGCAGGATGTGGCTGTAGGATGCTGTGATTCTTAGAAAAAGCCACTGGAATGGTCCAGCATTCTCCCTCCATTCACCACTCCTCCCCCCCCCCCCCCCCCCCCCCATTCCCCTCTCCCCTCAGGGTGTCCTATATCCCAGGCTTGCCTCAAACTTAAACTCAGTTCTGATCCTCCTGAGTGCTGAGATTACAGGTATGTACCACCATGTCCCATTTGTGCAGTACTAGGGATCAGACCCTGGGCTTTATGTGTGCTAGGCAAGCACTCTGCCAACTGAGCAACAACCTCAGCACCTGGCCTGGTTTACCATTTCTAAGCTTTCAGTTTAACTAGTACACAGACTTAATTCTGAGTGTGTTAAAATAGCTGCTTCATAACTTACATGTTTTCTTGTTTCTTATTTGTTTTGTTGTTGTTTGGTTTTTGTTTTGTTTGAGACAGGGTCTCCCTGTAGCCCTGGCTGGCCTGGAATTCACTGTGTAGACCAGGCTGGACTGGATCTCACAGAGATCCACCTGCCTCTGCCTCCTTAGTGCTGGGACTAAAAGCATATGCCACCATGCCTGGTAGCTTACATGTTTTGAAGGGTTTATTATTAATACCAATTTTTCTCACCAAAAAAATTGGATTATTATTTGAGATTCTAAACTATTGAGGGATTTTTTTCCATAACAGTTAAGTACTTAAAAGAAAACCATTTGTCAAAACAACAAAACTTTTCCCAAACAAATAAAAAGGTACAAGAAGAGATGGCTCATCAGTTAAGCAATACTGGCTGCTCTTACAGAGGACTTGGATCTGGTTCCCAGTACCCACAGGGCAGCCAACAATTGTAACTCCAGTTCCAGGGGATCCAACACCCTTTTCGGCCTCTACAGGCACTGTATGCATGTGGTACACTTACATGCAGCCAAAACACTCACACATAAAATTTTAAAAGAAAGAAAAAGATTCTCATTGTTTGGGCTAGAGAGATGTCTCAGTGGGTAAGAGCCCTTGCCACACAAGCATGAGACTGTTTGTACCCACATAAGCTGTGCATGCCTATAGCTCTAGCTCTGTGAGTGCAGAGATGGGAGGATCACTGGGGCTTGCTGATGGCCTACATCTAGGTTCAATGAGGTGAGAATAATTATCTCAAAAGAATAAGGCATATTGTGATAGAACACGACACTGGAATCCTCCTTGGCTACATGTACACATACCATACACACAGATACAGATCAGTGGTAGAGTGATTGCCTAACATGCATGTGATCCTAGGTTTTATCCCCAGCATTAAAAGGGGCTGGGGGTGGGTGACTGAGAGATGACTCAGCAGTTAAGAGCACTGGCTACTCTTGTAGAGGACCCAGGTTTGGTTCCCAGTACCCACGTGGTGGCTAACAATGATCTGTAATTCCAGTTCAGGGGGATATGACGTTCTTTTCTAGCCTCACTGGCATTGCACAACACAGGTGCACTTACATACATGCAGGCAGTACACTCATATACATAAAATAAAACTTAAAAAATTAAATTTGTGCTGGGAGTGGTGGCGCATGCCTTTAATCCCAGCACTTAGGAGGCAGAGGCATGTGGATCTTTGTTGAGTTCGAGGCCAGCCTGGTCTGCATAGTGAGTTCCAGGACAGCTGGGGCTACAAGGAGACCCTGTCTCAAAAAAAAAAAAAAAATTGGTAGTTAAAATAATAGTAATTAACAAAATTGACACCTTATGGATGGCTTTTGGCCATAGGTTTCAGAGTCCACAGACCTTGATAATGAGCAGTAAGTCATCCCACATTGGTTTACTTTGTTTTGTTTTTAATCAGAGTACAGGTGCTTTCTTTCTCTGACTTTGTGAGCCATTGAATCTGTAAATCACCTTCCATGGAGACTGGTGTCCCAGTGACTGAGCCAGCTGTTGAGTGTTTCAGCTGCAGAGCTCGCTCCTACTTGGCTGCTCTAATCCTAGTGAGAAGTGTTGGCTGCTCCAGAGAACAGGGCACACTGGGTGAAGGATTTCCGAGGCCTTTTGGCCTGGTTTGCTTTTTTTATTTTGGTCTTTTTGAAGCAGGGTCTCCCTGTAGCCCCAGCTGGCCTGGAACTTGCTGTGTAGACCAGGCTAGCCTCGAACTCAAAGAGATCCACCTGCCTCTGCTGGGAATACAGGTGTATGCCACCAGTCCTGGCCTTCGTCTTACTATGCAGCCCTGGCTCGCCTGGAACTCACTACATAGATCAGACTGGCCTCAAACTCACAGAGATCCACTTGTCTCTGCCTCCTTAGTGCTGAGATTAAAGGTGCACACCATCACATCTGACTGACTTTTACTTTTTGCTATAGTTGCAAAAGTTCATTGGTTTTAATTTTCACAAATGACTCTCAGTTTGCTCTCAGGTTTTCTTAGACTGTGAGGATTTAAGAACTTTTGGGTCACTCTTAGTTTCTTGTCACTTATTTTTAGGAGGAGAAAAGAGTGGTATTCATAGTCAAGCCTGTTTCCATCTCATTCTGAGTGATTCCTGTAGTACACAGAAAACTTTGTTTCTTCCTGAGAATGACACTTCGGTGATTCATTGCTTTCTGGGGAGGAAGCTTGATGTCCTGCTCTTTCCTTTTTCTCTTCCAGAGGGAACTTGGGAAAGTAACAAAGAAAACATCATTTCTGAAAGAAAATTTTGGGTAACTGAAGTTCTGGATAACAGGTAAAGTGTATTTGAACTTTCTTGGTGGTGGTGAGTTACTATAATCTATGCATATGAACTGGGAGAGGAAAAAGTTGAAAACTTATGTGTGCTTTGTGTCAATTGTTGTATTGGGGATTTTACATATGTAATCTGGATTCTAGACATAGATCTAAGAATCTCAGAATAAAAATATTCTTTAAAATGTTGTTTTTAGAGATGGACATGGTATACATAGCTATAATCCCAGTACCCCAAGGCTGAGATTGGGAGGATCTTGAGTTCATAGGCCAACCTGGGCCACACTTGACATGGTTTCAAAAAAATTTTTTTTGAATGCTGTTTTTAAGTGGGTTTGCCTGCTTACTGGATTTAACATTTTCACAGTTCAGGCTAGCAAACATCTTTTGACATCTACCATAAACAATAATGTTTCTTTCGAGAGCACTCACTGTGAGCTTTTTCAGTAGAGCCAGGGTCTGCTTTACTCTATGGCTTAACAGTGTTTCCCTAGTTCATTCCTATTTCAGTCCTCACCGGTGCCGGTTTGCAGCTGTGCCATCTCCTTAATTCCTTTAGCACTTTGTCAGTTGGTCCAAAATTTAAACTTCATAGTAAGCTGCCTCGTCACAATGGAGTCCAGCCCAAGGGTCCCTGTTTTATGTTCTCAGTGGTAGACTCTGACTAGACTGAAAAGTGGCCCTAGTGCATTATTTTGTTATGTATATCTTGCATGTCTCATAACATACTAACATATGTAAAAAAATCAAAACAAAAACATTGCACTGCATCTGAGAAATATCTCAATGCACTAGGGTAGGCGTGAAAGCAACAGGCCTTCCAAACTCAATAGACCTAAACATGCTCATGGACTAAGGGGTGTTGTCCCACCTAAAGGTGTTAGAGAGTGAGGTCCTATTTAATTCCGATGTTTGTACTACTGTGAGCCCTGAAACTAGTTACATTCCAGGTATGCAGAGTAGTCCCTACAGATGTCATGAATTAAAATTTACGTTGTTATAGCTTTATTATTTGTTGAGACTGGATTCAATGCCTATCACCAAAAAAAAAAGGGAAAAGATTTTTAGTATTTGTTTTTGTTTTTTCCCTCTCTTGGTACTTTCTCACTTTTATTAGGGAAAACCAGTTCCATCACCATGAGTTGGAGTTTCCTGACTCGCCTGCTAGAGGAGATCCACAACCATTCTACATTCGTAGGGAAGATCTGGCTCACTGTGTTGATTGTCTTTCGGATTGTCCTGACAGCTGTAGGAGGAGAGTCCATCTACTACGATGAGCAAAGCAAATTTGTGTGCAACACAGAGCAGCCGGGCTGCGAGAATGTCTGCTATGATGCCTTTGCACCGCTCTCCCACGTGCGCTTCTGGGTGTTCCAGATCATCCTGGTGGCAACTCCCTCTGTGATGTACCTGGGCTACGCTATTCATAAGATTGCCAAAATGGAGCATGGTGAAGCGGACAAGAAGGCAGCTCGGAGCAAACCCTATGCAATGCGTTGGAAGCAGCACCGGGCTCTGGAAGAAACAGAAGAGGACCATGAAGAGGATCCTATGATGTATCCAGAAATGGAGTTAGAAAGTGAGAAAGAAAATAAAGAGCAGAGTCAGCCAAAGCCCAAGCACGATGGCCGACGACGAATTCGGGAAGATGGGCTCATGAAAATCTATGTGTTGCAGCTGCTAGCCAGGACTGTGTTTGAGGTAGGCTTTCTAATAGGGCAGTATTTCCTGTATGGCTTCCAAGTTCACCCATTTTATGTGTGCAGCAGACATCCTTGCCCTCATAAGATAGACTGCTTTATTTCTAGACCCACTGAAAAGACCATTTTTCTTCTGATAATGTATGGTGTTACGGGCCTCTGCCTATTGCTTAACATTTGGGAGATGCTTCATCTAGGGTTTGGAACCATTCGAGACTCACTAAACAGCAAAAGGAGGGAACTTGAAGATCCGGGTGCTTACAATTATCCTTTCACTTGGAATACACCATCTGCTCCCCCTGGCTATAACATTGCTGTCAAACCAGATCAAATCCAGTACACCGAGTTGTCCAATGCTAAGATTGCCTACAAGCAAAACAAAGCCAACATTGCCCAAGAACAGCAGTATGGCAGCCATGAGGAGCACCTCCCCGCTGACCTGGAGGCTCTACAGCGGGAGATCAAAATGGCTCAGGAACGCTTGGATCTGGCAATTCAGGCCTACCATCACCAAAACAACCCCCATGGTCCTCGGGAAAAAAAGGCCAAAGTGGGGTCCAAAACTGGGTCCAACAAAAGCAGTACTAGTAGCAAATCTGGGGATGGGAAGACCTCTGTCTGGATTTAATCTTGGCTGGGCTTATAACTTGGGTTTTCATAGTTTATGATAAGCAGCGGCTCACTGAATAATGACTTCCACTGAGTAAACATTTGGCTCTGGTTATCTTCAGGGATGCTGTTGGCTCATGATCCAAACTCAGGGGACTCTGAAGGCTGGGCTGGGATGAGTGGGGAGAGGGAAACACAGTGTTCCCAGGCACATGTTCTCAGCAATAATACAGTTGCAGAACTTTACATTTGTGTCTTCCAGATCCAGAGAAGAACAAATATATTTAAATCATTCTTGTTGAACAGTTTTTGTATGTACAGTATTATGGTACTTTTTTTTTATTATGAGAACTTTTTTTTTGTATTTGTACATTGGACTGCTGTAGTTTTACTTTTTATATTAAAGGAAAAATCCTTATAAGTACTGCCTGTTAGGATAGTGTTATTACTTTGTTTAGCAAATTTTACCTTGCATTTAGAGTTTTAATAGATGCTACACTTAATAAAAGTGCCTCTCATGTTTCAGGACAGATTTTAGATATGTAGGGAAACTGGGGAGTGATATCAGTTTTCAGGTCTTTAAAAAAAGATCCCTAGGCGTGGTGGCGCATGCCTTTAATCCCAGCACTTAGGAGGCAGAGGCAGGTGGATCTCTGTGAGTTCCAGGACAGCTAGGGCTACAGGGAGACCCTGTCTCAAAAAGAACCCCCCCCCCCAAAAAAAAGATCCCTATTAGAAAAAGTTTGAGATCTTCTACCTGAGAAATCTTGGACTCTCATTCCTGTGAGAAGAGTTATGGTCATTCTAGGAAAACATGTTTCCAAAGGAAGTATAAGATCACTACAAGATTGCTTTAAATACCAGCACTGCCACTATGTACTTTGATGATATGTATATAAATTTACATTCTTTCAAAAGACTTAAGATATGAAGATGTTCCTGGTCTGAGCAGTGTGGAGCACCTGCTAGCCCTGATGTGATGCTAAGCTCTTCTCCCAGGAAGCAAAGGCCTACCTGCAGAATGAGCCCTGATAGAAGCTTAGTTGTCAAGCTCATTGGCTTGCCTTAAGCTTCTGTCCAGAAACCTGAAGAAGCCAGTAAAGAATATTTTCTAGATTTGTTAACATTTAGAAATACAAAAATTCTCTTTTAGACTAAGAATACTGAAAGCTGCTTGTATTGAAAATGGCAATTCTTCTGCCAATGTACGTTTCTACCTGAAGAGTCGTTCTTCCTAGGGGTTCTGCCTGTGAATAGACCAAAAGAGTGGCTCAGTATGTATTCCTTGTTAGCATATGTATATGTCCATGGCAAGCATTAATGCTCATAAAACTAGCAACTTGCAGTGTTTTGCCATCTTCCATCTTACACTGCATTGGAGAGCTTTGCCTCCTGTAATGTTCTGGTGGTTTGACTTGAAGTGCCAAGTCTCTCTGCACAGGGTGGTAAGGTGAGTGGGAGCCTTTGCTCCATTGGTGAGCATTTCATTTGGGTGTCCTTTTCAAAAAGAAAGCTGTTGAAAGCCACCTCTAATTTTGAATCGCAAAGGTTATGTGTTTGGTCTTCAGTGCCAGCTCTGTTACTTAGAATACTTGGACAGCACCTCTGGTGTGCTCATTTTCCGTTGCTGTTTCCTGTCCCTTCTCCCAACCAAAACCAGAAAGTTTGATTTAAAGTTTGATTTGGTATTTATTTACTTAATTTTGCCCCCCCCCCTTTTTTTTGTCTTTAAATTTTAGCCTAGAGAAGTTCCTCATTATCTCTATTTTAAGCAGAAAATAAGTTCAGAGGTAATAGAGAAATTTCAGGAACTGATATATGGACAATAAATAGATATACAGTAAGGAAATTCATATAATTCTAAGAAGACAAGCAAGATTTTAGACACCTCAGCCTACCTAAGGTCAGTTCTTAAGCTTCAAGAGCATCCAGCAGATTTCTTAATTGAAGGACAGAAATGTACATACTCCCTGCCATCTACCCAGAGCCTTAGGGAGAACAGTGGTTCATGGTGGAAATACTGGGAATTGGGGTGATGATCAGGGTAAGAATCAAACAGAAATGCCAGAAAGAACCAGACACAGGCATCTGGCGCCAGAAGCCTCGCTTGTCTCTTAACAGTACCCTGGTGCTTCATCCTGGCCTGTTAGAAGTTTATCTTTTCTGCCAAGCTAATTCTTCAACTTCTTAAAGTATATGGAAAGATATTCTAAGTCACCTCCTTATGTGAAGTTTATTTTTATTCTCTCGCTGAAGTTTTAATCATGACAAGAATCTTCCAGCTCCCGCTGCCTTGTTAGCACATGTCTTTCAGCTTTTGAACATAGACATTTGCCAAAAAAAAAAAAGCCACATTTTCCTCTCATGATAGTATGGACCTACATTAAGAAAATGACTCTGTCGGGGTTTAGCTTAACATGTTCGGGTTCCACGTAGAATCTGTAGAAAGGTATTTGAATCAGTTGGCATATGAGTGCTCAGTCCTTCACAGGTCAAAATAGTGATAGGAGCTGGCACACGCCTTTAATCCTGGCACTCCGGAGGCAGAGCAGGCAGATCTCTGTGAGATCAAGTCCAGCCTGGTCTATATAGCGAGTTCTAGGACAGCTGGGGCTACAGGGAGACCCTGTCTGAAAAAGACCAAAAAGAAATGTTAATGTTCTTTTTGCTACTTTGTTTTTGCTTGTGGTTTGGTTTTGTCTGTTTATCTTTCCTTTTCTTACCCCCACCCCTCTCTTGTTTTTGAGACAGGGTCTTGCCATGCAGTCTTGGCTTGCCTGGTTTCCTGGTACTCAATGTGCAGTCCTGGCTGACCTCAGACTTGCAGCAATCATCATACTTTAGCCTCTCAGGTGCTGGGGTTGCAAGTATTCACCACCATGGCCAATTTGTTCATTACAACCACAATTGAGAGGTCAGGTGTGGTGGCACACATCTTTAACCCTGGCACTTTGGAAGCAGAGGCAAGAGGATCTCTGTGAGACTAGCCTGGGCTACATAGTGAGACCCTGTCTCAAACAACAAAAACATCAAAAGTGTGTTCTTTCAGTTAAAGTTAGGTTTTTTGTTGAATTTTTTTTCTTCCTTGACAGAATCCATAAAATTATCTGCTCTTGCCAGGTGTGGTGGCACACCTTTAATTCCAACACTAAAGAAGCAGAGGCAGGTGGGTCTCTGAGTTTGAGGACAGCCTGGTCTACATAGCAAGTTCCAGGTGAGCCAGGGCTACACAGGAAGCCTTGTCTCAATTTTTTTTTTTTTTAAATTCTTGATACAAATGAACTTTGGGTGCTCAGTGGTGAAGCACCTGTTGGTATGCCTAAGGCCCTGGATTTGATTCCCCAGCCCTAAAAAAACAAAATGGTTCCTACGTTTTAGGATTTTGTCATACCCATCTTTTAGAAGGGCACTTTTATCTTTAAAGAGGAAAAAAGCATGAGTGTTAAGGTAACCTTAACTGTCATTTCATGGTAGGAAACTGCCACTTGCCT
This sequence comes from Nannospalax galili, assembly GCF_000622305.1. Classification (NCBI taxonomy): domain Eukaryota; kingdom Metazoa; phylum Chordata; class Mammalia; order Rodentia; family Spalacidae; genus Nannospalax; species Nannospalax galili. Next base: position 1,416,199 of record NW_008342393.1, on the reverse strand, counting down.
GTCACAGTATTATTAGCAAGTTAGCCTCTGAGAAAAGGTTAAAAAACCCAACTGTTGGGACTGGAGTTGCATCTCAGTGGTAGAATGTTACCCTAGAATGCAGGAGGCCCTGGATTTAATTCCCAGCATCACAAAAAAGAAAAACCCCAAATCCAAATAACCATTATTATTGGACATGTCTGATTTTGGAGCTTCAAAACAATAGTTGAGCTGTGTGATTGATGGTAGTTAGTGGGCTTTGGTGTTTATGTCATGGGCATAGATGATGGTTTGAAATACTCCAAGCAGTTTATACCAAGCATGAACTTCAGTGTCATTCCGGTTAGTCATACCTATGATTTACACACTCATCTACACGTGTGTGTGTGTTTTATGCTTCTGTCTAACTTACAAGACAATCTCCTTATAAAAATAACGTCTATGAATTTTATTTTATTGTTTTTTATTTTATTTTATGTATATGCGTGTATTGCCTGCATGTAGGTAAGGAATTACAGACTATTGTTAGCTGCCATATGGGTGCCGGGATTCTAACCCGTGTCTTCTGCAAGAACAACCAGTGTTCTTAACTGCTGAGCCATCTTTACAGCCCCCAGCCTCGCTTTTTTTTTTCTCTCTCTTTTTGATCTTTTTAGCAAAAAAAAAAAAAAAAAAAAAAAGTCTATGGATGCCTCTAAATTTTGGACCAGTCAGCTTTTGTCAAAAGACAAGTATGTTATATGTGAACCTGTTTAATGCTTTTTTGTAAATCAAAGAAAGGCCTTTTCCATCTATGACAAAAAGATACTTTAATTCGAAAACACACAATTACTGGTCTTTTGTTTTTTTTTTAGAAAATTCTTTTTTGATTGGTTTAATTATGTGTATGAATAATTTGCATGTATGTAAATATACTTGTGTCATGCAGTGCCCTCAGAGGCTAGAGGGGCATTGGATCCCATGGAACTGGAGATTCGGACAGTTGTGATCAGCCATGTAGGTACTGAGAACCAAACCCAGGTCCTCTGCAAGAGCAGATAGTGCTCTTAGAACTACTGAGCCATCTCTCCAGCCCCTGTTTTGGCTTTATGAGACAAGGTCTCATGTAGCCCAGGCTGACCTCAAACTCATGTAATCAAGGATGACCTTGAACTCCTGATCTTCCTACCTCATCCAGAGTCCTGGGCTTATAGATGTGAACTACCACCACACCCGCCTTGTTGGCATTTTGATTGGAAGGTTTCAGTATTAGATTAATTTCATCTTTATAGAATCCTATAATCTCTTAAATTTTACCACCTCAAAATAAAAGCCCCTATATTTATACAGTGCAAGTTGGAAAAAAAATTTTCTCTTGGTCTGAATATCACAAATTGCAATAATTCACAGATACCATCAAATGTTAGAATCACTAGGTTGCATTACATGTCATTTTAGCCACACATCATGGAGACTTAAGATTTTTATTTGCTGTTGTCCCTAATGAAGTTTTGTTGCTTAGTTGCTGCTTATAACAGTACTAAGTGGGTTTGACTCGTGCACCTTCTTGCTAGAGAAGCAACCCATAGCACTCCAAAACCCAGGTGTTTAAGAGAAAGCTCTGCTCCTGTGCATAATCTCTATGATTTTTTATAGAGTTCTGCTTTTCAGGGTTGGCTTGCTGAACCAGACAAAGATAATTGGCTGTATGCATCTAAGATTGAAAAAAACTGTTCTCTCAGTTACGTTTTTTAAGGTAAATCTCTTACAGAAGTCTCTACCTCAGGCACTAAGTGTTATGATCATAGTTAGCATATTGATTCCAGAAAAATTTAGCTAGGACTTTACCTTTCTAAGATAATTTAAATGAAAAACTCACTGTTAACCAGCAGTCTAATGTCATATAGTATGCAGTTTGGATGTTGCATGAACAGCTAAGGAATTACCTGTGTTAGTGCCAAAGATCATCGGCTGCTGATTTTGTTCTGTACAGTTTATGTAAAATTGTTCATGGAGACAAGCTCTGTGCCCAGGGCCTTGTCTCCGAGAAGGTTTTGTTGGTTCCAAATACAATTTAGAAGATTCCTTTGTGTTCATCCTTTGTGTTTCATCCTTTCTCAAAGTGCAAAACCATTGAAAACTAGCCTGTCAGGAAATACCACACTGAGCATTTTCCCCCATTATTTGTATAAAACTACACCTAAAGAGCTTAATGACTCACACAGAAAACTTGATAACAAAAAACAAAGCAAGACTTCTCCGGCATTCCCTGTAAGTTGATCTTAGTGGGAATGCATGACCGGATACCTTTTCTACCAGGTCTCTAGCACTATTTCATAGTAGGACTGGAGCTTCTCTGGGACCCAGTGTGTTTGTGGTGGCACAGAATGGGAGGGATAGGTCACCTCCTGTGAAAGTAAGGAGCGGGTGGGCTCCTGGTCCTTTTTCTTGGAGTCCCTTTGATTCGCAGAGGTCTTTCCAAGAGGAGGCAGAAGGCTGCCTCCTGTGTAAGGGTTATTGCATGTCTAATCCATCTCTGGAAGAGGGGAGTGAGTGGGAGAGGAAAGGCATTTGAAACAATGCCTCTGTTCCCCAAAGAGTAGATGCAGTATAGTCGACAGAGCCCATCCTCAGCAGCACAGATTGTAAACTGGTCAGCCAACCATATTTGGTAATAAACTTGTAAGCCATTTAAAGCTGTTGGAGCAGTTAAATCACAGATTCAGTTTTGAAAGTGGATTATTTGGTAGATTTGCTGTCCAAAGAGAGACCAATATCTGGAGAAGGCATTGGCATCACAGTCATTAAATCTGTGTTCTCTCTGGTACACAGCTTAAAAGATGTTTTCAAGATTTTAAAGGTTTACATACAAGTATGTGTATGTGTGTGTGTGTGTGTGCCCAATGTAGAGGACATTGGTTGGTATCGAGTTCTTTCTCAGTCACTTCTCTACCTTATTTTTTGAGACAGGGTCTCTGACTGAACCTGGAGCTTGCTGTTTTGACCTTACTGGAAGGTCAGCAAATCCCCAGGATCCACCTCCATTTGTCCCCCAGCACTGGGGTTACAGGCATGCAGCAACACCCAGTTTTTTGTATGGGTGCTAGGGCTTTGAACACAGATCCTCATGCCTGCACGGCAAGTACTTACCCACTGAGCCACCCCTCCAGTTCCCAGTCTGTACTTCTAAGACTTACCGTAGCTATCTCAGGTGGAAGCAGTGGCACAGGTGCGGTGGCACAACGTGAAGCTGGAGGCAGAATTGGGAACCGAATCCAGGTGTGCAGGATGATTGCCTGGTTGCATCATCCAGTGTTCTTTTTTTAAAACTAAGAGGAATGGCAAAAACAGCCTGGGGCAGGGTTTTCATAAGGGCTGAGGGACATCTTTGGTGGACCTTGTGTTTACAGTGTTTTGTCATCCTACCACTCCTAAAAATGTAGCCATTAGTCTTATCTCAGCCCCACATAATCAGGAGAATCAGATAATTAGAAACCATAAATT
>NW_008342393.1:1409027-1412432 GCF_000622305.1 Nannospalax galili | reverse complement strand
ATTGATGCTTCCACTATTGTTCCAAGAAGCTAGGGTGTTTCCTGGGGAAGGAACTTAATTACAGATAGACTTTTACAGGCCAAATTACTTTAATATGTCAGTTGGCAACTTGACAGAGTGGGAAGGCTACCAAGCGGAAAGAAACCAGAAATTGTTAGCCTTTTTGCTCATGGCCCCTGTCCTGAAGAATTTATTCTTTGATAGATTTGTTTTTGAAGAAAATTAACAAACAAAACTCCGACTTTCACATTACTCATTTGAGTCATTTATTGTGGGATCACTGGTCACATAATAATGAAATAATGGCTAGAGAGGCATGATGAAGTGGAAAGGTAAGAATTAGAAGCATAATGGTCGGGTGTGGTGGTGCAGGCCTTTAATCCCAGCACTTGGGAGGCAGAGGCAGGTGGATCTCTGAGTTTGAGGACAGTCTGATCTACATAGCGAGTTCCAGGCCAGCTGGGGCTACAGGAAGACCCTGTCTCAAAAAAGACTCCCCCCACCAAAAAGAAACTTGGAGGACTGGAGAGATGGCTCAGCAGTTAAGAGCCCTGGCTGCTCTTGTAGAGGGCCTGGGTTCATTTCCCAGCCCCCACTGGAGTTACTGTCTGTAACTCCAGTTCCAGTTCCAACACTTCTGACCTCCTTGGACATTGCACAACACAGGTGCACTTGCATACTTGCAGACAATATGCTCATACACATAAAAATAAAATATTTAAAAAACTTACGTATATGAGTGCTTTGCTTGCATAGATATGTGCACCATTACGGATGTCTGTTAACAACCATGTGGGGACTGGGAACAAACTATGCTCTTAACCTTTGAGCCATCTCTCTAGCCCCTCCGCTGTTTTTGTTTGTTTGCAACAGGGTTTCCCTCTGGCCCCAGCTGGCCTGGCAGTTGCTTTGTAGACCAGGCTGGCCTCCATCTCACAGAGATCCTCCGACCTTTGCCTCCCAAATACTGGAGTTAAAGGCGTGCACCACTGACCCTGCCTTGTGCCTAACTTTTTAATTAAAAAATATATTTTATTTTTATTTTTTGTGTATGAGTGTTTTGCCTGCTTGTATGTAAGCGCACCTGTGTTGTGCAATGCCATGGGGGTCAGAAGTGCATTGGATTCCTCTGGAACTGGAGTTACAGACAGTTGTTAGTTGTCATGTGGGTCCTGGAAATCAAACCCGTGTCCTCTGCAAGAGCAACCAGTGCTCTTTGAGCATTTTCCCCCATTATTTGTATAAAACTACACCTAAAGAGCTTAATGACTCACACAGAAAACTTGATAACAAAAAACAAAGCAAGACTTCTCCGGCATTCCCTGTAAGTTGATCTTAGTGGGAATGCATGACCAGATACCTTTTCTACCAGGTCTCTAGCACTATTTCATAGTAGGACTGGAGCTTCTCTGGGACCCAGTGTGTTTGTGGTGGCACAGAATGGGAGGGATAGGTCACCTCCTGTGAAAGTAAGGAGCGGGTGGGCTCCTGGTCCTTTTTCTTGGAGTCCCTTTGATTCGCAGAGGTCTTTCCAAGAGGAGGCAGAAGGCTGCCTCCTGTGTAAGGGTTATTGCATGTCTAATCCATCTCTGGAAGAGGGGAGTGAGTGGGAGAGGAAAGGCATTTGAAACAATGCCTCTGTTCCCCAAAGAGTAGATGCAGTATAGTCGACAGAGCCCATCCTCAGCAGCACAGATTGTAAACTGGTCAGCCAACCATATTTGGTAATAAACTTGTAAGCCATTTAAAGCTGTTGGAGCAGTTAAATCACAGATTCAGTTTTGAAAGTGGATTATTTGGTAGATTTGCTGTCCAAAGAGAGACCAATATCTGGAGAAGGCATTGGCATCACAGTCATTAAATCTGTGTTCTCTCTGGTACACAGCTTAAAAGATGTTTTCAAGATTTTAAAGGTTTACATACAAGTATGTGTATGTGTGTGTGTGTGTGTGCCCAATGTAGAGGACATTGGTTGGTATCGAGTTCTTTCTCAGTCACTTCTCTACCTTATTTTTTGAGACAGGGTCTCTGACTGAACCTGGAGCTTGCTGTTTTGACCTTACTGGAAGGTCAGCAAATCCCCAGGATCCACCTCCATTTGTCCCCCAGCACTGGGGTTACAGGCATGCAGCAACACCCAGTTTTTTGTATGGGTGCTAGGGCTTTGAACACAGATCCTCATGCCTGCACGGCAAGTACTTACCCACTGAGCCACCCCTCCAGTTCCCAGTCTGTACTTCTAAGACTTACCGTAGCTATCTCAGGTGGAAGCAGTGGCACAGGTGCGGTGGCACAACGTGAAGCTGGAGGCAGAATTGGGAACCGAATCCAGGTGTGCAGGATGATTGCCTGGTTGCATCATCCAGTGTTCTTTTTTTAAAACTAAGAGGAATGGCAAAAACAGCCTGGGGCAGGGTTTTCATAAGGGCTGAGGGACATCTTTGGTGGACCTTGTGTTTACAGTGTTTTGTCATCCTACCACTCCTAAAAATGTAGCCATTAGTCTTATCTCAGCCCCACATAATCAGGAGAATCAGATAATTAGAAACCATAAATTCTCTGGGTGATTCATTTGTTTTTAAAAACGCTTTAATCTCTCTCTCTCTCTTTCTCTCTCTGTGTGTGTGTGTGTGTGTGTGTGTGTATAGAATTCAGGGTCTTAGGCATACTAGGAAAGTTTTTTTTTTGTCTTTTTGAGACCGAGTCTCCCTGTAGCCCCAGCTCTCCTGGAACTCACTATGTAGACCAGGCTGGCCTTGAACTCTCAAGAGATCTGCCTGCCTCTGCCTCCCAAGCCCTGAGATTAAAGGTATGCACCACCACGCCCAATTTAGGAAAGGTTTTTAGCACTCAGCTAATACCCTGACCCAAAACTATTTTTTCCCTTGTGTACGTGATACTAAAAATTGAACCCAGGACCTCAAATACGATAAGTTTTCACCATCGACTTACACACCTATCCCTATCTATTTAATTTTGAGACAGAATCTCACTTAGTTGCCCACAATGGCTGGTCTTAAACTTGTACTCAAACTAAGTAGTTTTCTAAAACTTTTGCTTTGTCTAAATGGACTGGAGAGATGGCTCAGCAGTTAAAAGCACTGACTGCTCTTGCAGAGGGCCTAGGTTTGATTCCCAGAACCCACATGGCAGCTAACAGCTGTCCGTAACTCTGGTTCCAGGGGATCAGATACTGTCTTCTGATCTCAGGCATTGCATGGAACAGGTGAACTTACATACATGTAGGCAATGCACTCATACAAAATAAATGCGTTGGTGGCGCATACCTTTAATCCCAGCACTTGGGAGGCAGAGGCCCCTGCCTCTGCCTCCTGAGTGGTGGGATTAAAGGCATGCGCCACCACACCCGGCTAAAACTTTTTTTTTAATTAAAAAGAAAATTGA
>NW_008342393.1:1408430-1408880 GCF_000622305.1 Nannospalax galili | reverse complement strand
CTGGAACAGATAATTGTTAGCCACCATGTGGATGCTGGGAATTGAACCTGGGTCCTCTGCAAGTGACCAGTGTTCTTAACCCACGAACCATCTCTCCAGCCCCATCACTTTCTTATTACAGCATAATATACTCTTTTTTTTTAACACTCTATTTATTTATTTATTTTTATTACTATTTTTAATGTGTATGAGTGTATTGCCTGCGTGTAGGTAAGTGCACCCATGTTGTGCAGTGCCCACGAGGACAAAAGAGGTTGTCAGATTCCCCTGGAACGAGTTATGGACAGTTTTTAGGGAAAAAAAAAGATACTTGCTAGGCATAGTGGCACATGTCTTTAAATCAGCAGAGGCAGGCAGATCTCTTGAGTTCAAGGCCAGCCTGTTATACATAGTTAAGTTCCAGGCCAGCTGGGGCTACAGGGAGACCTTGTCTCTAAAAAAAAAACCCAA
>NW_008342393.1:1407705-1407892 GCF_000622305.1 Nannospalax galili | reverse complement strand
GCAGCAAAGCATAGGGGTCTTCCTGTAGCCCTAACTGGTCTGGAACTCGCTATGTAGACCAGGCTGGCCTCAAATCCACAAAGATCCGCTTGCTTGCCTCTGCCTCCCAAGTGCTGGGACTAAAGGCGTGCGCCACCACGCCTGGCTTCAGCCTCGCTTTTTATTTTTTAAAAAAATATTATCTTTA
>NW_008342393.1:1368280-1406628 GCF_000622305.1 Nannospalax galili | reverse complement strand
ATGCTAAAAAAAAAAAAAGTTATTTGCTTACTAATTTCCATTGGAAGCAAAAAGAAAAAAATACCCAAGGCTTAAAAATGGCTAGAGCAGGGCTGGAGAGATGGCTCAGCAGTTAAGAACACTGACTGATCTTGCAGAAGACCCAGGAATCCCAGAACCCACATGGCCGCTAACAACTGTCCGTAACAGATCTCTGTGAGTTCAAGGCCAGCCTGGTCTACAAAGTGAGATCCAGGACAGCTGGGGCTACAGGGAGACCCTGTCTCAAAAAGAGAAAAAAAAAGATACTTGCTAGGCATAGTGGCACATGTCTTTAAATCAGCAGAGGCAGGCAGATCTCTTGAGTTCAAGGCCAGCCTGTTATACATAGTTAAGTTCCAGGCCAGCTGGGGCTACAGGGAGACCTTGTCTCTAAAAAAAAAACCCAAAAAACTAAAGGAAAAAAGGTAGTTTCAGGGTGTCTTGTGACTGTGATTAGGTGGGACAAGTCACAAGTCATCCCAACTCTGTAGGTGAGTTGATGTCATGTAGAAATTTCTCCACTCTGCATTAAAAGACATCTTAGAAGTTAGACATGAGCAGTGTAAGTTCCAGGCCAGCTGGGGCTACAGGGAGACCTTGTCTCTAAAAAAAAAACCCAAAAAACTAAAGGAAAAAAGGTAGTTTCAGGGTGTCTTGTGACTGTGATTAGGTGGGACAAGTCACAAGTCATCCCAACTCTGTAGGTGAGTTGATGTCATGTAGAAATTTCTCCACTCTGCATTAAAAGACATCTTAGAAGTTAGACATGAGCAGTGACTTGGAAAACAAGGGAAGAAATGGTGATAAGCAATCATTGTCAGCTCCTTTCCTCTGCTCCCCCAGTCCTGGGGAAATGGAACAGAGCTTCCTTGCCCTGTCCTTGATACACTAGACCAACTTTAAACTAGATTAAGGAGCTGTGAAGGAGAACCTCAGGAAGCCAGCCCACTGCTAGTGTCTGCAGGGAAAACTGACTAGTCCCTCTTTGAACCTCAGGCAAACAAGTATCTTTATCTGCCCTGCTCTCCCAGGGGGCCCAGAGAGGCTGGCAGACCCAAACCCTAGGCAAGGCAGAACCAAGCAACTGTTCATAACCGAGTCTGCACATGGCCAGTGACCTGAATGAGACCTGACCATGGAGGGAAATTATATACAACTGGATAGCTTTTAAAATTTTTTATTTTTAGTATGTGAAATGTTATCTTTGCTCCAAGAACATTAAAAAACACTGACAGCAGTTTTGGCCTGGCCCATTTTTCTGAAGGCATGTTGCAGCTGTGGCCTCTACCCAGCAGGCAGAAGCTGCCTTAGATCCTGTACCCAGGTGCTGTTTAGAGCAGTGAAAGGTCTCAGCCTCAGACCCCAGACAGGTCAGCAGCAGGACCAGGGTGACTACAGGCACTTAGCTGCAGGAGCCCTGGAAACAGTACATGCAAGTTGTCCAGATTGGTATTCACATTCCTGTTAGGAAGTGAAAGTGATCAAGATTCTTGAAATAGACCAGGATATGCAGTGTCTGGACCAATCCCAGCTTTAGGTTCCAGTGGGCTGCTTGGCCGTCAGGGTGTGCTGGAGTTGGTTTTTTTTTATTTTTTTTAATTTTTTTTTCGTGTGTGTGTGTGTGTGTGTGTGTGTGTGTAGGTAGCATGTTTGTCCACGAGCATGTAGGCTTATGTGTGTGAGTGCACCTGCATGTACATGTACAGTTGGATGCCTGATATATTCCTTGATTTCTCTCCATCTTGTACATTGAGGCAGGTCCTCTAACCAGAACCCAGAGCTCCCGATTGAGCTAGTCTAGCCATCTTGTTTCAGCGATCCCATCCCTGCTGCAGAGCACTGGGATTACAGTTGGGCTGCCATGCCCTCTTGGCAGGTACGTGGGTGCTGGGGAGCCAACACAGTTCTTAAACAGCAAGCACTTTATCCACTGAGCTGTCTTCCCAGTTCTGGGTTGTTTTTAAATTGCCTCTGCCTCCTTAGTGCTGGGATTAAAGGCGTGCGCCACCACGCCTGGCACCAGCCCCAATTTTTAATTTTTGAAATGGATTCACTATATAGCCAGGACTGGCCTGGAACTTGCTATGTAGACCAGACTGGCCTCAAATTTTAGAAAGCCACTTGCCTCTGCCTCCCAAGTGCTGGGACTACAGGTGTGAGCCACCACACCCAGGCTAGTCTAAAACTTTTAAATTAAGGTATAGTTTACATGCAGCAAATATACAAATCCATATTACCACCAGAGTTGCACAATGGCATCACCCCAAAATTCTCTCTGGCAGATTGTTACATTATGGTTTGAGAAATGCAAGTCTTAGGAAAAAAATATTTTGAAATATGGCCCATAATGAAATAGAAAGAGATCCGATGATCTAAAATTATCTCCTCTATTCCAAGGAGTTTAGCTCTGCCATAACGAGTTTCATCTGACAGCTCAGAGATTGGTGGATGCCAGAAGGGGAGGACTTTGACAGGGTTCAGAGACTTTTCTGGGTCCAAGAAATCCCTAAGTGACTTTGTAATCAGGGCAGAGGATATACACAAGAATGTGCCATTCCCAATAAGATACTTAAGCCTATGGGGACTGGAGAGATGGCTCAGCAGTTAAGAGCACTGAGTGCTCTTACAGAGGACTAGGGTCCAGTTCCCAGCGTCCATGTGATGGCTAACAACCAACTGTAGCTCCAGTTCTAGGGAGCTATTCACAGGTCTGGCCTCTGAGGGCATTGCACACACATGGTGCACTTACCTGCATGCAGACAAAACACAAAATGATTTTTTTGAAAAGATATTTAAGGACTGGAGAGATGGCTCAGCAGTTAAAAGCACTGACTGCTCTTGCAGAGGGCCTAGGTTTGATTCCCAGAACCCACATGGCAGCTAACAGCTGTCCGTAACTCTGGTTCCAGGGGATCAGATACTGTCTTCTGATCTCAGGCATTGCATGGAACAGGTGAACTTACATACATGTAGGCAATGCACTCATACAAAATAAATGCGTTGGTGGCGCATACCTTTAATCCCAGCACTTGGGAGGCAGAGGCAGGTGGATCTTTGTGAGTTCAAGGCCAGCCTGGTCTACAAAGTGAGATCCAGGACAGCTGGGGCTACAGGGAGACCCTGTCTCAAAAAGAGAAAAAAAAAAGATACTTGCTAGGCATAGTGGGGCCCAGTGGGGGCAAAGGGGAGCCTTTGTCCTAAAAAAAAAAACCCAAAAAACTAAAGAAAAAAAGATAGTTTCAGGGTGTCTTGTGACTGTGATTAGGTGGGACAAGTCACAAGTCATCCCAACTCTGTAGGTGAGTTGATGTCATGTAGAAATTTCTCCACTCTGCATTAAAAGACATCTTAGAAGTTAGACATGAGCAGTGACTTGTAAAGCAAGGGAAGAAATGGTGATAAGCAATCATTGTCAGCTCCTTTCCTCTGCTCCCCCAGTCCTGGGGAAATGGAACAGAGCTTCCTTGCCCTGTCCTTGATACACTAGACCAACTTTAAACTAGATTAAGGAGCTGTGAAGGAGAACCTCAGGAAGCCAGCCCACTGCTAGTGTCTGCAGGGAAAACTGACTAGTCCCTCTTTGAACCTCAGGCAAACAAGTATCTTTATCTGCCCTGCTCTCCCAGGGGGCCCAGAGAGGCTGGCAGACCCAAACCCTAGGCAAGGCAGAACCAAGCAACTGTTCATAACCGAGTCTGCACATGGCCAGTGACCTGAATGAGACCTGACCATGGAGGGAAATTATATACAACTGGATAGCTTTTAAAATTTTTTATTTTTAGTATGTGAAATGTTATCTTTGCTCCAAGAACATTAAAAAACACTGACAGCAGTTTTGGCCTGGCCCATTTTTCTGAAGGCATGTTGCAGCTGTGGCCTCTACCCAGCAGGCAGAAGCTGCCTTAGATCCTGTACCCAGGTGCTGTTTAGAGCAGTGAAAGGTCTCAGCCTCAGACCCCAGACAGGTCAGCAGCAGGACCAGGGTGACTACAGGCACTTAGCTGCAGGAGCCCTGGAAACAGTACATGCAAGTTGTCCAGATTGGTATTCACATTCCTGTTAGGAAGTGAAAGTGATCAAGATTCTTGAAATAGACCAGGATATGCAGTGTCTGGACCAATCCCAGCTTTAGGTTCCAGTGGGCTGCTTGGCCGTCAGGGTGTGCTGGAGTTGGTTTTTTTTTATTTTTTTTAATTTTTTTTTCGTGTGTGTGTGTGTGTGTGTGTGTGTGTGTAGGTAGCATGTTTGTCCACGAGCATGTAGGCTTATGTGTGTGAGTGCACCTGCATGTACATGTACAGTTGGATGCCTGATATATTCCTTGATTTCTCTCCATCTTGTACATTGAGGCAGGTCCTCTAACCAGAACCCAGAGCTCCCGATTGAGCTAGTCTAGCCATCTTGTTTCAGCGATCCCATCCCTGCTGCAGAGCACTGGGATTACAGTTGGGCTGCCATGCCCTCTTGGCAGGTACGTGGGTGCTGGGGAGCCAACACAGTTCTTAAACAGCAAGCACTTTATCCACTGAGCTGTCTTCCCAGTTCTGGGTTGTTTTTAAATTTTTTATTATATTTATTTTGTGTTGGGAGGGGGCTTGTGTATGTGGGGGGGGTGTGCACATACCATGAGACATGAAAGTCAGAGTTGGTTCTCTTCTGAAACCTTTCAGGATCAGAGAACAAAGTTGGTTGTCAGGCTCAGTGGCAAGTGCCTTTATCCACCGAGCCATCACCAGCCCTGTATTTTTTGTTTGTTTTGAGTTAGGGTCTCACTCTGTAATCCAGGCTTGCCTTGACCTGCCTAAGCCTCCCAAGTGCTGAGGTGACAGGCATGTCCCACCATGTCCAAATTGGAGGGGTGACTTAGGAGAGACATGGTACTGGGTGCAGACTCTTTTATTTAACTTACTGCCTTTAAACAGCAAGTGGCCACTTGGAGCGAGCTCTTCTGAGTAGAGTCAGGTATGGTCCAGGGAAATAGCTAGATGCTAGGGGGGAGCACTTGACATGAATGGACTAAGGGTGTTGGGGGTGTGTCTGCTGAGGTAAGTAGGAATGTAGAAAACTGTAGTGCAACCATGTACTGCCTGGGAACGGTGCGAATGGGTCTCAGGTTGTCCTAGAACGGATGCATAGGCATGCACTGATGATTTGCCAGATAAAATACAAGATGCCAGGTTACTTTCGATTTCAGCTCAGCAATGCATAATTTTTTTAAAAAATTTTTATTATTTTTATTTTATGTGTATGCATGTGTTGCCTGCGTGTAGGTGTTGTGCAATGTCTGAGGAAGACAGAAGAAGCTGTCCGATACCCTGGAACTGGAGTTAAAGACAGTTGTTAGCTGCCATGTGGGTGCTGGGATTCGAAGCTGGGTCTTCTGCAAGAACAACCAGTGTTTTGTTTTTTTGTTTTTTTTAGTCTTTTTGAGACAGGGTCTTCCTATAGCCCCAGCTGTCCTGGAACTCACTATGTAGACCAGGCTGGCCTTAAACTCACAGAGATCTGCCTGCCTCTGCCTCCCAAGTGCTGGGATTAAAGGCGTGTGCCACCACACCTGGCCTCAACCAGTGTTCTTAACCACTGAACCATCTCACCAGCCCCAACAATGAATAATTTTTTAAATATTACATGCAAATTACATAAAAATGTTTCAACTTGGGGCGTAATTCAATGGTGGAGCATGAGTCTGGGTTTAACCCCTAGGTATCTCCCCTCAGAAATGATCTGAAATTCAAATATAACTTTGTTCTGTATTTTTGTCCACTAAATAATTTGCAAGTCATATTTGTAATACTAAGAAGTCTGAATTTTTTGGATTTTTTTGAAAAAATTATATTTTGGGGAGGGAGGGCTGTGCACATGTATGTAGTTGCCTGAGGAGGCCAGAAGAGGGTGTTGGATCCCCTGGAGCTGGAGTTACAGGCCGTTTTACACCATAGACCTACCTGTCCTTGAGTTTGGAATAATCTGCCTCTGTTCTGTCTCCCAAGTGCTGGGATTATAGGCATGGGCATGAGCCACTAAATCTGCAATTTCTGACTCTGACATATATCCTAAAAGTAGTAACCCAGAGGACAGGAAAGGCTTAATTTTAGCCAAATATTAGAAAAACTATAAGCTAAACTAGCTGCTAAGTCTGAGCTACTTTAGCAGAAGGATGGTAAACCATGTTGCCAATAAGGAATGTCAGTCTCTCCTTGTCATGGCAATTCTCCTTCAATATAAACCTTTTTTGGTTCTGTAATTTTATTTATTTATTATTTTTTGTCTTTTTGAGACAGGGTCTCCCTGTCTCCCTGTAGCCACAGCTAGCCTGGATTCGCTAAGGAGACCAGGCTGGCCTCGAACTCACAGAGATCTGCCTGCCTCTGCCTCCCAAGTGCTGGATCAAAGGTGTGTGCCACCACTCCTGACAGGTTCTGTAATTTTACCAGTAGTAGTTTAATAATATGTGAATCCAATTTCAGGCCAGCAGCAACCTATTTTTTTTTTGGAGAAAATTTAATTCGTCAACCCCACTTCAGGGCATATATCTAAAATAGTTGGAACAGGTTCCCCAAGAGTTGTTTGCACACCCATATTGTAGCGTTACTCACAGCAGCCAAGAGGTGCAAACAGCCCAGATGTTTGTGAGTGGATTAAAAATTGGACTGGAAGAATAGTTCAGGAATTAAGGGCTCAGGCTAACCAAAAAATCCAAAATAAAATGTGGGGCCAGAGAACTGACTCAGCTGTTGAGCACTTTCAGAGGACATCAGCTGGGTTCCTAGGACACACAACTGGGCAGTTCACAACCACCTGTAACTCCAGGTCCAGGGGGTCTGACTCTCTCTTCTGGCTTCAGAAAGCACCTGTATGCATGTGTGCACACACATACACATAAATATTTTAAAATTTTTTTCAGTTTTTGAGACAAGGTCTATGAAGTACTGGCTGGCCTAGAACTCGCTATGTAGACCAGGCTGACCTCAAACTCACAGAGCTCCACCTGCCTCTGCCTCTCTTTAGTGCTGGGATTAAAGGCATGTTCCCCCAAACCCAGCAGTTTTTTTAATTGGGGATTTATTTTTGTTTTATGTGTATGAGTGTTTTGCCTGCTTGTATGTAAGTATACCCAGGGCATGCAATGCCTGCAGAGGCCAGAAAAGAATTTTGGATCCCCTAGAACTGGAGTTACAGACAGTTGTTAGCAACCATATGGGTGCTAAAACCGAACATGGGTCCTTTGCAAGTGCTCTTAACTAACAGCCTGGTCTACATATTGAGTTCCAGGCCAGCCAGGGCTAAAAAAAAAGACATGCTTTATGAGTCCATTTAGATATATTTAGAACATTCAAAAATCATGGACTCCAATTACAGTAGTGGTTGCCAGGAGGCTAGGAGGGGAAATGGATTTGATGGATAGAGAGTTTTAGTTTTATATGATGAAAATAGTTTATTTACAGTAGTGTGAAGATGCTTAATGCTACTGACCTGTCCACTTAGAGGTCATGAAAGGAGCTGGGAGATGTAGCTTGGAGGTAGAGCACATGCTTAAGAGTAAATGAGGCCCTGGCTTTGATCCCCAGCACCAAAAATAACAAAACCATAAAGAAGGTACATTTTGGGGCTGGTGAGATGGCTCACTGGGTCAAGGTATCTGCCACCAAGCCTGATAACCAGAGTTTGCTCCTCAGGACCCACATGGTAGAGAGAATCAACTCCAGCAAGTTGTCATCTGACCTCCACAGACTGTGGTACTTGTGTGCCTCCCCCCCAACACACTCTAAAATATTTTTAAAACCTTATGCTGTCTGGGTTTGTTTTTGTTGGTTGGTTGGTTTTTGCCTTTTAATTTTAGACAGGGTCTTCCTATAGCCCTAGCTGACCTGGAACTTGCTGTGTAGACCAGGCTGGCCTCCTGCCTCTGCATCCTGAGTGTTGGAATTAAAAGCATGCACCACCACTCCCAGCAACGCACATATTTTTTAAAAAATTTTTTAATTACTTTTTAAGGTTTGCTTTTATTTTTTAATTCTATGTGCACAAGTGTTTTTGCTTGGGGCTGGAGAGCTGGCTTTAGCAGTTAAGAACACTGGCTGCTCTTACAGAGGATCCAGGTTCCATTCCTAGCACTCACATGGCAACTAACAACCATCCGTAACTCCAGTTCCAGGGGAATCTGACACCCTCTTCTGACCTCCAAAAGCATTGCACAACACAGGTGTACTCACATGTATGTAGGCAATACACTCATACACATAAAAAATATTTTTTAAAGTGTTTTCCCTCATGTATGTAAGTGCACCTGTGCTTGCAATACCCATGGAGACCAGAAGAGGGTATTGGATCCCCTGGAACTGAAGTTACAGAGTTATGATGGTTGTTAGCCACTATATGGGTGTTGGGAACTGAACCTGGGTCCTCTGCAAGAACAGCCCTTAACCATTGAGTCATTTTTCTGGACCCCTATTTTATTTTTAATTATGTGTATACATGTGTGCCTATATGGGGATATGTGCACATGAGTGTAGGTGCCCACAGAGGCCAGGGGCATTGAATCCCTGGAAGTTACAGGCTGTTTTGATCTGTCAGATGTGGGTTCTGGGAATTGAACTTGGGCCTTTGGGTCCTTAAGCACTTAGGTATATGTTGTTTTTTTTTTAATATTTTGTTTTTTATTTTATGTCTATGCGTGTATTGCCTACATGTATGTAAGTGCACCCATGTTGTGCAATGCCCACAGACAATAGAAGAGGCTGTTGGATCCCCTGGAACTGGAGCTACGGACAGTTGTTAGCTGTCATGTGGGTGCTGGGATCCGAACCAGGGTCTTCTGCAAGAACAGCCAGTGTTCTTAACCACTGAGCCATCTCTTCAGCCCCAGGTGTATATATTCTTTTTTCGAGACAGGGTCTCCCTGTAGGCCCAGCTGTCCTGGAAATCGGGTATATATTCTTGACCACTAACCCACCTCTCCAGTCCCCTTAAAGATTTTTTTAAAAATTTGATGTGTATGGGGCTGGAGAGATGGCTCAGCAGTTAAGAGCACTGACTGCTCTTGTAGAGGACCTGGGTTCGATTCCCAGCACCCACATGGCGGCTACAAACCACCCTTAACTCCAGTTCCATGGGAATCTGAAACCCTCTTCTGACCTCCACAGCATTGCATGACATGGGTGTACTCACATGCAGGCAATACACTCATACACATAAAATAAAAATAAAATATTTTTAAAAATTGATGTGCACTATGTGCGTGCCTGGTGCCCACCTAGCTCAGAAGTGGACATCAAATTCCCTGGAGCTGGAGTTGCAGACAGTTGTGGGCTACCATGTGGGTGCTGGGACTCAAACCCAGGTCCTCTGCAAGAGCAGTCAGTGCTCTTAACCACTGAGCCATTTCCCCAGCCCCCAGCACTGCCTATTTTAATACATACATGTATTTATTCATCTTAAAACAAATTTATGGGCTGGAGAGATGGCTCAGCGGTTAAGAACACTGGTTGTTCTTGCAGAAGTCCTGGGTTCAGATCCCAGCACCCACATGGCAGCTAACAACTGTCTGTAACTCCAGTCCCAGGGGATCCAACAGCCTCTCTGTCCTCTGCAGGCATTGCACGACACGGGTGCACTTACCTACATTCAGGGAATACACACATACACATAAAATAAAAATAATAAAATTAAAATTTTTATAAGTAAAAATAGTTCACAACTTTATAACTTGACCATTCTGATCATTTTTGCTCATATTTAGAAACTAATATAAATGTGCCTGTCCTTAAAACTGAAGTTGGCAGGTTGGGCATGGTGGCACTCTCCTTTAATCCTAACACTCGGGAGGCAGAGGCTGCTGGATCTCTCTGAATTTGAGGCCAGCCTAGTCTACATAGTAAGTTCAAGGCCAGCCAGGGCTGCCTAGTGAGATCCTGTCACAAAAACAAAACCCAAAACCCTGAAGCTACTAAAATACAGAAAATGAGAAACATTCCTTTCCCAACTGCTGCTTTTCCTGGTTGTGTGGTGAATTCCACAGGTTCCCTGGTGCCTGCCAGCCTGCGATGCAGAGCCATCCTGGCAACACGCCTCTTCTCTGTTGTCTTCTTACAGCACCTTGGGCTGTTTTGCATCACGCTGTTCACGTGTTCTCTGCCTAGTGGCTACACTGCATGACAGCTAATGACCTGGCCAAGTTCTTGTGACACATCTGGGTTCTCAGGATGAGAGAAGACCCTTCACAGAAGGAAGTGATGGGTCCTTCAGCTAGCTTTCTTTATGGCAACTTGTCATGCCTTCATTAATAAGTTTTCCAAAAAAGGATTGACTGATAAGCAGTTTTTAGCACCACCCTGAAAACTAAAAGTCATCTTAAGTTTAGCCTAATAAATTTCTCCAACTGAGAACTTACAGATTCAGGCTGGTCACAGAAGGACAAAGGCCAGGAAGTTTGCACGTGCCATGTGGTCTGCACAAAGCATGGTGCCTACGCCCTAGGAAGTGACTGCTTCCGCTGGCAGGCTCCTGCTCTGCCAGCAGAGTGCCCTGGAAGCTGAGTGTTGTGGCTCAGGCCTACAGTCCCAGCTACTTAAGCTGAGGCAGGAGGAGGATTGCAAGTTCAAGGCCAGTCTGGGCAACTTAGTAAGACCCTATCTCAAAAAAAAATGCCTGAAGCGTAGCTCAGTAGTAGAGCACTTGGTATGCATGCAGCCCTAGCCCTAGGGTCAGTCCCCAGTAGTTCAAAAAATTTCCCCAAACAAAAAGCCTACCACATGCCAGACTGTTCTTTGTTTTTGATTTTTTAGACAGGATCTCACTCTAGCCCAGGCTGACCTGGAACTCACTGTGTAGCCCAGATTAGCCTTGGATTTATGACAGTCCTGCTTCAGCCTTCCAAGTGTTGGGGCTGCAGGTGTCAGCCATCACATTCCATTTGGGTTCTGTTTATGTCTGTGCAGGGTAAGGCTTGGGTCCACAGCCTTCCATTAACTCCTAAGAATCTGAAAGGATCAAGGGCACTGGGCAGATCCCATTGTTCACATACTTAGAGGGACTGTTCTAGGTAGGGATGCTAGTGGGTAGAAGTTATGGGGTGGCAGAATTTGGTTGTATCAAGGCCAAGTGGCACAAAGAGAAGGGAAGGAACATCTCGGTTTGAGCCTCATCCCTAGATAGAACCTATGGTTCACTCTGGGCAGAGAGAATTTTAGTCTCCATCTCCTTTTCAACAACTCATTACTAGATT
Source organism: Nannospalax galili (assembly GCF_000622305.1). Classification (NCBI taxonomy): domain Eukaryota; kingdom Metazoa; phylum Chordata; class Mammalia; order Rodentia; family Spalacidae; genus Nannospalax; species Nannospalax galili. The sequence continues at coordinate 1,395,380 of NW_008342393.1, read as the reverse complement.
GTTTTTTGTTTTGTGTTTTAGATAATGAAAAATTGTTCTTGCCAGGCATGGTGGCACATGCCTTTAATCCCAGCACTTGGGAAGCAGAGGCAGGTGGATCTTTGTGAATTTGAGGTTAGCCTGGTCTACATAGCGAGTACCAGGTCAACTGGAGCTACAGGAAGACCCTGTCTCAAAAACAAAATTGTTTATTCTTATGTGTGTGTGATACATGCATGGGTATTTATGTGTATGGCACATGTGTGGATTTGTTCTCCCCTTCCATCTTAAGGTGGGTTCCAGGGATCAAGCTCAGGTCATGAGGCTTATTCAGCAAAGTGCTTTAACCACTGAGCCATCTCACCAGTCTAAGATCTTTTGTTCTTTTTCTTTGAATGTCCTCAGATGCTGGGCAGGTATTTTGGTAAGTAAACACCATAAAGCTCTTAAAGTTACTAAACAGGAGAAGAATGAACCCATAAAAGCCCTGTTAAGTACTTGGCTTGTGTCTTGGGGCAGCAGGCCTTTTCCACCTTAGAGCTGTTTCCATTTTGGCCATGTCAGCCATGTCCTCCCCAACCCTGTTTAGCCAGTGGTCCTGTGCAAAGGTCCCAGAAAGGAGACAGAGCCAGAGCTGTTGGGCTCGACTTCCTTGGTAACTTCATGGAGTTGCAAAAAAAAAAGGAGCTTTTCACAAAAGCCATGTGTCTGGTAAGTGTTACTGCAGCAGAAAGAGTGGGCTTAATGGGGATGCAGCCTCTAAGCCACCTTATTACCCACGGAGTAGGTGCAGTAGGTGGTAGAGCCTATGTGTCTGGTGATAGTGAAGGTCACCTGAGGTATTGTCCAGGGCTGGCTCACTTTCAGCACATGACATGGGGCATGGGTTCTAGGGCTTCCCGGAAGGAGTAAGTGGTACTTGGAAAAGTGAGGTTCAACTGGTGGATCTAGAAGTGAGGAGAGAGTGAACCAGTGGGGAGGGTGGATCTGGGGATAGAATCCCAATTTTTTGTTGATGTTGGTTTTTTTGAGATGGGTTAGCCCTGGTTGGCCTGGAACTCACTATGTAGAACAGGCTGGCCTCAAATTCAGAGGTCCATCTGCCTCTGCCTCCCAAGTGCTGGAATTAAAGGTGACTGCCACCACACCCAGCCTTAGAGTCCTAATTTTCTTTGCAGCAACACACTAGATTTTTCTCTCATAAAATGAGAAACTTCCACATTGCGCAAATACCTCCAAGGATGTCTGGAATTAAAGAGCTTTGCCTTCATACTGCAAAGATCCAGATTGAAGTTCACAGGTCGGATTAAAGCCCAGTTAGAGCATCTGGAAGCCGGTCTGGATTTCATGCCCCATTGTATGGCTCTCCTTGGTGCTAGCCCCTGTGTGACTGCCTGGTTGGCATTAATCTTTGTGTGGCAGTGAACCAAGATTTTGGCTGTTGCTGGCAGCCAGGAAAGAGGGTTCAGGGCCTCAGCCCCTATCTCTCTGCAGCTAGGTATCTATCTGATAGATGGGTAAGAGGTGAGGTGAAGGAAGTCCACAGTGAAAGCTTGCAGAGCTGAGCAAAATCCCCCAGATTGCAGTCTGGAAGGGAAGATGGGCTGAGTTGAGCTGGAGGAGGGAGAGGACAGGCAGCATGCCAGTGGCCCAGCTGGAGGAGGTGCTGGGGTGGCCCGGCTGGAAGAGCAGAGCGGCCAGTGCCATGAGCCAGATTGTGTAGCGGAGGAAATGGGTTTGGAGTTGGCAGCCCCCAGTTTGCTCCCTGGGTGGGTGGTGAGGAGCTGGCTGTGGGGAACCTCAATTCCATGCACTGGAGGCCTATGAGGGCACTGAGGTAGTATGGGTTTGGTGGAGTTTTGTTGTTTTGTTTGAGTTTTTGAGAGAGGGTCTCAGCCGGGCATGGTGACACACTCCTTTGATCCCAGCACTGTGGAGGCAGAGGCAGGCAGATCTCTGAGTTCAAGGCCAGCCTAGTCTACTTGGTGAGTTCCAGGCCAGCTGGGAAGACCCTGTCTCAAACAGACCAAAAGAGTGAGACAGAGACATAGACAGGGTCTCATGTAGCCCGGGCTGGCCTCTAATCACTGTAGCATGAGGACAACCTTAAACTCCTAATCTTCTTGCCTCTACCACCCAAGTGCTGGAATTGCAAGCATGTGCCACCCTGTCCAGCATGGTGGTTTGGGTTTTTTTCTTAAGGACAGAAGGTCTTGGGTCATGGAAAGAATTAGAAGCTATTTGGGGAAAAGGTTGGTAAACAGCAGAATGGCGCCCTAAGATGGGAAGAGGGATTGGTGCTCAAAGCAGGATAACACTTGCTCCTGGTCAGAGTGCAGGTGCTGGGGAGAGGGTACTGGGGGGGTGGTCCGGTCCCCAGCAAATCCCCAGTGCCACAATATTAATAATAATGCAAGTGAGGAGCTTTTCAGACTGAAGAGAATAGGAGAGACTGAGACCAGGGTGAGAGGAGGTGGCTGGGTGATTGAAAAGAACAAAGGCAAGAGCAAGGAGAGCCACCCAGGACAGGACAAAGGACTGTGGTATGCCAGCAGGAGCTGGGGAGTCCCTTTTTGGTGACATCAGTGGAACCTGTCTGAGGATCTCTTCCTAAGAAACAACCTGCCTCCAAGCATCCCTCCCCAGTGCCTTAATCTCACCCCCCAGGTACCCCACGACCAACTTCCTACAGTCTGTGCTCAGTGCAGTCTCTGAAATGATGGGAACTCTTATTTTTGGAGGCAGCCAGGATCATCTTGTGGTGGGGAGCTGCTGGGGTCAGGCGAAGGAAAAGGAGATAGTGAGTTTATTTTAAACCCAAGTGGGCACTAGAGCTGCCAGCAAGAAACAGACAGCTCTTGGGGAAAACTGAGATTGGCAGCTGCTCAGACATTTGTCAGGAGTCCTGGAGGCTACCCAGCAGGCAGAAGACCAGGGCCCTGCCCCAGGGCTGGGCATGGTGAGAGTAGCACCCTGGAGCCCAAGTCTCCTGCTCCCCAAGGAGGCAGTGAAGGCTAGAGGACTGGGACCTGCAGTTCAGCAGCCTCCTGAGGTGACACAGAGCCCTGGCTATGAGAACTATTCTTGTCTCCTCCTTCAAGAGTGCCTCTTGCAATCTGTAGCCAGACAGACTGTGTGAATTGCTTTGTGCAGGGCAGAGGAAAGTCAGGCTCTGTTGGGGCCCCTTGTAGCTAAAGTTCCCTCCTGGGGGTATTCTGTCAGAATTCTAGGGAACCAGGTGGCACCTTATCCTGAGAGCTGACCTGGAATACAGCAAGTGACTAGTGGAAGGCTGTCATCTGTGTCCTGCGTGGAAAACCTCATCCATGACTTCACTGCCTGTCAACCTTGCCAAGGGGAGTGAGGGGGCAGATAGAATGCCAATGCCATTGAAAGGGCTACCAGGACCTGGTTAGATGACACTGAAGATGGTCTCTAATAAGAGCTCAGGCCTCTTAAAGGCTGTGACAGCAATAGCTTGAGCCCTAGCACTGCTGAGTGTCTATTTACTTTGAGCACTGAACTGCCTAAGGAGCATGCAGGAACTTCCTGAGTTTGACCAGAGGTCTTCAGGAGTCCACTCTGCATCAAGCTTCTCCTGCTGACCTGGTGAGGTTAGTAGAGATCTTACTTTATCTACAGCAAGTTCACAGAATGCCAAGTTCCAACTCCCCAGCTTGTCTGTGGCACCCTTGCTCTTCATTCTTTTTCTTAAATTTTTTTTAACTTTAATTTTTATTTATTTAGGTCTTTTTTTTTTCCTCTCTCTGTTTTGGAGACAGGGTCTCAGAGCTCACTATGTAGACCAGGCTAACCTTGAACTCACAGACACCCATTTGGCTGGCATTAAAGGCAAGTACCACCATGCCCAGCCTTAATTTTTATTTTTAATTTATTTTTTAAGTCAATACTTTTTTTTTTGCTGTTTTCTTTTGTTTTTTGAGACAGGGTCTCCCTGTAGTCCCAGCTGAACTGGAACTCACTGTGTAGAACAGGCTTGTCTTGAACTCCCAGAGCTCTGCCTGCCTCTGCCTCCCTAGTGCTAGAATTAAAGGTATGCACCACCATGCACCCAGCAAAAGCCAATACATTTTTATTTAGTGGATTTCACATGTGATTCCTTCATTGTTGAGGTCACCGAAGTTCAGGATTTCTTCAAAATAATCCTTTCTTAAAGAACTGATGCTTAATCCTGTTGTGCTAACAGCCTAACCACAGTTCTTTTATGTCTGCATGAATTAAGGGCATATTCATGACAACTTCAAAATTCTCCATCTGAGATCTCTGGCATTCAATTTTTGAAATAGTTTACTTTAGGAACCATTTTAGGATAATGTGCATCTCAATTGCTGACATCCCACTCTCAACAAGAATGAGTTCAGATCATATTTTCTAAATGATCACATTCAAGAATACTGTGATCTCCAAGATATGCCAATGTTGCATTCAAGCATCCATCAGTAAGACAGCTGTCTTTGACTATACACCTCATGTTCAAGACAAGCCTCATCGTCAGCACCATCACTTTGAGCTGTCTTGTGTATCACATTCTTCTTTATGTATCAAAACTCTCACCAAACAGTGAGTTCTGGGTTGCAAAAGAGTTTATTTTTGCACCTGTCTTTCATGCCTTCATCCACCAGTTGTACAAACACACTCAAAGTGCTATAATTTTTTTTTTTTTTGGTCTTTTTGAGACAGGGTCTCCCTGTAGCCCCAGCTGTCCTGGAACTCACTTTGCAGACCAGGCTGGTCTTGAACTCAGAGAGATCCACCTGCCTCTGCCTCCCAAATGCTGGGATTAAAGGCGTGCACTACCACGCCCGGCAAAGTGCTATAATTTTTATTTTTAATTATGTGTATACATGGAGGGATGTTGTGCATGTAAGTGCAATACCCATGGAGGCCAGAAGAGGGCGTCAGATCACTTAGAGCTGGAGTTGCAGGAGCTTGTAAGCTTGGTACAGGAAACCAAACTCAAGACCTCTGGAAGAGTAATACGTACCCTTAACCACTGAGCTATCCAGCCCCCTCATTTTCTTTTGAGATGGTCTCAATATGTATGCCTGACTGTCCTTGAACTTGCCATCTTCCTACCTCAGCCTCAAGAGTGCTGGGGTTATAGGTGTGAGCCACCACACCTGGTTTTAGCTCTTTTGTCCTCTAGCAAGGATATACACACAGGTCCCTCTACCAGGTCCTCCTGCTGTGCCTGTCTGCCTCTTCTGCCCTTGCCTGATTTCAAGCTTCCTGGGTTTTAGTGTTCTACATCACAGCATCAGTTACAGCCACAGGGAGGCCAATGGGCACTTGAAATGTGGCCAGTCAAAACCGAGAAATGCTTCAAACAGAAGACACCTCTGATTTCGAAGACTATGGGAAAAAAAAAGAATGTAACATCTTGACACTAGGGAAGTGGCTCGAGGCAGAGCAGTTGCTTAGCACATGTGAGGCCCTGGATTATTTTATGTTCCTTGCATGTTAGAAGAGTAGGGTAGATCGGATTTACTGAAATGCATGATCTTTTAAAATAGGCTGTTAGGCCAGCATAGTGGCATACTACTTTAATCCCAGCACTTGGGAGGCAGAAGCAGGTGGATCTCTGTAAGATTGAGGCCAGCCTGATCTACATATCGAGTTCCAGGCCATCTGGGGCTACAGGGAGACCCTATCTCAAAAAGACCAAAAAATAAATAAATAAAACAGGCTGTTAGAAAGGATGTTTTGGGGGCTGGAGAGATGGCTCAGTGGTTAAGAACACTGACTGTTCTTGCAGAAGACCCAGGTTCGAATCCCAGCACCCACATGGCAGCTAACAACTGTCTGTAATTCCAGTTCCAGGGGATCCGACAGCCTCTTCTGTCCTCTGCGGGCATTGCATGACACAGGTGCACTTACTTACATGCAGGTATAACACTCATAAAATAAATATTTTTAAAAATACTGTTTTTATTTTATGTGTATGAGTGTTCTGCCTGCATGTATAAAAGTACACCATGTATGTGCCATGTCTGCAGATGCCAGAAGAGGGTGTCAGATTCCCTAGAACTGTGGCTACAGACTGTTGTGGGTGCTGGGAACCAAACCAAGCAGCCAGTGCTCTTAACCACTGAGTCACCTCTCCAGCTCCTTTTTTTCTGTGTGTGTTTTGTGTGTGTGTTGTATAGATTGTGTATGTTTATGTGTTCATGTGTGTAGTAGCCAGAGGTTGATGTCAGGTGTCTTCCTCTATTGCTGTCTACCTTATTTTTTTGGTCTTTTTTGAGACAGGGTCTCCCTGTAGCCCCAGCTGGCCTGGAACTCACTATGTAGACCAGACTGGCCTCAAACTCAGAGAGATCCACCTGTCTCTGCCTCCCCAGTGCTGGGATTAAAGGTGTGCACCACCATGCCTGGCTTGTCTACCTTATTTTCATTGGATATGGTCTCTTCACTGAGCCTGGAGCTCACCAGTTGGCTAGACTAGCTGGCCATTGAGCTCTAGGGACCCACCTGTTTCTGCATCTCCCAGCACTGGGGTTATGGATGCACAGTCCTCACCTCAGTTTTTGACATGGGTGCCAGGGAACCTAACTCCATTCTTTACTGCTTGTGCTGCAAGCACTTTACCTGCTGAGCCATCTTCTAAGCATTTTTTTTTTCTTTTGGTCTTTTTGAGACAAATCTCCCTGTAGCCACAGCAGAGCTGGAACCTGCTATGTAGACCAGGCTGGTCTCAATCTCACAGAGATCTGCCTGCCTCTGCCTCCCGAGTGCTGGAATTAAAGGTGTGTGCCACCACACCTGCCCCCCAAATCCGTGTGGGTGTGGGTGTCTCTCTGTAGCCCATGCTGGCCTTGACTTCTCTGTCCTTCAGCTTTCTCAGTTCTGGGATTACAGACATGCGCCACCTTGACAACATTTCTGGTCCCATTCTGTGCTATTTGGGAACCCCTGCACTGGACTGCCTATCCCTAGGTCTGCAGTCTCACAAGATATGCTTGGGCCTGACCTGCAGCTGTGTTCCAGCCCACCAGGACATAGTTCCTCCAGGCAAGTTGTGGGAGGTACGCTGACATCTGAATTCATAGGGGCAAATGACACAGGCACCCTCTCCACCCCCATACACTTCCATTGGCAGGCAGAACCCACTCTGTCCTGAAACTTCCTGCTCCCACAGGCACCCCAGCAGGCCACCATGGGACAAGAGGTGGTCATGACTCTGCTGACCTTCCAGAGCTGACTACCAGTGCCCTCTGCCTGCCAGCTGCCACTCTTCACTACCCAAGAGACCGGTGGTTGGGCACATCAGACAGGAGCTGGGAACTGAGAAGAGGTTAAGCAGGGAGATGAAGGATCTAAGAGGCAGCAGCAATGGAGAAAGTTAAAAATAGCCTGATCCAGCCCAGAGCAAGGAAGGAGGACAAACCTAGACTGCCGCACGTGACTGACGGGTTTGAGGATGCCTTGTGCCTCTTCTCCCTGTGCACTGAATGGGAAGAAGCTGCTACTGGCCTCCGGAGATGCCTTGCTTTGTTATCTGCCTGTGTCCTGGGGGGTCTTGAGTTGTCAGAGCACAGGGGTGGGGGTGGTTCAGGAGTCTAGGTTGGATATGGACCTGTGCCCCATCTGCCTATGAACCCAGGTGGCTAAAGCCTGGATCTGCGGAGCTACCAGTCCCCCAGGGTGCTGCCTCCTGCTGCCACTTCCCATGAGCTTTCTCCTCCTCTTCCTTCTCTTCCCTACCCCACCTCTTTCCTCCTGTTTCTTCACTGATGCAGTCAACTAACCCTCCTATGATTCTCCCTGTTCTCCAAGCTGACCTCCACTGTGGGCTTCTGGCCAGTGATGGGGTCCTATTCCAGTTCAGTGTGTCCCATCTGAGGCTCCATGGGGCAAATGGGAGTCAGACAAGTCACAAAGTTTGCCCAGTTTTCTGGGAGGCTTCTCTGGCTTTAACTAATAAAGGAAAGTTGAGTCTCACTACTGGTCGCCTCCCCTTCCCCATTTACCTCTAATTCTGCTTGGCAGAAATGAGAGGAGGGGCATGGTGCCTTTGCTGGGGCAGTGAGAAAGGAAGGACCTAGCCACCTGCTGCCTGTCTCCTCACTCAGCCTGGGAAACCACACCCCTTCCTCCTGCTTTCCTTACTATCCTGGGTTCTTAAGTCATGTCCTGTGCACCCCCCACTGCCACATTCCAGGGTCAGGAGCTAGAGAGGACTTGAGTCACCCAGAATGGTCATTTACAGAGAGGCGAGAGACACAGGTTGGTGTGAGCTCCACGGAAGCCCAAGATGTGATCTTTAATCTTTAATGTGGGCTCCTGGCCCCGCCTCCCCACCCCAGCCCAGATGACATATTTACAGGATGCGTAGGGACCTGGGTCCAGTCCAGGCGAGTACAGCCTTCACTCCTCCCTGGACACTGCCACGCCAGGCACTGCTGGGGTGGAGCAGGAGGATGCAGACAGCTGGGGGTCAGGGTCACAGGAAATCAGGAAATCTTGTGTTCTTTGTGTCCCCGCCAGGGACATATGGGCACCTACAGACATGCCCATGTATGCAGAGGCATTGACAATCGTGCAGAGGTGTGGATCCACATGCCTGTGTCCAGGTGCACTGCCAACTGTGTGCAGGTGTGCCACCCAGTGGGAGTCTCAAGGTATCCCAGTAACGGCAACATCCAGCCCTTCTGCCCAGCCTCAGCTAGTGGGACTGGTGGCCTGGGTCTGGCCTGAGGGACACCCACCCAGTGTCATCAATAGGACAATGCCAGCTGGAGCTCAGTACTGAGGACCCCAACTGTAGCAGGCACTACCTGGCCTTGCCGCTGGGGTGGCTTATCTAAACAGCCATTTCCTTCATGATCCTTCCCCAAAGAGGCCTCAAAAACAGGACCAACTCAAACGGGCAACTCTCAGGGATCCTGGAGTGTCCAGAAGCCACTGATGAGCCTGAGTGGGGTGCCCCATGATAAGGTGGCACCTTTCATTTTTGGCTTTCATCCATAAGGTAGCCTGCCCCCATCTTGTCTTGCCAGCTGGCTTTTAGGGCAAGAAGCCAGAGCTTCTCAGTCTCACACAGGGTCATGAAGGCAGGCTGGCCATGGCAGACTGTGTGGGCAGGCTGAGCAGTGCTGCTAGCCTTGGCTATGGTCTCAGGGTGAACTGTAGCAAAGACCAGAGGAGGGCAGACGGGTATCTGTAAACTTACTACTCAGCCCTAGAGTGAATAAGGGTTTTGATGGGGCCTTGAGGACTCTTCTAGAAACCTAGGATCATCCATGAGACCTGCCCTTTCCTGATCTCCACATCACAGGCACTAACCCTGGGGGCACCAGGACACCTTGGCTCTTCCTATCTAGAGTCCTCTATAAGAAGATAGCCCGTTCTAGAACCGCCAGGCCACACTGGGGGTACCTGAACCCTGAGACAGCCCCAGAAACATCCTTCTTGAAAGGGGGGATGGTGCCATTTTATTTCAGGGACTATATTTTTGAGACCCTTCCCCTCAAATGCATGCGACCTGGCAGGGTCAGGATGGTCAGTTTGGAATTGAAGAGAGTCTGGGATGGAGTCACCACACCCATGAGCTAAGCTGTGGGCACGGGACAGGCAGCTTTGGTTTGAATCAGCACTCTTAATTCTCCTAAGCTGGGTGGGGGTAGAGCAGGCAGGGATGCCCAGCTCCTGCTGGGTTCAGTGGCAGGATTCCAGATGTGAGCCTGCCCGGGGAGGGCCTGGGAGGTCTCAAGGCCTCAGACCCTCCAGGCCCTCCTGTGTCAGAAGCATCGCTACAGCTGCCCGGGCCCCAGCACCCCATGATTACATTCATCAGTTAGGTTCAGTTTAAAAAAAAAAAAGTGTAGATGTCAGTCCCTTCCCCTAGGTCCCAGAGAGCTATGACCCTGGTCCCAGCTGCCTTGTTTTGAAGAAGGGACATCTGGCTGTGTCCACTGGTGGCTGCCTGCCCCCACCAGGCACCATTCCAGGCCCCCACTTGAGATGTGGCAGTCTGTGATGATAGAAGCTACATTCACATGGGGAGATGGGTGCAAGGCCAAAGCCGAATGAGGCGGGGTGGGGGACCAGGTAGGAAGTGCCCTCCTCCAGGCCCCTCCACCCAAGTGGTCTGAAGGACAGGGCCACAGCCCCAACCCCCAACCCCTGTGCAGCCAGGAGTTGAAGGGTTTGGACCTGGAAGACATTTGCACGGTGCCTCCCTCTGTGGCAGGGTGGGGGCAGCCTCGTAGTTCAGGGACGAGACGGTGGGTGCCAGGCTCGGAGGGAGCAGGGTGGCACTTAGGCCCCTCCGGATCTGGAATGGAGAGGGGGCATCAGGGGAGGATATGAGGCTGGGCCCTGAGGGAGAGCCCTCCAGCTGGGCCCATGGAGGTCAGTGCTGGGCCCTGGAGGCAGCAAGTCACAGGCTGGCTGGGAGGGGGTCTGGCGGAGGTCAGACAGTGGTGACATGGCAGACAAAACAGATGGGACGCAGAGGGAGGCCCGCTCTTAGGGGGTAGGGATTGCAGGGCACAGTTCCAGCGCCCACCCGGCCATGGGACCCAGCCGTAGTAAGGACAGAAGAAGGTAGACCAGGGCCCAGCAGGCGGGGTGGGCAGGAGGAAGGGGGAGCAGCAGACTGAGGACTTGCTGCCCAGGCTGCCGGCAGGGTAGCGGGAATCCGCCCCAGCTCCCAGTCTACAGAATGCAAGGGGACGAATGAGATGGAGACAAGGACAGCGGGAGGGATGACGTGGCCGGCATCACACTGCCCCCTGCTGGGTCGGGTCATACCTTCCTCGTCGGATGTTTCTTGAGATGCCAAGCAGAGGACAGGTGTGAGAGAGAGGAGAGAGGAGAGAGGAGAGAGAGAGAATCATGTGAGCTTCCCCTTACTCTGAAGACAGACTGTGCCACAAGAGATCTAACCCAAATGGGTCGAGGGTCCAAATCCAGATTCTACACTAAGTCACCAAGTGACCCTAGGCTTTAGGGCTCCTCCAGTGCCCTGTGAGGGGTCTAGACTACAATGTCCTGGAGCAAATGAGCTGAAAGTGGGTAGGAACTGGGGAACATATACCCAAACTGGACAGGCCCTGCCCACCTCTGCCCTGGCAGTGCTGGGATGCACTGAGGCACAGTGGAGCCTAACCCTGGCAGTGTTCAAGAGGCTGGAGGTCAAGGCCCTTACTGTGAAACCTGGTATTTCAATATGAGCAAGTAATTGTTTTAAATGCTTGAACAAACGATGAGCTGGCTTGAACCAGTGATGTATGAGCTCTGGGTAAGCTAACTTCTCAGAGAGGCTGCTCAGCTCCAACATTCTAGGGTGCTGAACCCCCAAGGGCCTGGGGGTATTTAGGGTACATGTGTCTCTTACTTAAATCCCCAGCCCGTGCCGCCCAGGACGATGGCTGCGACCAGGACAGCCCCGGCGATGGAGCCAATGATGATGTTGGTACCGCTGGGACCTGGGGAGGAGGGCAGGGCTCGGTTGGCAGGGACAGGCATGGAGAATGGGTGATATAGACCCTGCTGGCCAACTCCTGCCTCACCTTTGTATCTCTCTGTCTCCCCCGTGGGTGGAGGTGTGGGCAGGGGGTTGTGGATGCTGCAGTCTTTGCCTGTCCAGTCTGGATGACAGATGCACTTCCCTTCATTGCTGCAGACCTACAGGCAGGGTGGAGCCAGCAGAGATAAGCAGAGCCATAGCCCTGTGTTAGCTTCTCCCGGTATGCCACCCATGGCCTCCAGGCACCCACCCCATGATGGGAGCAGATCCGGCGCTCCCCACTGCCTGGGCAGGTGCTGAAGTTGAAGGCAGAGGCTGGCAGGCAGCGGTGGTCCAGGCACAACATGTTGGGCCCGCAGGCTGTGCCATCCTCCACATAGCTCAGGTCCGAGCCATCAGCTAGCTGCACATGGCCCCCCCTGGAGAAACAGTACAGCCATCCTCAATCCCTGTTCTCTAGCTGTCCTGAGAGTTGTCACTTCCCCTTCCCTGCCATGTCCGCAGCCAACACCTGCAGTCCAGCTCCTTGCCCTGGTGGTAGAAGGTGACACTGCTGATGTCTCCTCCAAGATCCCCTAGCCGAGGAGCTCCAGAGATGTTGACGCAGAGGAGGAAGCCACAGAGCACATCCCTTTGGGGCACATGGGGACAGTGAGTCCAAATTTTACCTCAGACCCAAGAACTGAATCTATCTGCCCTTCCCCTTGGGTCTCACAGGCCCCTCCTAGAGCCTGCTGCCTCACCTTTGAAGAGCCCCTCACCCCAGAGCTGGGAATGTCCAATGGATGGATGCAGTGGCTACTCACTGCTTATTGCACTGGACCCAGCCGGACCCCTTGCGCCCACAGTTTCCACGCTCTGTCCCCTCCACGTTCAGTTTCTCATAGCAGAAGCGATCAGCAGCCACTGGAGGGAAATGATGCCAGGGATCACTCCACCAAGCCCAGGGCCCAAACCCAGGGCCTCAGACCTGTACCTCCCTTACCCTGGCCTGACCCCAGACTGGCTGGGATGCCCAAGGTCCTGGCAAGCCACACATTTGGTGGAGGGCATATATTTAACCAGAAGGTGCCCCTCCCCAGCTCTCAATTCTGCATCTTTCAGAGTCTGTTCCCCATACCCAGCTGGACTCACCATGGCCCCAAAGGGCCTGGCACTGCCGGTCCCGTGTTTTACAGCGACCTCCATAGCAACGGCCCTGAGAGACCAAGAGGAGACAGAGCATGGAGACACTGGGGGGATCAGAGTGGAGACAAGACCCCACTGAGCCCAAATGAGGCTGACCCTCCCACCTCTTATACCTGCTCATGATCACAGTAGTAACCATCCAGCTTGTGAAGGTTAGGGGGACACTGTGGAGAGAAGGACTGGATGAGCAGTGTGGCCCCAGGACTGAGCTAAGGCCCTAGGGGAGGAATATAGGGTGCCAAATGCCACCCAAAGGGTGCTTATGTTGCAGGGCTCTTTCACATCGGGACAGGGGTCTGTTTGGCTCTGTGGATCTGACCATGTGAATTCCCAGATCTTTCCCAGGCTCTCTCAGTTTCCTGCACCCATTACACTGGTGGCATGAAAGAAGAAAATGCCTGTCATCTAATTAGGATTGAATAGATGTTAACCAATGTTATTATCCACTCGGATCCCTAGCATACACTAGACACTATGCCAGGCATTGGGAGTACCAGCCAGACTATAAATGCTGGTTTAATGATTGAAGGAACAGAGCCAGCAGATACAACGAATCCCTTCCTCGGAGAAAGACACCGAGGCTGGTAAGCGGCGGGTATGGCCAGTTGCTGTGCAGAGAGGACCCCGAGAGTAGTCACGCAGAGCCAAACCTATCGGTAAGGTAGGGGCTGTGTTGCCGGAGCCTTGGCGGACCTGGCTTGAGTCCCCGGTGCAGGTCTCTGCGATGTCACACTCGTTCACTGCTTCTCGGCAGGAAACACCTCGTGGCTCATACTAGGAAAGGCATGCATGCGTTTCTGGGGAGGATACCTCGCCATCGCCCTCCCGGGGTACCCGATTCTCTTCCTAGGATCCTGTCGTCAGGTTTGTTTCACTTTCCGGTTCCCCAGGGCCTCTCAGCTGCTCCCTGGCCCGCCTCCAACACCTCGGGGAGGGGCCAAAGTCCAGACCTTTGCCCTCCATTGGTATGTTCTTCGCGACAGGCCCCACCCATAGAGGTGCTCCGCTAAGGCTCCTCCTCCCACCCATGTCCTGTCGGATGGCGTCCTATCGTCTCTTTGGTCCTGGCTCCGCCTCCTCCCCACCCGCGGGCGGGTCCTCCTCACCTTGCAGCGGCGACAGCAGAGCCCGTCGCTGCACATGGCGTCGTGAGTCAGGGTGCATTTCTTGCAGCAGTTGCCACCTGCGCGATTGCACTCCTGGGGGTCGCGGGAAGAAGCGGAGGGAGGCGGGTGAGCCGTGGTCCTCCTCCTTGGACTCCACCTCCAGTCCACCCGCGCATCCTGGGAGCGCACAAGTATCACTCACCTGCACTGAACCGCAGTCGCACTCCTCTCCCGCCTCCACGAAGCCGTTCCCGCACTCGGGGGGATCCAGGAGCTGGACAGGGAGGGGATGTCGGGAGCGTGGCCTGGACCCTGCCCCCCCGTCCCGCGCCGCCCGTTCTCAGTCCTGGGATTGATACCTTGAGGGGCTTGTTGAACAGGCAGCTCCCGCCGCCCTCCTGCAGAAACTGGTTGTACTCGTCGATGCTGCAGCGTGAGAACTTGCGGGGCAAGTAGAACCTGGGCAGGTGTGAGGGAACCGTACTGCTGGGTGCTCCCCTCAACCCTCCCAAGTGAGGAGGTTGAGGATCTGCCCCGCAAATGCGCGACAGTCTTCCTACATGCCCATCTCGGAATGGACAGAGGACGCCACTTGTTTCACTGAATTCAGGACTCAAACAAGTCTTGGGGTGCTCTGGAGGGACGGCGCCCCACAGGAGGCTCTGGTGCCGCCCAGTGGCCAGAGCACGCATTACAATATAGACAATTTTGGTGTCCTAGCTGGGCTATAGGGCTCTTTACCTGCGCTGTATTTGCACATAACCTGGCCTGTTGGAAGCCTGAGTGGTCCACTGAGCTAGGCCTCTTAAAGCCATCGGTCCAGATGGCCTTCCAGTGTTCAATGAAGGACTTCCCTTGCCCAAGACCCTCTCCTAAGTCTGTCCCCAAGAACTCACCCAGTGTCCTCCATGATGCAGCCCAGCCAGATGTCTGGACACTTGCAGTCCCCTGAGAGGATATTTAGGAGCACATGAGACAGTGGGAGGGGAGCACCCCCTCACTTACCCTCGCTTCACTTCTAGAAGTGCTGAGTGGGTCTGGACTGGCTGTGGGGTCCAGGGTCGGTACCTGCTGAGCCACGGTGCTTATTCCACATCATGCCCAGGTTCTGCCCCAGTGTCTGAGCGAGGGTCACTGCCATGGCACCCATATTGCCATACTAGGAGTGGGGAAGATAGAGCACAATATGTTTACATCCTCCTAATAGCTTCTGCACTTTGGCAGACCCTCCTCGGCCTCCCAGCCATGGCACCCCCTTCTTACCTCATTCACACCCCCACCCCGGGACAGTGAGCAGATACCCCCTACATAGGCTGCTCCACTGCTGGTGCTCTGGAAAGTCCTGCCTCTAAAAGGGAGACAGTTGTCAGTGTGACCTACCCTGTTAGTCAGGGCTTCCGGGGCTGTGAGGAGGTGGTCAGGGTCTGGGCACATCTGCACTAGAGCTATTCTTGGGGGAAATTCTCAGGGTAGTAGCAGTGGTCCCCAGCCCTTCATATCAGCCTGTTGACCTCAGGCCAGCCCCTCCTTTGGCTTCCTTCACCCATAGGCTAAGCCAGGGGCTTTAAGGCCCTTTGATTAGATCCCCTCGCCCCCCACTAAGGAACTGGATCACTGAGGACGGGATGATGAAAAAACAAAGAAGGGACTAAATAGGGGTGGGAACAGAAAAAGCCCACCAAGGCTAAGGCAAAGAGCACATCCCCTACACAGCCTAAGGGGCAGAGGATGCCCAACTAGTACACGTGATAGGGGCAGGTGGCAGGTGCAAGGCGAGCCTCACCCACGGACTCCAACTCTGAGAAGAGTGCCTGGCACAGGCAGCAAGCACTGGCAGCTAGTGAGGCTGGCACGGTGCACAGTGTGGGGACTCACGAGAAGAGGTGGGTGGCATCACTGGGCTCAGGCAGACCCTCCCGCCGGTAGACCATGAGTCGGGCCAGGGTCTCCAGGAGGTCATCCTGCACCTGGATCTTGTCTCCATCTGCCCATGTCTCCATGGCAACCAGCACAATTCGAGTGTTGAGCTGCTCCTTGTATATCTGGACCCGGACCCAGAGGGGAGATGAAGGGGGCTGGAGGGAGGCCTTAATCTGTCCCTCCATGAAGTGGGGGTCAGAGACTAACAGTGATCCCTGGATGTGGGGGGTATGAGGAGAGGAGAGTAAGAGGGCTGCTCACCACATCTGCCAGGTTCACCACGGACTTAGCAAAGTTGCTGGTGAGGACCACCGACTGCCGCATCTGCTCAAACTGTGAAGAGAGGAGGGGAAGAGGGTGAGGCTCCTTTGGGCCTCTCCTCTCAGTGTCCCCCTCAGCCTGGAACTCACCAGCTGGTGGTCGTTGATCACAATCAGCTCCACGTACTTGGTTTCACTGTGTACTGTGGGGTGGCCCCTGCGGACCTGGAGGGCGGGTGGGCACTTGGAATCAGTTCCCTCCATGTCTGGCTTTATGGCCAAGCTGTGGACAGACTTATGGGGAAGGGGGAGCCTGGTCTCCAGCCAGGGATGGTGCCAGCCCCCAGCTGGCAGAAGGGCCCATTCTTCTGGGAACAGAAGACAGGCAACCTCTGTGGGCCTAAGATTGGGACCTGTGTCATCACCAGTGTTAAGGAGGAGTTGGGGGGCTCTTCCTGGACATGGTTCCCTGGTCCCCAACCTCATTACCCTGAGCCTTCCTTTGCCTAGCCATGGGTAGGGATGACCTGCCCCAGACCACAGCCTGAGGTCTCTGCTGCCCGAGGTCTGTGCGGGCCCCGTACCTGCCTTTTCCTTCTCAGCTTGGGCCAGGTAGGAGAAGCAGACTGGGCAGGGACAGCAAACAGGCAGCCTGTGGGGAGTAACCAGTAAGAGGGGTCCAGCTGCCCTGCCCTACCCCCTCACCCCTCCCTTACCTGGTTCCCTGCATCCGAGGGGGGCTGGGAGGAGAGGGGTCCGGTAAATGAGGTGGGGAAGGGGGCCCTGCAATGAGGGAAATTAGTTCTTGGGGAGCCAACCAGGTCTCCTCTGGGCCCAATTGGGGGCAGCTCCAGCCCTTCCCCCACCCCACCCTAGGGTGACCCAGAACTGGCCAGAGCTCCCATGTCGGATCTGATCTCCTAGATGCTCAGATTCCAGGGTCAAGACCTGGGGGTGCCCTGAGAGACAGGGGCAAAGGACACTGGAACCCAGTAGGAGGTCACTTGGGGGACAGAGGGGATATTGGAGCTGGGGGCACAAGAGGCAGGAACCAGAGCTGGGGTCATTCAGGGCAGGGAGGCTGTGGTTACTGTGGGGGAGGAGGAGGAGATAGCCATAACTGCTGGAGGCAAGCATAGCTGGACCATCAGAGGGATGGCAAGGGTCTGTGCAGGCCTTACCTGTGGGTATCCCCAAGGTCCAGCCATCTCCTGGGGCTCCACGATATAAGTCAGGTTCCCATCAGAGAAGACCCCACTGTGGAGAGAGAGGCATAGCTCCCCACCATGCTGGGCCAGGCAGAAGGCGCCCCTGTGGTTCAGCGTACCCTTCTTCCCCTATACTCACTGCAGCCCCTGACAGGTGGAGAGCGCAGCGAAAGAGTGTGGGTTGTCCCGGAGTTTCCCATGGTAGTAGCAGTGGTCTCCAGCCCCCTGTGGAGCAGCCGGGCAGTGAGGGAGGTGGCAGGAGGGAAGGAGGACAGTACAGGGGCTGCAGTCTCAGGACACCAGCGTTCTTGAGTCTGCTTCTAAGCTGGTGGTGCCTCTAATTTCTTATCTCACTGTGCGCAAGTTTCTGACACTTCTTGGGCCAGCTTCACCTACCCCATAAAATGGGACCATCGGGCCACAACAGTTCTCTTGGCTATCTCTTGGGGCTGATAAGGGATCCCAGACTCCTTGAGAACAGAAACTGGTTATAGTTATGCAACACCGGCTTTGCCCTAGGCCCCATTCTGAGCACTTACCACACACTATTTCATTTGACCAGCACCTGCTGTAGACTCACCCTCAACCCTCATGCACAAGCTCACAGCCACATGTGGGCTGTGCTGAGGAACTGTGACAGCATGGTTTCTGAGCAGGCTCATAGGTCAGAGGGGACCAGCAGCACACGCTTGTCCCAACTCTACTTCCTGCAAAATTATTTGTGCTCTAGTTACTAGAATGGGCTGAGGGGGCAGGCTATTTATAGACACTCATTCATCTTTGTTCAGGCTCCAGGGCTTTCAAGGCTAGGACCCTGATATGGCAGGCAGCCCGGAATCCTGGGGCAAGAGGTATATAGTTCAGGGGTAGATCTCTTACCTAGGATGTGCAAGGCCCTGGGTTTTGTCCCCAGCACTGTCAAAGTGTGTGTGTGTGTGTGTGTGTGTGTGTGTGTGTGTGTTTCCTCCAAGGCCCCTGCCCAGAAGATTCTGGGGACATAACAATCATGATACAATGAGGACCCTCCAGGCAAGGCAAGAGGCTGGATGGGGGTCAGACCTTGGCCTGAGTGAGGAGGGCTCTGTGTCCCATACCATCTAATCTGTCCACCTCAATTGCTGGTCCTTGGCACCTACAAAGTAGGGAGAGATGGGAGGTCTCTAGGGGCCAGGCTATCCTGAGTGTGTCCCTGACTTACCTCCAGCTGTCCTCATCTTTTCTTTAAAAAAATATTTTATGTATATGAGGAGTATATTGCCTGCATTGTGTGTAAGTGCACCTGTGTCATACAATGCCCATGGAGGTCAGAAGAGGTCGTTGGATTCCCCTGGAACTGGAGTTACGAATGGTTGTTAGCAACATGTGGTTGCTGAGTATCAAACCTGGGTCCCTTGCAAGAGCAGTCAGTGCTCTTAACCACTGAGCCATCTCTTCAACCCCCTCTCTTTTTAAAGTATTTTATGTGTTCCCCTTTTTTCAGTGCTGGTGACAAAATCTTCATACATGCCAGGCCAGTGCTAATTCATACCTAGTCCTGTCCTTATACCTGTGACCACAGAATAGTACCTCCCTGACCCCTTCCAAAGACACTTACAGTGCTGTGCTGGGTTGTCCCCTCCCGGCTGAAATGGCGTTCCACATACTGTGAGGAGAGGAGGTGACTGAAACAGCAAAGTGGCACGGGGAAGGAGGGTCATTGGTGAGGACAGGACCCACTTGGGTTCCACTCCAGCTTAGGATCCAAGTTTCCCAGGCCCCCCAGTCAGCCAAGCCACACTCACTGGTTCAGCTCATCACCCAAGATCCAAGCCACCCATCACCCAAAATCCAAGCCACACTCACTGGTTCAGCTCCAGGTCCAGAGTGAAGTTTGAGTTGAAGGCAGGGATGACGAAACTCACCTGGGCCAGGTGCACAGGCTATGGGAGGGAGGGCCAAAGGGAAGTCAGCCTGAGGTGGGGGTCAGGGACACTGGGACAGCCCTGAGCAAGGGAGGCTCAGCTCCAGAAGCTAAAGGGACCCCTCTCTGGGGGCAGGGGAGCTGCTTTGCACAAAGTTCTGTCCTCCAACCAAGACCCTGTTCCTTTCCTGGGGGCAGTTGCTCATCTCTGGGCCCACCCTCCACCCAAGCTGGGGCACCCTTGGCTCTCCAGTGGCTTCCTGGCTTAGCTTCCTTGAGCAGCACGGACAAAGAGGGGCAGCTCAGTCTGCCCACGGCCTCATGCCAGGCCCTCAGAGCTGTTGGCAGGGTCACCCCAGCCTCAGTACAACAAAAGAAAGGTTCCCAGGGAAGTGGCGCATGGTCCCAGCCCAGGGTGAACAAGAGATGGGAAGCAGGCCCCTGCTTTCTGTTCCCATCCCCAATCTACATAGGTGGACTTGGGCTTGCAGACATGTGGAACAAGTGGGAAATGACCACTGGGCCTTGGATGCTGGGCAAGGGCAGGTGCCATCTTGCAGGAAGACAGACTGTGGCTCCCCCACCCAAATCTATTGCCCTCTGCTGTCCAAGCAGCTCATCTTTAATATTTCAATCCCATGGTTAATTTTTAAACACGGAAGTTTTCCTGATAAATTTTTCAAAGGGGCATATGCAATGGGGCTGGGAGGCTCCAGGTTGCCATGGCAATGGACTAGGCCTGAGCAAGATGGCTGCCTTCTCTGCCTGGGTGCCCAGTCACTTGGGGTGGGGGTGGGGGATAGAGACATCAAAGACTGGAGGGAAAGCTCCCCTCCCCGACAGAGAAGAATGGCAGCAGAGCTTGGGCCAAGGGGGAGCTGACCTGAGTCATTTACCCTAGGGACAAACCTAGAGCCCTAGACCCATCTCAAGCTGACAACTAATCTTTGGTCTCACAAAAGACCTGGAAGCACAGGGGAGACCTGGAGGCTTCTGTCCCATCTCTTTAGGAAGACCAAACCCCAGATGCCAGGGCAAGAGCCTTGCCACTGCTCTGTGGGTGGGAGTTTGTGCTCCCTGCCTGGCTTTCATGATGGAGCGCACCTTGCAGGAAGAGAGCCCTGACACCAAGGGAACGGGGCCCACTGCCCAAGCCTAGTTGAGTCCTCTACCACGTAACCATGACCAACCCTTTCTGAGCACTGCTTAGGTTCCATGCATTGGTCTGAATGGTTCACATGCTGCCAATTTGATCTTCTCCACAACCCTGTCCTCTGTATCTGACAGATGAGAACTGAATCTTAAAGAAGCTAACTACTTTGTACAAAGTCACACAGGTAAGAGGTGTTAGTGCCTGGTGTGGTGATATACTCTGCAATCCCAGTGCTTGGGAAGCTGAGGCAGGAAGAATGCAAGTTCTACCTGGGTCAGCCTCAGCTGCACTGTGAGTTCCAGGTTAACCTGGGCCAACAAAGTGAGAAGCTGTCTCCAAAAAAATTAAAAGTGGAAGATGATATTCAAGCCTAGGGAATCTACTTCCAAGGTCTTCCCTGGAAAGGCAAATGAGATGGAAGTGGGTTCCGGGCCACAGGAGGCTCTGAGAAGAGCAGACAAGGTGGGGGTGAAGGGCCAGAGCCTGTGAGGGCAGACCTATGAGCCCCAAGGACACAGACTCACCCTATCCCAGGCTATCCAGGATTCCAAGCTCCATCCTGAGCCCCCAGAGCATCGATCAGACTCAAAATAGAAAGCCAAGGACAAGGCGTCCCTGCTACTCGTCCCCCCAGCCCTCCTCTGCTCTCCCCTCCCTAGGCCTGGCCTGGCTCTGTTTCCCTCTCCCCTACTCTACCTGGGCAGCTTTACCCTCCCCCGAGGACTGTTCCTGCTTGTCCTGTCTGTTCCCAGTCTGGCTGCCTGGAGAAGCAGCTTAGTCAGGCCCCTTGCCCTGATTCTATTCTCTTAGGCTGTGCAATGTTAAGGATGACCCAGCAACCTCTCTGAGCCTCAGATTTTTTTTTTCTCTGAAGAATGTGAGTGCACTTTTAGAGCTAGGAGGCGGGCTTCTGGGAAAAACTTGGGACAGATGGGAAACAGTGCCAGACATGACAGGGTCCCTGCTGCCAGGGATGATCTGTGTGATGGCCCACCCTTCCACTGGGGATCAGGACAGAGGGAACTGAGTCAGAGGGATTGAGAGGCCAGGCAGGGACTCTGTAAAAGACAGTGGGAGAGAGTTGAGAATCCAGGTACTTAAGGCCTGCTGGCCCAGCCTGGCCTGACTGGGCACAGCTCTGTTCCATACTGGGGGGAGAGCCGGATCAGCAAGCCCACCTGAATCCCAGGACTGCTGCCTCCAGGCACTGGGCTCCAGCTGGCTCCAGGGCCCGCAAGACCCTGTCAAGCTTTTGACCAGTGCTCTACCAAAGTCATCGACAATCCTTGCCAGGCCTGGCTCAGTGTCCCTGCTCTGGCCCCAGCCCTGACGCCTCTCATTACCCTCAGTCCCTAAGGCCCTCCAATCCTGAGGTCACAGCAGTCTTCAGCCACCTCTGCCTCCCTGCCAGCTCAGAGTTGCTCCAGACTGCTGGATGTGACCCTGTGTCCTGCACTTGCCTTTTGCTTCCAATGTCACCCCAGTGCTCACATGTTCCAGCTCATTTATTTGATCTCAACCTGCCCGAGCTAGCAGGTCCATATGGAGTGAAACTGGGTGGTGACAGGCCCAGGCTCATGCTGGGGAGATACCAGGTCAAGTCTCACCCCTGCGCAGGAGGTTGTGTTTGCCATGTCAGCTATGAGGCCTGCCGGGTGACTGCCTCTTCACCTGACCCGTCCCTGTTGCTGAGCCTTCCACTTTCTCAGGCACCTGCTTCAGGCTGCCCATGTCTCACCTTCTCCATGCCCTGTGTTGGGCCTAACCAGATAGAGGGTGCAGAGAGGGTGACCACCTTCTGTCCTAGACCTCCAGAGAGTTCCAGTGGTGGAAAGGGGTGCTAAAGATCAGCAGGATTCCAGAATGCCCCAGAAAACATGAGTCGCAGAGTCCTACCCCCTATAGCCTCCAGGCGCTGCCCCTCAAGCACTCTGTACCCCACCTCCTCTTGCCCTTATCTTCAGAGCGGGCATCTTTTGGTGCCCACAGGGCTTAGCTCATTCACTTGATCAATCTCTGTGTAACCAGGTTTTACATATACACACACACACACATACACATACATATTATACACACATACACTCAATCACTGATTCACCTTTTCAGGTAAATCCTTTAATCCTCGGAACAAGGGCTGCACCACCCTTTTCCCCACCCAAGGGTAGAGTGGTTTTGCAGCAGGCCTGAGGAGCTGCTCACCCCCAGCCTCAGTTTCTTCACTGTTAAAAATGGGGTGTTGCCGGGTGTGGTGGCGCACGCCTTTAATCCCAGCACTTGGGAGGCAGAGGCAGATCTTTGTGAGTTCGAGGCCAGCCTGGTCTACATAGTGAGTTCCGCGGGGCTACAAGGAGACCCTGTCTCAAAAAATACCAAAAAAAAAAAAAGGCTAAAAAAAATGGGGTGTCATAAGGGTGACATGAAGCGCTGTTCAGCAGGATGGGTTGGGGTTTGTAATCGCAATGTGAGGTCCCTCATTCCTGGCAGTTGAATGGGGTTTTGAGGAACTGGATAAAAGACCTCCTTGGCTCACTTCCTGTGACAGGGATGTGCCCCAGATCTGGGTGGGTTGTACTGATTTACCTGGGAGGGATCTGGCCTCCCTTTCTATGCTTGGAGACATCACCACCTCTTGGGGTTGGGTGGTTGCAAATGGGGGAGGAGCCAGAGGCAGGGGCCACACTTGGGAGCCCACCTCACCCAACAGCCAACCCCCTAGCCCTACCCCCAACAAGGTAGGAAGGCTCATTCATCAACAGGGCAGCAGGCACTGGACAATGAGAATAGTTGCTGAATTTCAAATGATGGGATTTGACCTAAATTTTTGAGGACAGAGTCACCTCCTTACAGGGTCATCAGTCCCTCTGGGGACAGACTCTGGACAGCTGGGTTCCTCTAGGCGGCCAGGAGGGTGCCTGGGTAAGGCCAAGCCCACAGGCTGGAGTCCTGGGAGAGGACTGCAGATGCCATGGTGTGCGCCTCTCAGATTCCTACCTGGAGCTGGACAGGTAACCCCCAAATACTCTGTCCTTGGCGTCCAGACACCAATACCCTTCAGGGAACCCCTCATTCCAGAGCCCCAGACAGAGCTGTGCTGTGCCTCTAGCCATAAGTGCAATCACAGAATGACTTTGTCTCAGAGGCTCCAGGATCCTGGGGCTTGCTGCCCCTATCCCTGTATTGCATAGGCTGGGTTTCACACCCTTGCCCTCCACTCCACAGCAGTTACAGTAAAGGTAAGCTCTTGAAAGAACTGTGCCAGGGACAGCCTGGCTCAGGTGAGAATTACCTGTAGGCCTGGAACCCTGACTCCTGACCCTACTCACTTCCCCCAGCCTTGCCTGGCCTCCCCTTGGGTTTCCTCAGACCCAAGGAAGATTCACACAACAGCTTCGATGGAATTTAAAAAGTTGACCTTCAGACATATGCAGCCTCATGAGCCCATGGTGCCCTGGTCCAATTGCACACTGTGGCCCTATTGTCCTGCCTGACCCTCAGCTGAAGGCTCCCTGTGACTACGACTTTCTGGATTTTCAGTTCTCCCACTTCTCAGCCACAGGCCCCATCTTCTTCCAATAAGGGAAGTGGGGTATTGGGAGCAGCCCACTCCTGTGTCTCTTGTTATTGTCGCTCAGTGAGAGGCGGGCAGTGAACTGGCTGAGTGCTGCTGTTGGTACCGATCTGGACTCTATGACTGAAGTGCTGTATGATCTGGGGCAGTTACTTGTGAAATGGGAACAATAGTTCTGGCTCCTGGAGTTTGGATGAGGAATAATAATTTCAGGCACTTAAAGGCAGAAGTGTCTGCTCTAGCTAGGGGTGACAGTTTTTTCCTGGCCAAATTCCTTTCTCTCTGCCACAGCCCCATCCTTCCCCAAAGCCAGGGCCTCCATCACACAAAGCCCTTTTCCATCACTGCCACCTGGAGCAGGCTGGGACACAAGTTATGATCATCCTGAGCTTAGGAATCAGGAAGATGGGGTTCAGAAAGGCGACATGACTAGCCCCCAACCAGGGCAGGCTCCCTGAGGCCAGCATCCCCCAGCATCCCATAACACTAGGAATGGTGCTCAATGAGGCCCAGCCTGCATGCCTTGGGAAAAGGCTGCTCCTGTTGGGTCCTGACTTGCCCTGCACTGGTTCCATCAGCCCTGAGCTCTGACCCTGGGGAGCACTCTGGGATGGTTGGAGATGTGCCCCTCAGACTCAAACCCAGGATAGTTCAGTGGGAAGTGCCCTGGCCTTGGGGGAAATTACTCCCAGCTCCACTGCTTAAGTTCTGATTGAGTTTGGGCAAGTTGTTTAACCTCTCTGAGTCTGAACTGGCTCGTGCAAAATGGAGCAAACAGAAGGTATCTGCCTGTGGTCTTATGAGAATTAAGTACACATAGGATTCAGTGACTAGCCCATCGCCTTGGGAGCCCTCTCCTTCAACACCTGGGCAGGTCTTCTGCCTTGGGAAACTGAAGGACTGAGAAGGCAGGGCAAGACCCCTGGGAAGCCTGCATGAGGTCCCAAAAAGGTCTCACAGCCCCAGAGAAACCTCCACTGGAGGTGACCACAACCCACGGATCCACAGAGCCCTTCACTCTCCCCTCTGCCCCTCAGCCCCTCAGCCACCTCTTAGGTATATTTGGATTCAGCCATTTGAATATACCCAACTCTTCGCACTTGCCATCCACTTGCTCAGGAGAACAATCAAAGACCACCCCCCCCATCCCAGGCCCACTGCACCCATCCCCATCTCCCCACACAGCCCAGGCCCACTGTCAAGGAACAATTAGCTGAAGGAGCAACTCACCCAGTGGGAGCCCTCACTTCCATCCCTGCCTGGTCTCCATGCTCCCCCCACCAACTCTTTCTCTACCCCTCAGTTTGTACATCCTCTAAAGTGCAAGCCAGCGTCCCAGCAGTCAGGCAGGGTCCAGTCCACTGTGGAGTGCCAAACAGCAGCCAGGACACCCCGTCCCCAGGCCTGGGACATCCCCAAGGCCTATCCAGCTGCCTCCCTGGGTGCCTACATGGGCACTGAAGCTGACCTCTACACCCACCCCTACCCCTTTGGCAGCTGCCAGCTCAGGACCATTAGCCCCCTCCCCTCTCTTCCTAGAGTGATGGTCCATCTATTATGCATGCTCCTTCCTGATCCACTCCATTTCTCAACTACTCCCCACTCCTGCACCACCCCACCTCTCCTCCCCCTCCCCCTTAAGGGCTTTTAACCAAGTACATTAGGCAGGGCCAGATGCCAGTCTCACAGATGTCTGTAATGTTAGCCTCCGTTTCCCTCCTTCCTCCCTCTGCCCAGCCCAATTTACCTCCCACCACTCCCAGCTGCCTAAACTTCCCAGACTTCAGTTGTACCCCTCTGAGTCTCTCCTCTACATCCCCTATTTCTGATAGGCCTTCACCACCCAGCTCTCTGCCAGCCCTGTTGGCCTGGCTAACTTTCAGCTTCAAGCTCCTGGAGAGCTGAGGCATGCTGAATGAATATTCCATCTGGGTGATTATTATTCACATGATATTAATTAATTATTAATTGCAATTAATCTCCTTCATTCCTAACCTTCCTCTGGGAGGCAGGGGCCTCGAAACTGAAAGGGACAGGGCACAGGTAGAACAGGCATTTGCAGATGAATTCTGGCCTCAAAACATTTTGAAGGCTCCACTTTCTGCTAGGAGAGGAAGAAGCCTGTCTGTGCACAGTGGGAAACCGAGGCAGGAGTAAGCACCAAACTAGTCCAAGCAAGGCGGCTAAGGGTGGCTTTGGTGGGCACCTGGGAGTGTGAATCCCTGACTCCGCACTTACCTATTTGGTGCTGCCCTGCCTCCAAAAACCGTTTTAGGCAGAACTGTTCTGCAAGCAGTGGGGGCTGGTGGAAGCCTGACCCCAAACAGAACTGAAGCATGAGCATATCAGAGTCTGTGAATGTGGAGGGCAGGGGGGTCATCATAGTAATAGGAGGAGCTGGGAGCTCGACAGGCCCAGTGTCCCCACTGCTGGGCTCCAGCCCCACCTGATGGCCCATTGCACAGTAAAGGAAGCTGCAGGGGCCACAGCCTCAGCGGGTGGCACCAAACCCTAGCTACTTGGGTAGCCTCCCATCAGCTGGCCAGGCCTGTTCCAGCCCCCTGGCCTCATTATCCAGTCCCATACTCACCGTCCCCCGGGGCGGATCCTGGCGGACCCTGGTGTCCAGTTGCTGCTTTCGGACCTCTCCCCCGGAGCTCTCCCTTACCAGACGACTGGGCTCTGTGACCTCGGGACCCTCTGGGCTCCCCACTTGGGTTGAGCTCCTCCAGTACAGAGCTCCACTGGGACCCAGGGCCCCAACACCTGGGGAGACAAGGCCATAGCTGCAGGCAGATGCTCTCCATGGGGCAGGAGACTTGGGACTGAGGTGGGCACACCCCAGACCCCTCTGTCGCGGCCCCTGGAGCCCTGAGGGGGATACCGGTGGAAGGATCTGGCTGCCTGGTAGAGGGAAGAGCCCTACCGGGTGGGGGCCAAGAGCTTCATTCTGCCCCACAGTCACGACTGCCCCCCCCAAACCCGCAGAGACCTGCAGCGTCCGGCGGCCAGCTGCAGCCGGGTGGCGGCGGGGGCCGGCCAGATCCGGACAGGTGGGTGGCAACACCTTCTGTCCTCCTCTCCCGCTACCCTGCCCTCCCCGCACTCGGGACAGGCTGTCACCCCGGGCACTGCAGGAAAATGTGGCTGCAGCAGAAACCGCCGCAAAAGCCGGGGTGCGGGCCTGGCAGAGCGCGGGGGCGGGGGCTGGCGGCGGGGGTCACTCACCAGGCTGGGGGAGCGGCAGCAGCAGCAGCAGAGCCGCGATCGCCCAGAGCCGCAGCCGCCTCATGGTGCGCTCATAATCCTCGGGGCCCGGGGGCT